>NC_038248.2:4904531-5261433 GCF_000004515.6 Glycine max
AACATTATGGTTATTTATTTTTATTTATTTTAAAAGCATTGCGCAATAAGATTGAAACGACAAATAAATAAAAATAAATAAAAATGATCTCTAACGTAATTTAATGGCCAAATCAAAAAAGAATTGACCAAATCAAAAAGCATTTTAAAACATTTTAGGATTTCAAAATGTATTTTAGGTGAAAATGTATTTTATTGAAAATGTACTTATATATACTTCAAAAAGAGAGAATAATAAAACATAAAAAATAACAAATAATACTAATAATAAAAATGAAAAAAATTTAAATTTTTTATAAACAAATTAAAAAATATACAATTTAGAGTGTATAAAAAATAATCTTATTGAAATTTTGGGGTGGGGGTGTGGGAATATAAAAAAATAACAAATAATACTAATAAGAAAGATGAAACAAAATTTAAATTTTTGATAAACAATATAAAAAATATAAAATTTTGGGGTGGGGGGTGTGGAAAGAGACTGGGGGGTGTGAGAAGAAGAGGCTGGGGGGGCAGGCGCCTGGCTGCCCTGCGCTAGCCGTAGCGCCTGCAGTAGGGGCACCACCAGTAGTGTCTGACCCCTGGGCACTACCAAAGGCGCCTGCGTCAGGGGCGCTACCTCCCTGTGCCACGTGTCACGTGCACAGTGGAGGCGCCTGGGTGGGGGGCGCTTTGCAATAAAAAAATAGACCCCCTCCAGAAATAATTGCAAAAGAACCCCTTTTTGATAAATAATTTGTAAAAATGCCCCTTTTTGATGTTTTTGCCGGCATGTTACGTACAATTCATGCCACTCAAATTTTCAACTTGCAGCCATTGTAGCTACCCCATCCCATCCTACCTTGACAGTAATTTGCAAGGCATGTTACGTACCCTAAAAAGTGGTGTTGCACCCAATTTCCAATCAATTCATGCCACTCAAATTTTCAACTTGCAGCCATTGTAGCACGTAATTAACATGCCAGCAAATTGGAGTGTTTGTTCTTTTTCATAACACCTAATTCATAGTACTAATGTTTAGTATTGTATTAATTATTTTAAGATTAAAATATCTTTAATTAAAAGAAGAGAGAAATTATACTGACAAATATATCAATTGAAGTAATAATTTCTCGGTCTAAGGAGGCAGAATTATATACTGACCGTTTTCTGAGAACTTCGCCTTCTGATATTAATTCTAGAAGCAGATCTGGTGTTTTTAAGAGACTACTGCATCAAAGAGAGACACTTGTTTTGAAATGGATCGGAGAGAGTAATAATATACTTTAAAATAATTAAAAAAATTACACTTGGTGTTAACTTCAAAATAACAACATTAATTAAAGGACTTCTTGCACGTATCAGCTAGCGTTAGTTGACATTAATTTGCTAGACATGTTACGTACTCCAATGACTGTTACGAAATAGCAACACGTACCCAATTTCCAATCAACGCATGCCACTCAAATTTACAATATGCACGCATATGTATTAGTGTATTACTATAAAAAGCGGTTGGTAGTAACCCAGAAAACCATGTTCATTTCCCTCTCTATTGCCATTTCCAAATTAATCAAATCAAATCAAACCAACCACCAACAAGATGATATCTGAGTCCCTCTTGTTAGTATTCCTCATTGTCTTCATTTCTGCTTCCCTTCTCAAACTCTTGTTTGTGAGAAAAAACAAACCAAAGGCTCACTTGAAGTACCCTCCAAGCCCCCCAGCAATACCCATAATAGGTCATCTCCACCTCCTTAAACCACTCATCCATCACTCATTCCGAGACCTTTGTCTCCGATATGGGCCCCTCCTAAGCCTTCGAATTGGTTCCGTTAAGTTCATAGTTGCAAGCACCCCATCACTCGCCAAAGAGTTTCTCAAGACCAACGAGCTCACATACTCTTCCCGCAAAATGAACATGGCCATCAACACGGTCACCTACCACAACGCCACTTTCGCGTTTGCACCTTACGACACTTACTGGAAGTTCATGAAAAAACTAAGCACCACTGAGCTCTTGGGAAACAAAACCCTCGGACACTTCCTACCTATTCGAACTCAGGAAGTTCATGACTTTATTCAAATTTTGTTCCATAAATCAAAGGCCCAAGAGAGCGTGAACCTCACCGAAGCGCTTTTGAGGCTTTCCAACAACGTCATATCGCGGATGATGTTGAGCATTAAGAGCTCCGGAACTGATAGTCAGGCAGAGCAGGCACGGGCTTTGGTTCGTGAAGTGACGCGGATTTTCGGGGAGTTTAACGTGTCGGATTTCTTAGGGTTTTGCAAAAACATGGACTTGCAAAGTTTCAGGAAGAGGGCATTGGACATACATAAGAGGTACGATGCTCTGCTAGAGAAGATCATCTCTGATCGTGAGGAGTTGAGAAGGAAATCAAAGGAAGAGGGTTGTGAAGATGGAGGTGATGAGAAAGTTAAGGATTTTCTTGACATTTTGCTGGATGTTTCTGAGCAGAAAGAATGCGAGGTCCAGTTAACTCGGAACCATGTCAAATCATTGATCTTGGTGAGTGACTCATGCTTTATATACATATTATTAATTACTTCGTTTCTTTTTTTTTTATTATTAAAAAAGAAAACTACACTCACTCACAAAGATAGTTTATTTTATTAAATTATGCTATTTTTAATTAAAAAATAAATATTTTCTTAAATTATCTTTTAAAACTTATATTAAACACAATTTTTTATTAAAAAAAGCATTTTAAAATAATCTCATTAAATAAAATAAAAGGATTTAAGTTTTGCTTATATTTAAAAATTAAAAATTTGATTTTTTTTTTATTTTCTATTACTATAATGGATAATAACTTATGAAACATCTATACCTCAATTTGTTTCACTATTATCTATCATATAGTCAGTCAAAATATTTGATATATAGAGATTTTTTTTACTTGACGTATATGATAAATAATAATATCCATTATTAATTAGGACTCTATTTGATACCAAGCCTCCCTTGAATGAAATAATTAAGAAAATGTCTATTTTAAAAAATACTTAAATTAAACAAGGTCATTTTGGAATGGAGGGAGAAAGTGTAAACAAATAAATAGATAAAATAAAATAGAAAAATAAACAACTATATATTTACAATATTTGTTATGTTTTATTGGAAATTTGTTCTTGTCAATTAGCATTTTTTATAACCATGACTTAACATTGTGTAGACTCAAGAGGATCAGAGATGCGCAAATAACAAAAAATATATAAGTACAATAAATAGTTAAATACAATAAATAATATGACGACAAAGGAGCAAGTGTCTGTATTGTCACATGAAAAAGGCTATATGTGGTTACTCTTTATTTAAGATGGAACATGAAAAAGACGTGTAAAAAGTCAAAATGTTAAAAGATCAAGCTTATTTATTATCATACCTTAAAAAATTATCATACTTTCGAATAGTAGACGTTTAAGACCACATGTTAGTATACATTATGAATTTGCGATTATTATTATTTCATAACCGAAGGCGAGTCCTGGTGCAGCGGTAAAGTTGTGTCTTGGTGAGTTGTTGGTCATGGGTTCGAATCCGGAAACAGCCTCTTTGCATATGCAAGGATAAGGCTGCGTACAATATCCCTCCTCCATATCTTTGCATAACGAAGAGCCTCTGGGCAATGGGGTACGAAGTTTTTTTATTATTTCATAACAATATTCCAGCCACTTAATTTGATCACATATTTATCTTTAGGAGAACAACTAATTAAGTAATAACTCTTAACATTTTATTTATTAATTATGATTTTTCAGGATTATTTTACGGCAGCTACTGACACAACTGCCATATCAGTGGAATGGACAATAGCAGAACTATTCAACAATCCAAAGGTGTTGAAGAAAGCTCAAGAGGAGGTAGAGAAAGTCACCGGAAACAAGCGATTAGTGTGTGAAGCAGACATTTCAAACCTCCCTTATATTCATGCCATCATTAAAGAAACAATGAGACTTCACCCGCCAATACCAATGATTACGAGGAAAGGAATCGAAGACTGCGTGGTTAATGGAAACATGATTCCAAAAGGTTCAATAGTTTGCGTAAACATTTGGGCTATGGGGAGGGACCCAAATATCTGGAAGAACCCTTTAGAATTCATGCCAGAGAGGTTTCTAGAAGGTGAAGGAAGTGCTATAGATACCAAAGGGCATCATTTTGAGTTGTTGCCATTTGGTAGTGGAAGGAGAGGGTGTCCTGGAATGCCTTTGGCCATGCGTGAATTGCCCACTTTCATTGGAGCACTCATACTGTGTTTTGAGTGGAAGATGTTTGGTTCACAAGGTGAAATCTTAGACCACGGAAAAAGTTTAATCAACATGGATGAACGACCAGGATTGACTGCTCCAAGGGCCAATGATCTTATTGGCATTCCTGTTGCACGATTGAATCCCACCTCTTTTCCTCAAGTGTAGTTTATTGTCAAGGGAATTTGTGACAACTGTTGTAAACTTTATTTGTTTTTTTATCAGACTAATGTTAATGGTTAATGGTTAAGATTTTATCAGTGAAAAGAATTGAACTGATGATTTTTTTTTTTACCATCAAATCAATCTTATAATTTCAATGTGAGTTAGTATTTCATCTATCTAACTACATCTATGGAATTTACTGATCGTCATGCAATTTCGTGAGTGTTGTCTGAGTTGGAAAATGCTCTTTCACCGTGTTGTTCTAATAAATGCAACAAAATTAGTAGATATAAGGAAAAGTTACGAAATCAATATAAACAAAACTAAAAAATTAAAGAAAACTGAAGAAAGAAAGTAGTATATGGTGTGCTAACCCTAGGATCGTTCACAGAGGATCGATTCACATGGTTATCCCTCAAAAGTATACGTGCGCTATGTGTTTAAATTGAAAATGAGAATTAGGTAGGATAAAAAATAAAAAGATTGAAGGTTGTTGTCGTCGTCGACATAGGAACAATAATGAAACAAAATAACAAACTTCAGTAATGAAAATATCAATCCTTGAAACTCAATATTCAGTAACTATCCCAAACTATGTAATATTAGCGGTTTATGGCACTGCCAAGTGTTTGGTTTAGACCCCAATGAACATGAGCCATTTATAAGTCTTTATTATGCTTATATTGCTATTGTTTTGAGATGGGTCACTCCTTGTGTTCTATCCTGTGTGAGATGGGTCACTCCTTGTGTTCTATCCTGTGTGTGATAATCTATTAATTTTTTTTCTCTCTAAAAAAATCACCTAATCATATATTAATAATTAATAATGATATGCAATATATTTATTTACTTTTAATTATTTGTAAAATACTGCTGTTCTTGCGGAGTTTTGACGAGATTTGATCGAGTTGTTTGGTCCAAGTACCAGAGATGGAGACCCAGACAAGGGATGACGACACCGTTGAGGGTGGTAAAGGGATCAAGAAGAGTAGTGGGAACAAGTCCCCCCCCCCCCCCCCCTTCCCCCATTGCTATCCCTGGATATGAGTGGGTTTATGTAGAAGTTAACTCGTATCCTACTCGATTTCAAACCCATAACTCTATAGAGGAGGAGTTGAAAAGGAAAGTTGACATGACGACCTTGGACAATGTCGAGTTGTTGATCGTCGAGCCCTGTAGGACAGAGGAGTGTGTGTTTATAAGGGCATGTAAGGGTGAGACCAACTTCGTGTACATGTACAAAGATGTATTCAAATAATTGAATGTTCAACTTCCCTTTTTCAAATTTTGAATGTGAGATGTTAAGTCTGATGAATGTTGCCCAACTTCATCCTAACAATTGAGTTTGAAAATTGAGCCCATTGTTAATAACTTCATGTACTTTTATCATTTGAAGATGGGTGTCAAGGTTGGCTAGGCCTCCTTGAATGCGTTTAAATTCATAAAACTATTTTAGTTGTCTACCCAATCTTGGAAAAAGTTCAAGTGGGGTTTTTTTTCGAGTTCATCCCAATCCTGCTTGCGAAGACTCGAAATAGTTGTTTTTCAAGGATGATGGGACGACTCCTAATTTCCTTTTTATTGGCAACGTTTTCCTTTTAAATTCAAATCCCGTCCTTACCAACCATTATCGGCCCAAGAAGTCAAAGACATTGAAATTATATGGGAATGGCCACGAGAGATGTCGTGTAAATTCATTATGGCTACTTCGAACTCGCGTTTTCCTGATCGCATCCTAAGTAGTGAGTATTTTTATGCCGCCACCTTTTTTCAATAAACATGGAGAAGTAATGATCAACTTTATTTTGTGTTGTTTGCAGAAATCATGAACGGCTACGACTACAAGAATTTGAAGAGCTTGGTGGTCGATGACTAAACGGATGCTGGGAAGATGAAGAAGAGGAAGAAGGTTAAGGATGCATCCAAATTCGATCTCACGAAGAAATCAGTGAAGCCTATGGAAAAGCAAGTTGAAGTTAGCGGTGTTGAGGTGAGGTTGTCTATCTAGATGGTTTCAAGGTGGGGGATAAGAGAGTGGGGGAAGGCAATGCAGCCTAAGTGCCCACTGAGGTGTTGCAGAAGGAGAAAGAAGAAAAGGAGAAGGAGAGGGATACGGCCAAGAAGTCGGTCGCAACCGAGAAGGAGAAGGTAGCGTAGGTTGCTCAGAAATCAACCTCAATAGGGTTTGAGGACAACCCGAGTATAGGGGTATCTCAGAAGAATAAGGCCACCTTGCACTATCATGAAGGGAAACTTCTTATTTGGATCACGTTTTTATGGCTCCTAACATTGTTTCCCTTTGGAATACTGATCTGACTGGGCCACGATTTGTCCAATCTTCCACATTCCTGAGTCAAATCGATCGCGACATGGTGGACTACGTGGGCCCAGTGGAGAGTTTGGATGCGAGCGAGATCTTCCTTGGTTGGTCTCTTGCTACTATTCACCACTGGAAGGAAACAATGGCCAAGGCTAACAACAAGACAAAAACGATGGCCGCGAAGCTGAAGTCGATGAAGGTCGAGGTTGGCAAGACTAAGGAACTCAAGCTAGAGTTGCCCAAAAGTAAGGAGTTGGTGGGGAAGCTGCAGGAAGACCTTGACAAACATGTTCGCTATTCGTTGAGTAAGGCTAAGAAGAATAAGGCCTTAAGCGGTTGAGTTGCTAACTTAGATCAACAAGTGAAAGATATTAGCGCCAAGGTGAAGGAGCTAACCTCTGAGAAAAAAATAGTGGAGGAGAACCTAACCACTGCAAAGGACAAAGTTGCAGATCTGGAGAAGAAAATTGAAGATTTGAAGAGCGAGTTGCGAAAGAAGGAGGAAGTGAAGTCTACACTGACGGTCAAGTTTGACAAGGCCAAAAGGTTGATCGTCCTTAACCATCAAGAAGGTTTCAAGAAGGCACAACGTCAAGTCAAAGTGTTGCTCCCTTCCTCCGACTTTTCACAACTCGATGTGAATTGTGACGTCGTTGACGGTGAGATTGTTAGAGAGTCCCAACTTTGCTTTGAGTCTAAGGGAGAATAGGAGAAAGAGGTCGAGTTGGAATGACTAATGTAATGGAACGTAATGGATGTAGTGTTTGTTGGTGTTTTAATGTTTGTAAACATAAGTTTGAATGATGAATATGAAGTTATGTTTGCTTGTTCTATATTGTGCAAGTGTTTGGAAATAATTGCTTTAAGAGCTAAGTTTTGAAAATAATTTTTTAAAAACTAAGCTCGTAAGAATTTTGTATGTAAAATTGAAAGGTTAAGGTTTGGATTCAACGCCTGAGATCGCTTGGAAAAGTTGAGGTTCAAATTTGACCTCAAAGATCGCTTGAGAAAGCCAAAGTTTGGATTTGACCTCTAAGATTGTTTGGAAAAGCTGAGCTTGGATTTGACCTCTAAGATCGCTTGAAAATTTTTAGGATTGAATTCGACCTCTAAGATCGCTTGAAAAAACTGAGGTTTGGATTCGACCTCTAAGATCTCTTGAAAAAGTTGAGGTTTAGATCCGACCTCTAAGATCGCTTAAAAAAACTGAGGTTCGGACTCGACCTCCTTAACTTGGCAATTGACTATGTGACGTAACAAATAAAGAAATAATGCAAATAAAGATATAGTAAATAGAGTTTGGGTAAAAGGATAGTATTAATAGTATGGTTCGTGAACTATCCTTTTACATAGGTACTTGGGCGTGCCTCGTTAAAGCCTCTTTAGCAAAAACCCATATTTTTTTACAAGTGAGAGAAAATACTGAAGTAGGAAAAATAGTACACTACTCAATTTTTAACTATAGTATGGTCTTAAGTGAGTTGCATTCCAGGTCCTAGGGATGACCTTTCCTGCAATGTCTTCAAGCCTATATGCGTTGTCTTGTAAGGACTCGGTGATGCGGAATGGGCCTTCCATTTTGGTGCGAGTTTTCCTTTTGAGTTGTCCTTCTTGGTATCTCATCGAAGCCTTCAAACCAAGTCGTTGGACTTGAAGTTATGTTTATTGAGCTTCGAGTTGTATTTTTGAGTTACTCTTCATTTATAGGCTTCTTCTTGAACTCAAGCTTCACTTCTGACTTCCTCAATTTTCCAGAATTTTGAGTTGTTGGCCACATTGAACTTGTTTCTGCAGAGTGAAGGTTCACTGATCTCCACAAGTACCATAGTGTCAGCGTCGTAGGTTAACTTGAACGGATTGTTTTGCATGCTAGACTGGGGAGTACAATGGTACCCCCAAAGCACACGTTTTCCTCCCTTAATCATCACATGTCTGCCTCATGTTGTTGCCTCGAGGCCCCCAAATTAGCCTCCATTTTCTTGTGTAACTGTTCCATTTGCTCTCAAATTTCCTGTATGGTTGACGTCTCGACTCATGTGGAGCACGCAAACAAACTAGGATCACCTCTCCTTGTTGCTACCATTTTGCAACTGTAAGAGAATTTTCCTCGGCCCCATGGTGGGTGCCAAAATGTTCTTGCTGAGTTTCAATGAGATCCGACTGAGCTATCTGGTCTTTTCCTTCTTAGTATAATCTCCGATCTTTGATATTGAAATGGGGGGAGGTACCTGCAAAAGGGGCCCCGACGAGCAAGTCAGTAGTGCTCTAAGGTGTTTTTGTGTTTATATTTGGGATGAGGCAAAAGTAATTGGGGATCTCTCCTCTAAGTCTATATATACCTTTCTAATGTTGAGGTAGTTACACAATGTTCCAAGACACATTGGTGGACTGCTCCTCTATGCATCATGGTCGAGTTCACGAGTGGTAGTTAGGACGACCACGAACCGTACGTGCATGTGAGGACCTCACGAGCTAAGTACGTGTCGAGTTCTTTGGGTCGTACGGTACAACTATATATATATATATATATATATATATATATATATATATATATATATATATATATATATATATATATATATATATGGTTTAGCTAATAGTACGAATGCGTTAACAAACTATAACTAAAAAAATATCTTAAAATATTTCAATAATATAACTTACTAACACACTCATGTTAAAAAACAAGAATATATATATAATCATACTTTTAGGAGGACATGAGATGACAAAATATTAGAACTCTCAGGTTTAGGTAGCGCTGATTCACTCTGGTGAGCAACCAATGTTCTATCGCCACCACCCACCTTACTGTAGCCACCAGTTTGAGATTTGTAGACCGATCTGGTTCGAGCCATAGTACTCTGCCGCTAAAGAAGATAGTGAAGATTTTGAGAGGTTATTATTGTATTTTATCTTCTAAAGTGCATTCCCTTACTATATAAAGGAGCCAAATTCTTGTAGAAAGAAACTTGAAAAAGGCAATAGACAAGAAGGTTCTAGAAAGGCATGTTTTAATTAAACCAAAGTAAAACAATTTGTTTGAAAGTAAATGAAAAAAAAAATTGACTGTGTGTGTATGGGTATATAATTAAAAATTGAATTAATAATTTAATTTAAAGCATAATTAAGTGGAAATAAAAAAATATGAATTGTTTAATTTATGTTTATCAATATAATAAATTTGTGTATGAATATCTTAGATCTAATGTGACATTGCATGTGGAAACTATAAACCAATTTAATACTCCATTAAAAGTGCTACTTGTTCATTTTGATAAAATCTAATTCATATTTTTTTATTAATTATTATGTTTACTAAAATATAATAAATAATTATATAGATTAACAATTAATTAGAAGACCGAGAAGAATCAATATAAAAAAGAGAAAAAATTATTAATTACATAAATAATTTTAGAAAAAAGATATAGATTTAAAATAAATTTATTATTATCAACTAAATTATTTTTTCCTTAATTTTATAAATTAAATAATTAAATCTTATAAATAAGAGCCTAAAAATTAATGCATCGTGGGTATGTTAAGTTTTGTCTATTAAAGGTGTCCTAATTAAACATTTTCAATTCTACAACTAAATTAACAATAATTTCTTGTACGAAAGAGTTTCACATACACGAAAATATGTTTTTGCCGACATTATACATAAGTTTAAATCTAGAAACCTGCCTGCAGACGACACGTATCTTAAATTTTTCGCCTCTACAAGTGTACATACTGCACATTAGACAAAAGCGAAGTTGCATATACACGAGACTACTAGATTATTTGTAGGGATCTTGCTGTAGTTAAAGTGATAAGGAAGGCACTCCATGAGTAAGCAGTAATTATTTAATTCTTTAGCTGGAACCGATCCCACTAGATGTTACTCTGCAGAATTTTAATTGACTAAATTTTATGTTAGAAGGTTCGGTTCTAGATTTTGATTCGTATATCCAATGTAGGGAAATGCTTCTTAAGTAGGTTGCTTGAAAAGTGCTTATTGAGTCGAATAGTTTACAAGGTACTCCACCGCACTTAGTTTAGTAGATGTTATAGTTGTGCTTTATTTTTATGTAACTTTCTCAACAGTTCAGGAGTTGTAAAAGAGCTATTATTTGGTAAGTTCCCCGACCCCGAGGTTAAGTTGGTGCCGGTGGCATCTCAGGGTAACAAGGGTAGCACATGGTTGATAAATGTAAATTTATTTGATTTCATCTTATAAAATTGATTATTCAAATTAAAATAACTTGAATAACTTTTATATTAGATTAGTAAATTTATTATCATCTAAACATAAATTATGTTACTTTAAAATCAATTTAATAAAATTAATTTTATTCAACATCCATTCAAATTGTAAGTCATTAAATTCATGTCAAATGGAAGCAACAAATTAAGCAAAACTTTTTACATTTTTTCTTTCATTTTAAACGTGTTATCAAAAAGCACTTAGCTGTTATGAATTAAGCAAATACTGTACAATGGTAGTGAAAGAAAGGAACACTAGGCTAATTAAGAGTGTTTAGAGAAGAAAAAATTATTGGAAGAGAAACTTTTTCTGTATTGTTACATTGTCAATGGTGTTAGTTACAAGCCTTATAAATTATAAAGGCTACTACACTTCCACTTATCACATAGGGAATTAATTATCTAACTCTTAACAACCTCTCCCTTTTCAAAAATACAAGAGAGAAAGCAGGAACAATTGTTTAAGGTAGAGCCTTGGTTTGAACCTTCAACTATCTACACTATTTGCATAATTTGTATTCAATGAAGAAACTTAGGTCCAAGTAGAGCCTTAGTCAAAGCATTTGTTGGGTTATGATCAGTGGTGATCTTCTCTAGGTTCACTTCCCCACTTTCAATGGTTTCTCTCACAAAGTGAAACTTGACATCTATGTGCTTAGTTCTCTCATAGAATGTTTGATTTTTAGCCAAATATATACCACTTTGGTTGTTGCAGTAGACCTTAGCAACTCCTTTTTGAGCTTGTAAACTCACTGTCATTCCTATCATCCATATTGCCTCTTTCACTGCCTCAGTCACAACAATGAACTCTGCTTCCGTTGTGGACAATGAAACCACCTTCTGCGGTTGCACTTCCAACTAACAGTGTTTCCATGAAACACATATCCTGTTAATGACCTCCTAGTATCAATGCATTTAGCATAACTTGAGTTAACAAATCCTGCCGCATTCCCTACGCTTTCTTCATGTTTCTCATGCAACAATCCAGTTGCAATGGTTCCCTTCAAGTACCTTAGTATCCACTTCAAAGCCTCCTAGTGTAGTTTTCCTGGTTTCCCCATGTATCTACTGATTAGACTTACTGAGTAGGCTAGATAAGGTCTTGTACATATCATTACATACATCAAGCTCCCTACTGCATTTGCATAGGGTCCAAGGGTAACCACTCCACTTTTCTTCTGGAGTTTTCATCTCAATAGCAGTGGATGGACTTATGTTTATTAAGTAAGCTATGGTCATCACAGCTTCAACCCAAAAATGTGCAGAATAGTTTGCATCAAATATAATGCATCTGACCCTCTTGATAATGGTTTGGTTCATCCTTTCGGCTAGTCCATTCTGTCAGGGAGTGCCCTTTACTGTCTTGTGCCTTTCAATCCCTTGTTTTTTTTTTTTTTTTTTTTGCAAAACTGATTGAATTCTTCAAAGCAAAACTCTAAACCATTGTCAGTTATGAGTTTCCTGACTTTTCTGTTGGTTTGAGTTTCGACCAGTACCTTCCATTCCTTGAACTTCTCAAGGGCTTCACTCTTCTACTTAAGTATGCAGATCCATTCCTTCCTAGAGAAATCATCAATTATAGAAAGGAGGTACCTTGCTCCACTGTGTGATGATACTCTTATTGGCCTCCATGCATTGTTGTGGATGTATTCAAGTGTACCCTTGGAGTGATGTATAGCAGTGACAAACTCCAACCTCTTTGCCTTGCCAAGAATATAGTGTTCACAAAACTGTAGTGACTCAACAATATCTTTTCCTAGTAGCTTTTGTTTGTTGAGCTCCTTCAACCCTTCTTCACTGATGTGTCCAAGCCTCTTGTGCCAGAGACTTGCATGTGAGTTAGTTTCCTTAGTCGTAGTTGCCACAACCCCTTTTTGAACATTTCCTACCAAAAGATAAAGCCATTTTCCAGCTTGGCTCTCATGAACACCATGGAACCTTTGGTGATCTTGAGAACTCCACCTTTAGCCCTGCACACAAAACCTTGCTTGTCAAGCATCCCTAGAGAGATCAAATTCCTCCTTAATTCTAGCACATTCCCAACCCCTTGCAGTGTCCTAGTTACTCCACCAACAAGTTTCAGAGTAACACTAACAATTCCCATTACTTTGCAAGCTTTATTGTTGCCAAGTAAAACCTGTCATCCATCAATCTTCTCATAAGAACTGAACTGTTCCATTTTAGAACACATGTGAAATGAGCAACCCGAGTCAAGAACCCAATATGGTTTGACTGGTGCCTCTGAAACACACAAGACATCAACACTTTCATACCCTTTTGAGCCAATGTCTGCATCACCACTGTGATTGTTTTGATCTCTTTGTTTCTTTTTCTTCTTGTACTTAGGACATTCTTTTTGAAATTTTCTTCACTTCCACATATGAAACATCTCCTCTTCTTGCCTTCTTTCGATTTGGATCTTGTACCTTTCTTGCCCTTGAATTCTTTCTTTTCAGGCATCCCTCTAGTGAACAATCCCTCTACATCTTGATCACCCTTACTTTCTGACTTCCTTCTCAACTCCTTTGTAAACAAAGTTGTTTGTACTTCTTCTAATGAAAGAGTATATATCCTTGCCATAGATGAAAGTATCAGAGAGGTTGTCAAACTCATTTGGTAATGATCTCAAGAGCAAAAGTGTTTGGTCTTCATCTTCTAGGGGGATTTCAATATTTTCCAGATATAGAATGATCTTATTGAAGTCATCCAAATGATCTTTGAGCAACTTCCCTGTTGTCATCTTGAGGGTGTACAATTTTTGCTTCGAGTATAACATGTTTGCCCAACGATTTGGTCATGTACAAATTTTTCAACTTGTTCCAAATCATAGCAGCTGATTTCTCCTTAGAAACTTCCCTCAACACTTTATCGTGTTTGTCTATATATATATATATATATATATATTCAGAAACTTGAACGTCCAAGTCATCAGCAAATTAAGGAACGATCATTCGATCTCCATCGGTCCTAGATTATCATGGAGATGAAGTCCTTTGGCGTTGAAGGTGAAGCTAAAATGCTAAAGGGTGTTTTTCTTCCATATATATCAACCAGCCACGTGCTTCCCTTGGTAGACATAGCGAGGATCTTCACCATGCAGGGTGGTGTAGATGCGATCATAATGACCACACCAGCACACGCTGCCACCATTCAAAGCTGCTCCACTATTGGAACCCATGTTGTCAAGTTCCCACAAGTTCCCGGTTTGCCGGAAGGAATGGACACGGAGAACATCGACTTGCGAAGAATTATCATGTGATATTTAGACATGGTAAAATTTTATTTTATAATTTAATGAATTATCATGTGAAAAATAAATTACACAAATAACAAATATAGGAATTTTATAATGTAAAATATCGTAAAAACCAACTCATGAATTTAATATTTTAAGCGGAGAAGATTTGTTAGTAGAAAAAGAAAGATAGATTCAAATTCTTATACTGGAAGAAGAAAAATCTTTGGATTATTTTTTTAAAAAAAGTAGAAATTAATATTCCAATTATAATAATAAAAAAACCTTAATAAATGAAAGAAAGACATCTCTGATTCCGTATCCAGGATTTAAACCAAGATATCCATCATTTCTTTCTCTCCCCTTCTTCCAATTATCGATTTGGTGAGGATTTCTCCCTCCCGCTTGAATGAACTATCGCAGAGCCAAAACGATAAATCCAAACCCATTGATCCATTATGCCAATAATCGATCAATACCCCACACCCACAAACCTCGACCCCATGAAAGACCAACTCCAAAGTTCCGCAAGCGCATTCCCTTCGTCACCGAAGTCAAAACAGTGGAAGACCCGGAAGAAGCATTGTCCCTCTTTCACCGTTACAAAGAACAGGGTTTCCGGCACTATTACCCTTCCTATGCCGCATTACTCTACAAACTAGCTCGTTCTAGAATGTTCGATGCCGTTGAAACGATTCTCGCTCACATGAAAGACACCGAAATGCAATGCAGAGAGAGCGTTTTCATTGCCCTCTTTCAACATTACGGTCCCGAAAAAGCCGTTGAACTCTTCAACAGAATGCCTCAGTTCAATTGCACCCGCACGATACAGTCCTTCAACGCGCTTCTCAATGTTCTAATTGACAATGACAGGTTTGACGAGGCCAATGATATTTTTGGTAAATCCTATGAAATGGGTTTTCGTCCAAACACGGTCACGTTCAATATAATGGTGAAGGGGCGGTTGGCAAAGGGCGAGTGGGGGAAAGCATGTGAGGTGTTTGATGAAATGCTTCAGAAGAGAGTGCAACCGAGTGTTGTCACTTATAATAGTCTCATTGGGTTTTTGTGTAGGAAGGGTGATTTGGATAAAGCAATGGCCTTGCTCGAGGACATGGGCCAGAAAGGAAAGCATGCAAATGAAGTAACATATGCGCTGTTGATGGAGGGTTTGTGCTCTGTGGAGAAGACTGAGGAAGCTAAGAAGCTTATGTTTGATATGGCATATCGCGGGTGTAAAGCTCAGCCGGTGAATTTTGGTGTTTTGATGAATGATCTTGGTAAGAGAGGAAAGGTTGAAGAGGCCAAATCTTTGCTCCATGAGATGAAGAAAAGGCGGCTTAAGCCAGATGTTGTAACTTACAACATATTGATAAATTATCTTTGCAAGGAAGGTAAGGCAATGGAAGCTTACAAAGTCTTACTTGAGATGCAGATTGGGGGATGTGTGCCGAATGCAGCTACATACAGGATGGTGGTTGATGGTTTGTGCCAAATTGGGGATTTTGAGGTTGCTTTGAGTGTTTTGAATGCAATGCTTACTAGTAGACATTGTCCACGTTCGGAAACATTTAATTGTATGGTTGTTGGCTTGTTGAAATCTGGAAATATTGATGGTTCTTGCTTTGTTTTGGAAGAGATGGAGAAGAGAAAGCTAGAATTTGATTTGGAGAGCTGGGAAACTATAATAAAGTCTGCCTGTAGTGAGAATAAGGGTGCAAGTGAGCTCATGACTGTACTTACATCTCCGTGTATCTAATAGAATTCATTAGGTATGAACGAATTGTCTATGTCTTCACAATTTTTTACGCGGATGTGTTCCAAAGTTTCATTTGAATTCACTTTGCCCTTGTTCTAATCCTATGTGACACTAACGGTGACTTTCCTGGCACATAAGTTTTCACTTTTCAAGGAAGTAATGAATGATTTCATTTCAAGGTGAACAAATTGTTTACAATTGGTGGATATATGTTGGTGCTTAGCTTAGAGGACGAGCGTTGATGGTATTTGATGGCAAAGATGAAAGTAGAGCTTAGGGAGCACATGTATGATATGACAACAGAAATACTAGAATACGGCAAATTTTAAAAACTGTAGGACATGACCTCTATTTAGAAGTGCCCGTACTTTTTAAGCAAAACCTTGAGTGTATATAGTTGCTCGTTTGTCTCTCTGGTCTGAATTTCATCTCTGCCAGTTGGTTGGCTTCAAAAATATTTCGATGCAGTTGAAAATTGAACTCAAACATGATTGATCTACAGGTTTAAGGACCTCTCTGAGATCTATGTCTATATTTTTTTATGATGTCATCTCTATCAAAGATAATGCTAGGACTTTGACCCATTTCCTTAAATTTGTAATTTTTTTTATGTTCCATGGACTTTTCAATGACTAAGAAAATTTTCATTGATTATCTTTAGTTTGGATTTTTTCTTTCAATTTCTTTTTTTTTTCATTCACAGTTTAAATATGAAACCTTAATGAATTCAAGTTAGGTTCCATTATAACCAATGACATGTTGGTTCTTTTGTTTGTAATTAGGGATAAATTACAATTTTTATTTCTAATTTTAACAAATGTGTATTTAAATTTTCATCTTAAAATTAGTCTATAAATTTCCAATTTTTTTTTTCAGTTCCCCATTTTAATTTTTGTAACTAACTCAAACATAAGTAGATCCAATAAATAACTACGCAACACTGGGAAATGCAAAATTTAAGTAATAGCATAGATTTTGGAACCAAACTATCAAGTTCAAAATAAGGTGACTAGACAAAGTATAAAAGTAAATTATCCGTAGTAGAAAATGCAAACAGTATTCTCTCTATAAGGAATGTGAACATTAAATGCCTCAGCGCGTATAGTTTAATAGGAGAAACGTTTTTATTTATTTTTTATGTTTTATTAATAATAAAAAAAAGGCACTATTTAGTTTAAACAACTACATGGGGAAATTTGGTGATTGAGATGAGATAGCGGGTCTGATAAACTGTTCCGCTGAGACAAATCAACTCCATCATAAAAAAGCAGTGTTTGAATTTAGTTATCTGAATTGGATATTTATAAATACCTGTGCGGCCTCATAACAGTTTCATTATCATCTCATAAAATCAAAACAACATCGATCCAAGAATATGGCACGCCGTGAATCTCTTTCCATGACAAGGGCCCTGAATGCCATAGCTTATGTGGCACTTATATTCCTTGCATTTGCAATGAGCTGCAGCACTTCAACTCGAATCCTGGATGAAGTAGAAAGACCAGAAGCAGAAGAAGCTAACAATGCTGCAGAATCCCATGTTGCTGACCAACACCACACGCTCTCGTTTTTCATGCACGACATTCTGGGAGGCTCCAACCCCACAGCCCGAGCGGTGACCGGCGTGGTCACCAATCCGGCTCTGAACGCTCAAGTGGCATTCGCCAAGCCCAACGGAGCAAACCTTCCTCTGAACAACGGCGTCCCACAGAACAACAACAACGGCGGAATTCTCAACAACAACAACCTTCCTTTCCTCACCGGCCTCGGCGGCACCACGGCCAACGTCTTCAACAACGGCGGCACCGGTTTCCCTGTCACCAACACCAACCAGCTCCCGGCGGGAATGACGCTGCAGAAGGTCATGTTTGGGACAATGACTGTGTTCGACGATGAGCTCACTCACGGGCATGAGTTTGGTTCCGGTTTGGTGGGGAAGGCGCAGGGATTTTACATAGCCAGTGCCGTCGACGGAACCAGCCAGGTTATGGCTTTCACCGCTAAGTTTGAAGAAAACGGTTACGTTGACAGTCTAAGCTTCTTTGGTGTGCATCGAGCGCAAGTTTCCGAGTCCCAAATTGCCATCATTGGAGGCACCGGAAAGTATGTCAACGCTGAGGGCTATGCGATTATTAAGACTTTTCCGCTGAGCCCTCAGCAACATAACACTGATGGTGTCCAGACTCTGTTGCAGCTCACTGCCTATCTTGCCTATTAGCCTCTCTCATATCCAATTATTGCAAAAATCTCTCTATTCTATTTGGTGTAATGAATTTTTAACCGCATGTTTGTGAGCATATTGTACTTTAATTTGAAAAGCAAAAAAAAAAGTTAAAAAATTAATTGACTGCACAACAAACCATACATTAAAGCATTTTCAATGCTGCAACATGGTAATAGGTGTTAGTTTGTTAATCTATTTTTTGGTGGGTTTTAGAATGCCACGTGAAATATAAGAATTTCATGTTTTTTTTCCTATGGTATGATATTTAAGAACTTAAAATGAGTTGTAGAATTTTCTCATATTTTTTTAAGAAGTATTAAGAACACGATTTTAGATTCTTTCTCTTCAATGGTGAAACAGTATAAGGAGTGATTTCAGTTTAAGAATCTTATAAGTAACTCTCGTCTGAATTAGCACTCTTTAATAGCTGTTTATTGTTGATTAAATTAGAAGAATTAGGCTAAGGTGTTGAATTGAAAATGTTGAAGTTATGTAATTTTGACATTTACTGGACATAGCGCCTCTGCATGAAAAGTCATATCCATGAAAAGCATGCAAAGCCAAGTTTTTAGAACATAAAAAAGTCAAAGCAGAATAAATTAATACATTCCCTTGAATTCATCACATGGTTGGGAGATTATTAAAAGCCAAAAATGTTTCTGAAATACTGCACAAAGCATCAAAAACTTTTTTATCAATCACCGTTATTCTTCCAAACAAAAACTTCCCTGGTGTAAGTGGGAGTTGATTCGGTGTGACATATGGAAGGGAGTTCCCATCAATAGTGACCTTGTTTTTGTCAATGTTTTTTTTTTTTTATCACCATGGTGCTAGTGTGTAGGACAAGTGCCAATGCTAGTATCAACTAATGGCATGGCACCTTTGAAGGGGAAGACTCTATTATTGGGGTTTTGAGAAGGAAGGTTAGTGCTTTGAGTGTTTAGAATGGAGACAGCCACAATTCTTTTTGAAGGGGCTGATCCACCAAGAATTGTGATTGTAGTGTCTAGAGCATTCCCCTCAGAGGACCATAGCCAAAAAGGGAGATGTGGAGTACTATTATGGCTTTTCAGGGGAAAATATGTGAAGGGGAGCTTTTTGGCCATCTTGCCTTTTCTGTAAGCGAGCTAGTTGGCTGGTTTGAGAAGGATGGACTAGTAAGATAGTTGTATAGGAGAGATTCAGATTTCGGGCTGTTACAAGATTAATTGAACTATTGGAGTTGTTGCTAAATGAATCAGCTCTGGGAAGTGGACTAAGTAGCTCAGTAGCTAATAGCCTAATACGATTGCATCTTAACTCCAAGTGGGTAGTGTGTCCCAATTAAGTGTTGATAAAGTTGGAGTTTATATAATTAATTTAAAAATAAATAACTTGTTTGTAGCGTGAGAGAGTTTGAAACCTCTTTTATACTTCCTTAATTCTTATTTATTTATAACATCTAAATTTAAAATGATGTTTCTTTCTTTTGATAAGATATAATGTTTTTTATTTTAATTATTTTTAGACTAAATATATCACTAGCTTAAAAAAGAATGAGAATACATTAACAAATAATTAGAAGAAAAATATATATTAATTATAATGATAATTTAAAAAATATATAAATTTAAGATAAATTTATTATTATCAATTAAGTTAATCATTTTTTAATCTGTTAGATAATTAGATTTTATATATAAGAAAAAAATATATAAAAGGAGATACTTGATTTTAACATATTAATTCTTGATTTAAATTTATTTTTAATTTTTATAATCTTATAATTGTACAATTTTGATCCTTTAAAAATTTTATTACATATTTAATAATTCACATTTTTTTTAAATTCTAACAATTTTGATTCATTAATTTTTTAACCGAAACTATTGACCTAACATCTAAATGATGATATAGCACCGACTTGCTAACATCACATATGACATGAAACTCTAACACATATGTATGAATATAAGTCAACAGGCCCCATTTTCCTTTTTTGGTCCGCAGTTAAAACTATAGATAATTGGAAAAAGTGTGGTGAAAGACTTCATCAGTTGGTGACTTTTCAACTTGGAATTTCTCGAATATTCAAAGGAAAGAGTGCATGTTGAATTGTCGTGAACTCTTTTGTTCACGTATTATTTTGAGAGTTAGATAAAGAAGCTCGTTAAGAAATTTTTACATTGTCCTAAGTTTTCTATTAATTATTATAATATGAATTGTTTAATGTAGAAATACATTTGTTAATATGCAGAAATAAATCGCTTATTAAGATAGCATCGTCAAAAGCAAGAATTAAATTATAATCATACAATCAGGAGTAATTTTTAACTAAATCTCCTTTGAATTTTCAAGGAAGAAATACTGGAAAACACTACGTTGGTTGTATAAATCCTCATACATATATGCATCCTCCTCAGTTGATGGATCTAACTAATTCTGATAAGCCCTGGAAGTTTAGGAGGATTTGAAGCAATGGCACTAGCTATCTTATTTATAATGCATGCATTTTCTTCCGTTTTTCTACTCCTTGCAACCATATAAAGAGCAGTGGAAGTTACTTGATGCAAGATCCTATGCTAGATTTTATGAGCACACAATTAAGGCCACAATGTGAATTTCTTATTAATTTTTTTTAATTTATGTAATGGTTTCCATCCCTACACTTATCTAAATCCTCCTTCAACATTTCAATCGTCTTAACCAATAACCTTCTCATATATTACTTATAAGAGCCTCGTATTTTCTTCTGGGTGCCTCAAACTAGCAAACAATCCCTGCAATATGAGCTTCAATATGGCCTCTTCAATCAACCTAAAGACACTCCAATCTAACCTTGGCTCTTTAGAAATTTCATGTTTAATTAGTCGTTTGGGCCATATTCGGATGCTAAGAAGGTATAAAACAGCAAGAATGAATTGTGCCATATTCGGCCATTACCATAGATAGTCCTTTCATCCTTATTCTTTTGTTAAAAAGTCAGTCCTTGCATCAGGAATGACAAATATAATTAGACAGCCTAAGTTTTTAAGCAAACTTGTGAGCCAATGAACTCTCCTTTGAATACCACAACAAATAAAAGCAAAACCATTTGTGCCATTCGTGTTAAGAAGTTGAATTGAAACTGCTTAATTTGAATTAAAGCATGAATTCAATATACTACAACCTGAGCATGAATGCAATTAATATATCTAACTGAAAAAAGAAAAAAAAAAACAAAGATATTTATATAACATAAAAGTTCATAAAAGGATGTGATATATATGCTCATGTTCCCATTCAATAATTAATGTCATACAACATAAACGCATTCACTTTTTTTTTTGGACAGCGATAAACGCATTCACTTAGCCAAAGTTGTCGATCAGCCAAGCCATATCTTGTATCTCCCCTTTTGCTATAGAGGTTGAAAGAGTTGATATAAGGTGCTTCAGCGCCAAACCCATTGTTTTTTTCTTCAACAAATCAATATAGACCATTCATTGAAAATGTCTAGCAACACTTAACAAAACATACAAAATGCTAAGCTAAACAGAGTGTTACAACAGTGTACAATATATCGACAATGGCGATCAGACACAAACACACACACACTGAAAATTAACAACACAAGCACAAAAAACAGAAAATTCCCATTAATAAATGAACTGATCCGTGGACAAGGTGTTGGGCACGGTCAAGAAAATGAAGCCCAAGGGTGTGTCTATCTTGGAGCAAGAAGTGAACCACAATGGACAGGTTTTTCTGAACATAGAGGATGCATAACTGAAACTTCTTAAAGCTTGGGTTTTTCTAAGGTGTTTGGATCCAGCTTTGGGAACAAGCATGGGAAGGCATATATATATATATATATATATATATATATATATATGTCTAAGATCAATGTAGTTGCGTTTTGGGTGGAGAAAGAGATCCAAAGCATTAGAACAAAGAAAGTGGGTGAGGGAGGCTATGGTATGGGAATGGCATGTATGCATGCTCTCATAATGCATGATAACAATGTGGTGTAGGTGTCAAGACTCAAGACATGTGATTGCAAACTGAGGAGTGAGCCCTATTTATAGGCACCAATAGGAGATCACTGTGTTCAAAGGCTTAAAGACGTTTTTTTCTTCTTTTATTTTTTATCCTCTAAATTCATCTTTCTAATTTTAGAAAAATGGACTTTCATGAATAAAAATGAAAAAAAAGATTAACTTATAAGAAGAAAAATATATTTAAGTCAATAAAAAATATCTACTTTTTGCTTTATAATTCTGCTCATTTAATAATGTTTTATGCTTTCAAAATCTAATACCTTATGAAACGAAATTAAACTGCTTTTTTTTCTTTTACAAAAAGTGAGAACCGGTTGAAATAATAAAAATTAAACTAGTAACAATTGCAAAAGGAAATCAATACTGAAACCAAAACTTAAATGTATACACACAATAACTGATATTGAAATTAAAAAAAAAATTATATAGCCCACCACCAAAATTTTAAAGTTTAATTGTGTTACTCTAAACCCCATTCATTCATTGTACTCGTGTAAGTGGATTCCTTTGTTGGTAGAGCCACGTGATGTGGGTCATTGAAAATGTCAACTTCCAGAAGATGGACGACGAGAATCAATCTGTACAGTGTTGAGTGTTCCTTCTTTTGCTTACAGCTCATCTAACTGACTACCTCTAAGGACACACATTTTTGTTTTACCTTAACCTTCAAGCATGCATAGAGATTAATGACCATATATTCGCATATTGCTCCTTTTGTACATGATGATGGGCTTTGTTTTACTCTTAATATTTTATATTTTATTCGTTGGGGGATATATTTGTGTAATTTTAAATTATTAGTTATAAAAAAATTAATTAGTACTTAACAACTTACAAATCTGAATTAATATAAATGTTAAAAAAATTTAATTATTCTTAAATAAAAAATATTTTAAGAAAAATATATAAAAATTAAAATTAACAGTTGATTGATTGAAATATTAAGAAATAAATTACGTAATACTACAGTTGTATATTTTATTAAGAAAAAAAGTACAGTATGATAAATGTTGATCAAAATTATGCATGATATATAAATTACTCTTTATTTTATACATCTTATCGACACTTCTTATTTTTTCTTTTTCTTTTACATCATAAATTTTATCATATTTATAAAAAAAAATTCAATTTTCTCTTTATGTTAGATTGCATATTAGGTGTTCACTAAACATTTTTCTTTCCAGAAATAGTCTCACTACACCCACTAATACGTGTCTCAAAACTAAAGCATGCAAGACTGAATTGGAGGACCATATATGCATGAACACATACATATGGGTAAAAAAAGGATCCAATATCAAAGTTGGTGGTTTAATTTGTTTGTGTCCATTGATTTACATCATTTAACAAAAACACCCACCGTATCAATGGTAGCTCTTTCCCATCTTCAATTGTCATATACACGTACGATTTTTTAATTAAGTGATTTGGCAGTAAGGATTTGTATATCCTCAAAGTCCCAAACCCAGTTAAGAATTCGATCATCTCTATCTCGTTAATAATACAACTAAGATTCCAGTGATTCAGCTGAACCAAGATCAGACTAAAAGTTATATATAACAAGATATATTTAAGCAGCCGGTGTATATAATTTATAAATCCTCAAACTTAAGAACCTTATAAACAAAATGGATCACTTTTCCCGAAAGGGTGATCTTCTCCTGATTGTTGACTTATGTACGCTCGATCCAACGGCTATAGGACCCTTGTTGAACAATGTGAGCGAATAAATTGCGAGAGATTTACACTATTGTTTATAAGTAATAAGTAATCATATAAGTAAATTTGATATTATATTTTAACTAAAAATTTTAAGATTTAGGTTTATAGGTATTTTCTTCATTTATATGATGTTCAATCTTCTCATTTTTATCTAATATAAGATTTTATCTCACACTTGTACTCCAATAATGTTTCTCTCAAGTATGAATCTCTTTCATATGGTAGTTTCTAAGTAAAAGTCATTTTCAATTCATGAGTAAACAATAATGACTTTTTAGAGCTTAATCATGATTGTCAGACCCACATGATCATTATCGCTAAGATACTCTAATATCTTGTATTGTCTGACCTTTATGCATGAACTTATTGGTCAAAATTAAAGATTTTCTGTATAAAAAATTTCATGCTCATGAATTTACTACCAACTCCATTATACTTGTCTAAGTCAATCACTACATCAAACTATTGAGTCTAATATTACTTGTTAGTAATAGCAATCAAAATTCTAAAAAAGATAAAACAAATCATACATATAAACGCAAGAGATTAATGAGATTCGATAAGTGTGTGTTTACGTTCTCGAGAGGAGAATAATTTTTTCTTTTTTCTTATTCATAAACAAATGGGATTACTTAATTTGAAGCAGTTGATGTTGCACCACGTAGTCGTCCTTCCAATATAACTTAATCACGTAAGCCATTAATTTATATCTAAATCATTTCCCAACAAACAAGAACATGAATCCAACCACCCGATCGAAAAGTCTCCATGCCAATATGCCATGCATTTGTTTTTGCATGCCAAAACTGCCCCTCTTGGACTTATTCCACCTGTAACCTTTTGATTTTTGAGGACATTCATAATTCCTTCCCATCTATAACCAGTTTTGCTTTTGCACTTCCGTGCCCATGTTTGTCCATTTTTCATCCGTGACCATGACCTGAGTCATTCTTATACAGTGGTGGATTCACATTATAATGACGGATTCACATTATAACGAGGGATTCAACCTCATGATTTGAAAATTACATATAAATATATTGAGCATGTAGATTTTGTCCCTTGTAATTTTGCTTATTTGATCTTCTTGCTCTTAATTTTTTACTTTTTTCATAATATTAATTATTAGTTTTTTATTTTTAAATAAATTCTCCGGTAACTTAGGATTCTAGATTCGTCACTATTTTTACTATTTTTATTTTTATGTGTGGGTACGTTATATCTTTCAAAGTTACAAAACATGCATGATTTGTAGTGGGGTCATTCGAATTATTAATAATTAACCTTATTTTCTCACCGGAGTACTGGGCTGTTTAAGAATTAAGATTGTTTTCTCTCTGTCCAAATCCAAGTTACCTTACCTTTCACCAGTTAACAATGAATGTCATGTGGTTAATGGATCGAATGCTTCACAATATTATCTCTTCACGCGCATAGTGCAGACAATATTCGATGTCACATTCAGAGTCAGTCAGGCCATACGGAAACCGATTCTAAGTGTTGCTCATTTAATATAAAGATACTTATCAATTGGGACCATTTCTATTTATGTGATATTGACCAAAAAGGACGTACATATATTTAATGCAAATATAAAAGAGATTATGAGTACCCTATGGCTCCACTTTTTAGCAACATATTGAGTCCTTCGGTTAGTGATTGCGAGGGCCTTAAAGTAATAATGCACAATCTCCTTCGATATATACCTATTTCATGAAACAACCCATTGATTTCTTTTTAATTCGTTAGGGTCTTAGAATCTTATTGTATATCAGTATTTTTTTAGGCTTGGTGGATAAATAATAGTGGGTGATTTCCTTTTTTTTTTATTAATCTTGAATATGGGACTTGGAAATAAAATGATGAGTGATTCTTTAATTTAGATTAATCTTGAATATATTCTGATATAATTTAAGTCTAATTCAATTTTAAAAGTTAGTTTAAGGGATATGAATTATTTTTCACTTATATATTTTATGTTAACTTTATTTTTAACCAATGTAAAACTTAAAAATTTTTTAAGATAGGGTGTTAACACCGAATGAATTGAAAAGAAATAGACAAGAGAATATCACACGAGAATGAAAAAGCCATAGAAACTTTTGGCGCTCGATGGAGTCTTATTCCCTATTTGACCAACAATGGTACAAGGTATTTAAAGTCAGTAATTACCAAATAATAGAAAATAAAAAGTTAGTTATTATATTAGCTAACATAAGATCTTGGTCATGCATGGTTTATGGCACGTTGTAATTAAGGGGAACTTGTGATACTTTTCAGACTGGTGCACTTGTCCAATAGATTGTATCTCCTCATGTGCCTAGTGTAGTGATGTAGTCTATTTATTAGATGATATATATATATATATATATATATATATATATATATATATATATATATATATATATAGATGCAGGTGGATATATATGAAAACCATCAAGATGGATTCTGTTGCTGAGGTGGTATATACATACAGGGAGCATATTTCTTATCATTTTCTCATTTTGTCACATCAAACTTTGGTTATTTGCTGCCAGTGTGTCATGTAACAGGGAGGAAGGCATATATGTTCTTTTTCTCTATGCTTAGGAAGGCATCAGATGTGTATGTCTCATGTTTTTATAATATATTTGTGGTATGTCAGGATATTAAAACTGAGATACTGTATGTGTCTTTTAGTTGGTAGGGGCATTATGCTTTCATTGTCCAAAACTATAGATTCTTTGTATGTCTTATGCTGGACAGCAGGTCAGCAGCATTTCATATGTTGCCATTCAGCTTTTTAATTCTTTCATTAATGAGATTTCCTTTGCTTATAAAAAATTGTTATTTCATGAAACTTTACATTTTTTTACCTAACTAATTTACATTTAATTAAGGGAAAAATTATTAATTCATTCGTTTATTTTTACTTTTGGTTTTTTGCTACCAAATGATTTTAATATATATTTATATTTATTTTACATATTTTTTTAATAAAAATGCCTTTATTATTCTTTACCTAACTTGTGTGTTCCACAGATCGATAATCATGCTAGTTAATTACTAATAAGTTAATGATTAAGTGACTTTTGTATTTTTTAATAAAAAAAATTATATTTCTGACTTCTTTATATCGTATTTTTTTAGGATCTTTTTATCATATGTTAATTGGCACATATTTATAAAAAAATATTTAAATTAAGTAATTTTATATTAACTTTTTTTACCAATACTTTTCTATTAATTAGTTCTTTAAAGTTATAGTGGTTATTATTAAGCTTTTGATAATATGCTCCGAATATGTTTAATAAGAGCATCTCAATCTCGGTCGAGACTTTTTTTTCTTAATCAAGTTAAAACCACGCTGGAGATGAAAATTCTTAGAGTGCCTCATATGCTCGTGGATCTCCAATAACTGAAAATTCTTAAAGCTTATAGGTGGTGTTTAATTTGGAGATGAAGAATAACGAATGTTTAGAGTGCCTCATATGTGTGTGTGTGTGTGTGTGTGTATAGGCATTTGTTTTGCTAACCAACAAACTAGTTGATGAAAAATGAGCAGTAAAATGGAGGGAGCTGGGAGGGAGGGTTCATGGATGATTATTTAGTGAGAGAACCAACATTCAGAGCAAAAAAAAAAGAGTGAGGCAAGCTGAAATTTGTGTGTGAGGTGTGTTCTCGATCAGTGTTAGCTTGGTTTATGAGAGGTTAGTCAGAGAAAAAAAATCCACGTGTGCTGTTAATGCGGCTAGCTAGGTTTATTGAGGGAGAGAATTGTTTTAGGGTTAATAATCAGAATGCATGCATGGGTAGGTGTATTTATGGTGAGGAGGATGTGCGATATGTACCAGTGTCAGTGTGTGTAGAATCAGAGAGAAGATGAAAATTGAATGAAATGATGCTGTGTGAGAACTGAGAAATGCTAGCTGTAATCGTGTGATATTTTATTTGTTTTTTGCATGAGAAATAATGAGTGTGTTATTTGTTGTCTGGGATGAAATGGGTATGTAATGCCATTTTATTACCATTCTAGGGTACGTGGTCCATTTTCATTTGTTTTTATCATCAAAGAAATTTCTTCATCCGCACCAGCGCGCGGTGCCAAGTACGTATTTCTATTACAAACAATAAAACCAAGTTCGATCCTGCCCATCCTGATTCCTGACTCACAAATTAATTTTCACCAATTATCCCCATGAAGAAACAAACATTACTTTTGTTGAACGTGCCTTAATTACATAATGTGAAGACAGTTTTAAATTTTAATTTGAATTAGTTATTGTGTTCTTAGTGAATAAGTCAATAGACATTAGCAATTTCTAAAATAATAGAATACAATCTTTTATTTAGTTATTTAAAAAGTATTTAAATATGAGACTTATTTAATAAAAAAATGTGTAAGTTATTTAAAAAAAAATTCAAGTTCTTCTCTATTATTAGTTCTTCTCTCCTATATTTTTTTTCAAATTAAAATCAACAATTTGTATCTAAATCTCTCTTCTTGAAAGACCTATGAAGTGAATATTGAATCTAATTTCTCACAAATTGTTCATCTTGTCTTCGATGGGAAGAGTTATGACCTTTGAAATGTGAAAATAAAGTCCTACATGAAATCTTTTGATTACTGGGATGTTGTCGAGAAGAGGATTATGAAGTGTCTATGCTGCTTGAAAATCCCACCATGGCTCAATTAAAGCATCACAAGGAGAAAAAAAACCAAGAAGGTGAAGGCAAAGACATGCCTATTTACTGGGGGTTTTTAGATGATCTTCACCAAGATCATGACTCTCAATTCACCTAAAAAAATTGGAATTATTTAAAGGAAAAGTATGAAAGGGATGAACACGTTCGTGACATGTAAGTATTAAACCTCATGAGAGAATTTGAGGTGCAAAAGATGAAGGAATCTGAGACAATTAAAGAGTACTCGAACAGATTGATTGGCATTGTTAACAAGGTTAGATTGTTAGGCATTACATTTGCATATTCCAAAATTGTTGAAATTTTTTTGGTTATAATGCCTAAGAGATATGAAGCATCAATAACCACTATGGAGATTACAAAGAATTTGTCCAACATCTCTTTGACAACGGTGATACATGTCTTGCAAACCCAAGATCAAAGAAGATTGATTAGGAAAAAATCAACAGTTGAAGGAGCTTTACCAACCAAGCACTAAAATGCAACCAAATACAAGAAAAATAAAAACTTTGATGGAACGGGATCAAGTTCAACATCAACCAATGCAAAAGAAAATTGGAAGAAATCTTATCAACCTTGCCAACAAATTGGCATCTCCATTCAGATGTTGGAAAAGACTTGATACTAAGTGCAGTGAGTGTAATCAAATGGGCATGAAGTTGTTACTTGCAAAAATAGGAATCAACCACACAATGAGGTTGCAAAGGCTTCTAATCCGAAGGAGGAGTACATGTTTGCTGCTACATGTTTCTCTAGTATTGAATCAAGTCAAAATTGGCTTATTGACAATGGTTGTACTAACCACATAACAAACAACAAGGATTTATTCAAGGAACTGAGCAATATAAGCACATTAAAGGTTTGAGTTAGAGATGACAAGTTCATCACTATGAATGGAAAGGGAATTGTAGTGATTTCAATCAACAGAGGTACAAAACTCATTTCTAATGTGTTGTATGTTCTTCAAATTGATAAGAATTTGTTGAGTATTGGACAACTAGTTGAAAAAGGTTATAAAGTCTTGTTCGAAAACAAAATTTGTTTAATTAAAGATGCAGAAGACAAGGATATTTCCAAAGTAAAAATGAGAGGAAAAAGCTTTACATTAAATCCATTAAAGGATGAACAAATTTTTTTTTCAATAAAAGATAATATCACTGAATTGTCTCACAAAAGGTAGAAAGTTGAAGAAAAACAAGCAAATTCTATAATAGCAGGCCTTAAGTCCCAAATTAGTTCAACTAAAGAAAAATTTGCGGCTACTGCACAAGAGCATGCAAACAACAAGATACACTTGAGGGAAAAAGATAAAAGAATTGAGTAGAATGAGAAGTGTTTAAAGTCCCTAACTAAGAACCTAAAAAATGAAAATGTCAAGGCTCATTCACATGTGAAGGAAGCAATAGTTTTTAAGGTAAGGAGGAGTGTTGTTGAACGTGCCTTAGATATTATCAAGACATTATCAAGACACTTTTGATTTTTAATTTGAATTAGTTATTGTGTTGTTAGTGAATAAGTCAATTTTAAATTTTAAATTAGTTCCTTATTTTATTTTTGAATTATCAGTAGACAATAATAATTTCTAAAATAATGGAACATGATCTTTTATTCAATTATTTAAATATATTTAAATGAGACTTATTCAATAAAAAAAATCTCTTATCAGTTGTTCCAAATAAAATTAACATTTTTCTCTATTATTTTTTCTTATCAATTGTTCCAAATAAAATTAACATTTTTTCTCTATTATTTTTTCTCTCTCTTACGCTTTTTCCTCAAATTAAAACCAACAATTACATATTAGAGGGAAATTGATGCAAAAGGTCACACTATCATAGTTGGATTGAAGTCAAAAAGTTCCACTAGGGTACGTGGTCCATACACTACTATTTAATCTGATCTTGAAAGGGAAGAGAAGAGGCATTGGATACCGGCTTGTGTTACTTTCCCTCACCAAACCCTTCACACATAATTAACCAGCTTTTCTTCTCATAATATATAGTACTTATGTGTGCATGGACATTTAGGGCAAAATGATGTGGTGCAGTAATTGCATGTGGGCGGGAATACTGTGTTGTGCTATTTCTCAGGTAACTCATCAAGGCCATTTTTTTTTCTGCCGTAGTGGAAAAAAAAAACGACACAAAACCAAAAAAAAACACAAACTATGCAAATTAGGGAGTTGCTATTGGCACTATCACTTTTTTTATTGACACTATCCATATGTGTCTTTTAACAATATTCCAAAAATGTCATTTTGACATGAGTACAATAAAATTGTGATTCCATCACTTATATGGGAGGTGAAAAAACAAATTACAATATAAACATGATTTCATTATACAATTATAAAATGAAGTCATATTTTTGTTATATAATTTTTTTATCTCCCAAGTAAGCAAGAAATCATAATTTTATTATATAATTTTTTTGACCCCCAAGTGATAATATCAATGGCTTGCAAATTACAAACCTGCCCTAACAACTTCCGAAAAATAAAGGTCATTTTATGATTTGGTTTTAAAAATTGTGAATTTGGGCCTATTCTTATTAGGATGATTGGACCATTGAGATGAGAACATGGACCAGAACACTTGTAACGCAGCTTTGGAGTAATTGTGTCAGCACAAAACCGAAATGAACCTATTTCTATCTATTATTTCCTTTTTCCGTTGCTTCTGTCACTGATTTATTTCCATCTTTTGTAAGTTTTTTCTTTCTATAATTGATTTAGAGAAGGAATTTCGACAATAAAAGTTGTGCTTTTAAATATTCAAAGATGAAAATTATAATCTATCTCTAGTTAGAGAAAAATATTTGTCTCTAACAATTGAAGAAAAAAAACTATATGATGTCTACCAATGGAATTGTTCCATCTTCAATGCATCCGTCTGAAATTAGAGATAAATAATTACTATTCTCATTTCTAATTCTAACAAATGTGTATTTAAATTTTCACCTTAATTTTTTTCTTACAAAAATTGTTGGTACAAGACCAAAGTATCTTTCATGCAAACTTATCTATCTTGAGTGGAGTATGAGATTTTTTTTCGTAAATACATATTCTCTCTTTTTTTTTTTTTCAATCTATACTACTTTGCAATTTAATTCACAATATACATTATTTGAGACTTTTTCTCTCCTTTTTGTTTTTTTTAATTAAAAATATTATAAAATATAAATATTATATTATATTATTTTTATTTTATTATTTAATTTACTTAACATATTTTTTAAGTGGATATTTTTATTTAAATCTGAATTTTCTAATATAATTATTTTTAATATAATTATATTACTAAATATAATTAGTTTGTTTATGTCATTAGATTTAATTAAAAAACGAAGAGACTTTTTGTTTAACAACTTATTTATAGAAGAACATCATATTACATTATTAATAAAATGTTTAAACAATTACACTTGGCTAAAGGAAAAATTTTACGATCATTTACCGGAAAATTTCATATTTTTTTCTCTACTTTTCAGTTCATTTTCTTCTTAGTCCCATCTCATTAGGAATGCGTTTGTCGTCCTCTTTCTCCATGGATGACCGCACTGATCTCATTCATATTCTTGCCACATTGATATTTGGGTGACAGCAAAAAATAATTGCTCATTAAATATCTTTAAATATATTTTCAATATATTTTATTATAAAAAGTGATTATGAGTATCTTTTGTATACTTTAATCTTTTCTTTTCATATCTCCAAGTCATAAATAATAAAAATATCAATTCTTATCACTTAAACAAAAAATAACTACTAAATAAATATTTTTAAAGATATTTTCAATATATTTTTATTTAAAGATATTTTCAATAAATATTTTTAAAAATATTTTCAATATAACAGTTACTACTCTTTGAAACTTTATGTCTATTATATAAGATAGATGTATCAATTATTTTTTTTACTGTTTTTTAGTCTATTTTAATAATACTAATTAATTTTCTTATTTTTTTAATTAACAAACATAACAAAAAAAATATCAACAACACATAAATTTAACTACAAAAGTACATACAAAGTAACTAAAAAATTGTACTCTAATTTTATCCAATTTTTTATTTTTCTTTATCTATATATTTTTTCTTTAAAAAAATAAAAAAAACAAAATTATAAAATTTAATTTAATAAATAAGTAATTTTAAAACCAATTAAAAATTATATAATATAATATTTATATTTTATAATATTTTAAATTAAAAAAAAACAAAAAGGAGAGAGAAAGTCTCAAATAGTATATATTGGAAATTAAATTACAGTGTAGTGTAGATTGAAAAAGAAATAAAACAAAGAATGTGTATTTAGGAAAAAAAAAAATCGGAGTATGACTAATATTCCTGATAAAATCTTCTTTTAAAATCCTTGTACTGTTGCTTTACCAATCACCTTTGGTCCCAATTCATGTCATTCTTCTTAACAAAAACTTCTCTCCTAGACCTAGTAGATTCGTATTGATAACAATCTTGTTTTTTGTCCATGTTTATTTATCACTGTAATGCTTGATTATGTATGAGTATTACTGTGTGATAAATATGTGAAAAAGATTAAACACTTGTATTAATGATTAATTAAGAGAAGGAATCCATCAACTAACTAGTTTTAACTCTATGGTAAACTTAAGATCTTGGTCCCACCATTGAATGAAAGAAAAAAAGGTTTCTTAAGTCATTCATCGATAATGCTATACTATACCTTAATATTATTCTTTTATTAGTTCTTGAAGGTAAAAAAATTTAGATTAAGGACTGTTATTAGACGCTTATCATAATTACTAGATTAACTATGATTAATTTACTACCAGTTTAGTATTGAATCTATAAGTCACACATACAAACAAGTGATTTAATCTTTGCAAAAAAAATAATTTATTTGATAATTAAATTAAAGAATTTAATTTAATCAACTAAATATTTTAGTGAAATATTATTATATTTTTTGCATATAATTAATGTAAACAAAGAGTATAAGTTAAGAATAATTTCTTTGATAATTATTATTTGTTATGTTAGATCAATACGCATCTTAAGACAAGAGAGATCCTTCTTATTTTCACATGTAAAGTGTACTATGCACAAATCATGTGATTACTCATTGTAATGTGATTATTTTGATGACAATTATTTTGTTAAGCATCTTATTTTCAAATATAAAAATAAAAATATATAATGTGTACCAAGCACAAACTAGTGGCAACAACATACATGCCATCCTCCGTCATTTGCTATTTTAATCACTCCTATCTTCTTTTACATCTACTTATTATATTATTATTGTTATATTTCTAGAAGAATGGATGCACTAAATCTTTGCTGATATATTTAGGAAAGATATTTTTATAATTCCCAATGAAGGTGGTTTGTTTTCATTAATCATATTTTAGGAATAATATTTTTGAATATATTTTAAAAAAATTAGTTACATTTTAATATTTATATGAATATTTTTAAAATTCAAAATAAGTTAAACAAAAAATTAAAAATAAAATTACTGGTGTTTAAAAAAATAATTTCCTTTTTTCTCACTTGAATATCATTTTTCTCTATTAGTGGAGGCAAAGATGTATGAAAATAAGATAAAAATTAAAATTACAACCTTAGTGGGAATCTATCTAGTTTTATAAATGGGAAATTCTGGAAAATAAAAAATTAAGGATAGTTATATAATAATCCAAAAATTATTTCTTAAAGCTTATAACAAGAATGAAACTATCTTTATCCGTCAAACTTTTTTTGTAATTCGTAAGACAAACAAGGTCAAAGATGCTTCGTCTCTCACATATTATGTGTTACATGACACTTTGATGCTTTAACTACTAGGAAGTAATTCGATTTTTAATTTCAAATCTCTAAAATATTATTTTAAAAAATATATTTATCTTTAGAGATTACTAATTTTTTGTTAATTGATTACATTGTTGTATCCAAAAAGAGAGCAAGTTCATACTCATTAAACAAGATATAAATAAAATATACTTAATGATTTAAAAAAGTAAATGAATAATTTTATGGTTGAAACGAAAGAAAATTCAAATAAATTTTAAATCATTTTTAGGATTTCATTTAAGTCTTCAAAATTGATATTTTTGTTATTTTTGTTCCTAGTCCAAGGATAATAACATATATTTAGACAACGAAACAATAATAAAATGATTAACTTTAAGAACTTGAATGAAACTCAAATATTTTTTTTATATTTTGTTTAGTTTAAGAGATAAGTTGGTCTTTAACTCTAAAAAAGTGTGTTGAAAACATTTACTATATTCTTTTTAAAACTATATGAATCAAAAGATATAAATTATAGGTGAGACTTATAGGTGATTTTATTAAAAAAAAAAAAAAAAAGATTTAGTCTCACTGCTAAAGTTAATATTGGCACTGTCATGCCAAGGTGAAGGATTTAAGAGAGTCACAAAAACCATCCACTCTTTCTGTCCAAGACATAAGATAGAAGAGCAGAGTGATACAAAAGGAGAGAAAGCACGGAGGTGACATGATTTTTGAATTCACATCACTATGATTTGCACATCTAGTGTGTGTGACTAGAATGCATTTGCTATTAGGCTCTTGCATGCGTTTTGTGCCTTCGCAATAATGTGACGGGGCAGGCCAGCAAGGGCCTTTACTGCCCCTCTAAGCTAAGCCAACCTTATGCTTTAATTACTTATAGTTTTCCACTTAGCGAGAAAGCAAAGCATAAAACTTTTCACTTACTACTTAATAATAATATGCACGGTTATTAATTAAGCCTCTTCCTCACGAGCTTTTTTTTAAACTAGGAATTGATTATTAACACAGTAACACGTGTGGACAGACCATGGATGGGAGAGTGAGTTTATAAGATGTAACATAACAATTACACCTTTCATTTCATATTAGATGTGCTTTGGTTAGTCACAAAATATTTGTAGCTTTATAAAAATAAGAAAGTCTTAATTATTTGTTTAAACATGATTCTCATTTATTGGTATCTCATCTGAATATTTAAATGAATTTATAATTACATTAGAATTTTTTTTAATAAGGGTACTAAAAACTAAATAATGAGGCAGATTGAAATACTAATATCATATTGAAATACCCAGATGCTTTAATACTATGCACATATGCAGATTTCTCCCTGTCTCTCAAGGTGGATGATTAATGCTCTAATTGTGTAAGGATGGAAATTAATGTTTCATGATTTTATCCACTAGTCCCTGCTTATTGCTTACAAAGTATTGTATGCATTAGAGTAAGACACTCGAGCACAACCATGAAAAAAATAAGTACTCTAGTTCTTACTCAAGTATAAGCATTATTTTGTCGATTGCCTGTGTGGTCCTTTTGGTTATGTGAGTACTTTCGATTATAGGACAATCCATTGGTGACATAATTTTCTTAGAAATCTTAGCTGAAGTTGATTTTTTTCTTATTGTGAGATGAAATTAATGAGCCTTCCCTACTTAAAATTTTTGCGAGCTAACCCTCCCTACTACTCCCCCAAAAAGGCATCAGCATCATTATTCCTCAAGTACAAGCATCATTTTTTCTTAGAGTCACCTCTAAGATAATAAAATAAAGCAATAAGCTTGTGTTGTTATAAGAACTTTTATGACAGTAATGCCACTGCTGCACCAATGAATACAATCTTTAAAGGGGTGTCATTGTGCAACCATTGATGTACTTAATTAACATATAACCACGGGCAATTTGGGAATTGCAAAGGCTTCAACGTTGGGGTTGGGGTCCGTTGAAAGCAAAATCCACAATTATGTCCCCTCTTCCTCATCTGTCCAAGGAACAACCACTTCTTCAGAACCTCAACACATTTATAAAAGCCAGTGCAATCACCTACAAGTTTTATCCAAAAGCTACCTCCTTTTCTGCTTCCAAGTCATTTACGCAAAACCAAAGAGACAACCATGAGTCCCATTGGCTTGTCCTTCCTCTTCCTCATTTCTTTAGCACTTCTCTCTATTGCCAGAGGCCAAGAAAGGGCACCTCACGGGCTTGTTTACGAGAGCCCTGTAGCTTTTCCACCAGCAGCATATGACTTCTTTCATCCCAATGCTCAAAAGCCTGAGAACAAAGACCCGTGTGTTGCATCCAAATGTTCACCACTGCCTCTAGCAGCTCAAGTGGATGCCACTCAAATATATGAAAACAAAGCTTCAACAACGCAGAAAGGTGGGAAACAAATAGGAGGTGGGGGTGTAGCTGGCATTATCACTGCTGTTGCTTTTGCTGTGCTTTTAGCTATGGGAATCTACTATGTAAAAGTCACTCGCCAAGCCAACATGAGTCGAGCCAGTAACAGTGTTCAATCTCATGCTTGATGTGCTTTCTTTAATCACATCAAAATCTCAGCTTAGAACAAAGCATATAAATACTCTTTCACTTTGCCCAAATTCCTAAAAAATCGTTTCCTTAACTATATATATATGTATCTCACTCTCTTATTTCTTAGCACTAGTTCCATCTCCCGTTGTTTATGGTTAACAATGTAACTACCATTGTGATAGAGATTGATATCAAATTTGGATGTTTTCACAATTATCATACACACATGTTTCCAATTTCTTACTAACTACTGAAAATAATAAGATAAATTCAATGTGAAGCAACATCAGATACAAAATAGCAGGTCTATCACAGAACCTGGATGGTATCAAACATACAAGAAGAGTGCCAATACCACACTCTCTTAACTCTTTCAAAAACACTCTTACTGGTTGACTGGTTGAAATTATCTGACCCACATATTTGGTGGGACGTACATGAATATTACTCAATAGAAGAGTGCGTCAAAAAGTGTTAGAAGCATTTCTCAACATACAATAAGCCATGAACATGAATCCTGAACCCATTACAAGCAGACACGCAATAAAATCAAATTCCACAAACACTTTCTGAGTTTTGAGAGGCTTCTTGTCTGTGATACTAAACCTACGGCCATATCTTATCCCTTTAATCAATCACACCAATATCAGCTAGTACCGTAAACTATATAGCTGGAACCTGAAAGTCAGGCACATAGGAATATAAATATTCTTCTGCACAAATTCTTGCCCCTATATATTTTCTACTTATAAAGAAGAGTTATATTTACGATTAATTTTATAAGGAAACAAATACAAAAGACAAAAAGCCAGATTGTCAGATTTCAATATTTGACATCCTAAATGAAGTAATTTATATTTTGAAGTATTTGAACCAAAATCAAAACAATATTGAAATGGATTATTCTTTAGGATCTATTGATATTCTATCTTAGAACTTGAACATGAGAACTGTGGAAACTCCCAAGCGGTAGTAGAATCACATCAAGACAATGCCGATCAGTGTATGAATCATTAAGTGCAATTTACACTTTTATTGACAACAGACAACTATAACATGCTAAGAGAACCCCAACTCATAGAGACAATGTAAGTAAATTCTCATATTCATAAATTAGTAGTGCTCCAAGGAAGAAAAATCAGGTATCTTGATTCATATATTAAAGCAACACAAAAGTTTTGCAGAAAACATTACATTGGTCTTTAAACATTGTCAGCACTGCCCATGAGCACAACCATTTAACAAACACTTTAGAATGTCAAGGAAAAAATAAAAGGCCAAGTATTGTATGTTTTGAAATCAAAATTACAAGAGATTGTATTAAAAATAAAATCACTCATAAAATTTCTACCATCCACGTGAGCTGAGAGACTTTATCAAAGGTCCAAATGTCTGATCCACAGTTTTGTTCCATAAATGTGAAAATTCAGAACGCGACTTCTTCCCAAATATAGGTTCTTTAACCTAGTAGAGCATGAGAGCCGAAAGGTTAGATTTTAAAAGTGTCAAACCAAAATAAAATGTTTTAAGTCAAGGGTGACAATACATGTAGATTGAATGCCCAGTATTCCAAATATAATGTAACTCGGGCATGTGGAGTTTGAATTAGATGGCAATTCTTCCAAGCATAAGAAATAAGAATAATAAAACACATTAAAGTTCAAATTATTGTGCAAGGGAGTGTAAAAGTGAGTTGGGATTTATCAACTTCCAGTATAAAATTGTAAGTTTGGCAACCATAATAAAACAAACCATGCTACAGTATGATGCTGATGCATATATACATGGCTTCATTAAAAAAAAAAAGGTTATATGCATCTTATATCTCATCATATATAATTATTCTCCAGAAAACTTCACATCATGCACAAAGACAGACATGAACATTGTGTACAATTCCATCTTTCACTTTGAATCATTCCATACAGTGAAGTGAGATAGTATAGCCAACTACATAAAAATGGTAGCAGCAAGGTGGTTTCAGTGACAAAGTGCACTTTCAAGGGAATGTTCCAGCTCCCCAAATGCACACCTATATACCATAAATATGATTTTAGAAAAGAAAAAAAGCCTAGTATTGTAGCAAACATAAATCAAATTTTCTCCTAAAAGCACATTTTACTAGAATTACAAACATTCATTATAGCCCAGATTAAAACACATTGATGTATACTTTGCTTCCCCAACACAACAACTTTTGTCTATCTAGTATCTGTTAATAGGGGTGGGCAAAAAAAATTGAATTGAACTGAACCGACACTGGACTGAACTTTTTTCAATAAAAGCTGATCTGCTTCTAAATTAACAGTTAACTGAACTGTGAACCAAAATGAAAACTGCTTCTTAAAAAAACTTAAATCACATGACAACATCCACTCTCGAATTGTGTCCGTGTGATAGCTCAATTCATTCCACTTCCTTATTCCTTTTATGTCTTTATTTTATCAATTAATAAAGTAGCACAGCCATCAATGGTTGAATTCGCCACCTTTTCCATCCATTTTTTTGTTGCTTAACTCTGCACCAAAACTTGTATTTTTGCATTCACCAAACTACACAATAAGTTCGATCAACTAATTGTTAATATCTGACAAAAAAACCAAATCTAAATATTATTTTTTAGGAGAGGAAAATGTTAATATCAATTCCTAGGAAAAGTGGTAATTTTTTTTAAAGCATTGATTATATTTTTGTATTCTAAATGTAATAAATATTTTTAATGTTGGAGTATTTAAAATACAAATTAATTAAAAAAAACGTTTTCATCTCATATACGTGTTCAAAACAAATGACCCTTAAAAACATTCGAAACAATTCAAAGCAGTTCTGAATAGTTCGAAGAAGCAGTTCAGAAGAATTTGGAGGAGTTCGGAACGGTTCGAACCGCCTCTAAAATAGTTCGGTTCAGTTGGCCTGAACTCTGTTTGACAATTCAGTTCAGTTCGGACGAACTGTTAGCCGCAGTTCAGTTTAGTTCGAATTGAACAGCCCTATCTGTGAATCCATCTATGCAATCAGATAATTTGAATACAGAGAGGAATAAGAAGAAGAAGGAAGAGAAGGCACGTGGTACCTGAGATTGGGAATCGGAAATAGAAGCGTAGATGTATCTGCGTTGCTCAAACACAACCACCCCCGTTAATACCACTCCCAACGAAGCTCCCAGAAGCCGTTCCTATTCCCAACCCAAATCCACCGCTAAATTTCTTACTTTTGAATTGAAACGAAAAACAGAACCCGAAATTGATTATGTTAGAGGATAGGAATACATACCTGGCTCAGAATGCTAATCATCCTTTCCCTTTTGTTTTGTTTTCCTGCGAAGATTTATCGGAACAATGCTTCTGAGCTTTCAATTGCGCTGTCTGACCCCCCAACGACGTCCACGATCTTGCTTCGGAAATAGGCTTCGCTACCCCCACGACGTCGTATTCGCCACTTGCTTCTCCACTCGGGCCTGTTTGTTGGACTGCCCAAACCACCGTGCGCCCAAATCATGCACTTGAACACCATGTAATTAATAATTAATAATACATTTAAGTATCAATCAATTTTTTATCATATAAAAGGAAAAAAAATTATACACTGTGTAAAAAATGATATAGGATTGTTGAATCATAATTTATCATATATAATAAATTTAATATTTTTTATGATAAGTACTTCAAAAGTCATATTAATAATAAATTATAATTTAATGATATATAAATATTTTATATCATACCATTAAATTTAATATATTTTTCTATCTTATTTATCAATTATCAATTATTCAATTAATAAGGTTTATCGTTTACATTTTTTTCACAAAAATCACATTCAGGAATATTTTTTATTATTATATTTTTTATATGAAGTATCTAACAAGTTTATTAACAACTAATATTCATTAAAGATTTGAATAATCACTTTTAATGAATTTTTCTCTTTCAATAACTAATATATTTTTATTTATAAGTTTTAAATCTGAAATTTTACTTAAAAAAATTGAATTCAATAATACTTAAACCAATAATTTATTGATATTCAAATATTAAAAAATTTACAATAGTTTATACACATTATTCACTAGTATTTCTTTATGTTATATATGATTTAATATACTAACTTATAAACTCTTAATTTTTATCAAACAACTAACTTATAACCTTTGAAGTATATTAACTTATAGCCTTTTTTATGCTTTGATTTACTTATGGCCTTTAAAGTAACTTATGAGCTAATTTGGACATATAGCTATATATTATACTTGTTACAATAGTATAATATTTGAAATGATTGAAAAAAATGAAATATAACAATATTATATTTTATTATTTAAATTGGTAAAATAAGAAATAGAAAGCCTAGTTCATCTTGCTTTATTAATTACATTTATTGTGCTCTTTCTAATTTTAAAAGAAGTGAGATGAGATAATTTTTTATTCTATTACATAATAATAAAATAAAGATGGATTCCGTTATTTTTTATATGGCATCTCTTTCAATCAATACAAATATAGTATTAGTCCAAGGACAGTTGATAGAGATGTTGGTCAAGACCGACAACTCATGTTAGTGAATTAATTTACTCACTATACTAACTCCTAACTCCAACTTCAGCTACATTCTCCCGGCGTTTCGATCGATCTTGATCCCAATTCCCATCTACACACATATCACAATGCTAAGTCGTAAACGACTCATCGTTTCGCTCTCTCTCGCCACTCTCCTTCTCTTCTCCTCCCTTTCCCTCACTCTCTGCGATAAAATCCCCCCTCAAAACGACAACAACAACGATGACGACGAAGATCTCAGCTTCCTCGAGGAACCCGATGACGCCGCCGCCACTTCGCACCACGGCCATTTTCCAGATCCCGACCGGTTCGACGAGGACGGCGACGACGACGGCGACTTCGGCGACTTCTCAGGCTTCGACCACTCGACGGAGGAGGCGTTCGAGGTGGATGACAAGGACGTCGTCGTTTTGAAGGAGCGCAACTTCACTACCGTCGTCGAGAACAACCGCTTCATCATGGTCGAGTTCTACGCCCCCTGGTGCGGCCACTGCCAGGCCCTCGCGCCGGAGTACGCCGCCGCCGCCACCGAGCTCAAGCCCGACGGCGTCGTTCTCGCCAAAGTCGACGCCACCGTCGAAAACGAACTGGCGAACGAGTACGACGTTCAGGGTTTCCCCACCGTCTTCTTCTTCGTCGATGGGGTCCACAAGCCCTACACTGGCCAGAGAACCAAGTAAATCTCACTGCATGTTTTGGATCTTTGAATTTTACTCTCAATTAAGTGTCATTGCTTTTTGAATTTTCAATTGGAGTTGACTGTTTGACTTTTTTTGTTGCATTGCAATGCAGAGACGCTATAGTGACATGGATTAAGAAGAAGATAGGGCCTGGTGTGTCCAACATAACTACGGTGGATGATGCTGAACGCATATTGACAGCTGAAAGCAAAGTTGTTTTGGGCCTCCTTAACTCTTTAGTTGTAAGTTTTCAAATGTTATTTGCTACTTGGATTTGTTTGGTAATTAAGTGTTTATGTTTAGAGTTTAATTTCTATCCACTTATAGTGGAAATGGATTAAATAAAAAATCATGATAGGTATGGCTTTTAAGGTAATTGTTGTTAAAGTCAACAGACTTACTATACGTGGCTGTTTGCAATTGGACAACAATGTAAATCCAATGCATTGACCGTTTTCTCTTATGTTTATCATGATTATACTATGGTAAGTTTTGTGTACAAATTAGATACAGTGATACACTGCTTCAATTCCTAATCAATCAGTGTAATATATAGGGCCGTTTGCCGCTGATCATTGGTGATCTCTAGATTAGACTTAGAGGATCTGAGCTTTTGATAGGATGCTGTTGGTTGTTAGGTTTGATGCTTATCCCTGTTATAATGTGCAGGGTACGGAGAGTGACGAACTAGCTGCAGCATCAAAGCTTGAGGATGATGTCAATTTTTATCAAACTGTGGTAGCTGATGTGGCGAAGCTTTTCCATATTGATCCGAGTGTTAAACGCCCTGCTTTGATCTTGCTCAAGAAAGAGGAAGAGAAATTGAACCATTTTGGTCTGTTCCTTTTACTTCTCCCTCCTTTCCCTTTGAAAAAAAAAGTAGACATTCTGTTTTTTTTCTTTTTAAGTCAGAAACTTAGATATATTTCACCCTATCTCTGCAGATGGCCAATTTGTAAAAGCTGAAATAGCCGATTTTGTAACCTCCAACAAGCTTCCTTTGGTTACAATTTTTACAAGAGAAAGTGCCCCGGTAATCTTTGAAAGTCAAATCAAGAAACAGGTAATTACTTATATTTCTGTATTGTCAATCTAGGAACAAATATTCCTTGTGAATGGAATCTTGACAGACTTCTAACCTTGTTGTATGTTAAAATTTCACTTTTAGTTGTTGCTGTTTGTGACTTCAAATGATACAGAGAAGTTTGTTCCAGTATTTAAAGAAGCAGCAAAAAAATTCAAGGGGAAGGTATATTTCCTTACATATACTAGTATTTTACACACTGTCATTGCATTCTTTATCTATAGTCTAGACAAATTGTATATATTGCTAATGCTGAGTGCTGAATCTTCAGATATTTCAAATTTGATCTTTCTTTCTGTTGTTCATTCATACATTTTTCTCAAAATAGTCCCATTTATCATTTAAAAATTAAGAAATCATAAATTTTAGTTTTCTTTTTCTTACTTTTAATAATTATAACTCTTTCACCCACCCTTCCCCCCAAAATATTTAGTTTTGGTCAATAATGTATTTCTACTGTACGTTGATCTGTTGCAGCTGATCTTTGTTCATGTGGAATTGGATAATGAAGATGTAGGAAAGCCTGTTGCAGATTATTTTGGTATCACTGGGAATGGTCCCAAAGTAATAATTTCCCCTTTTTTATTAATTTTATTTTAGTGGTTGAGTCACAAGATTCTTCTAATGTTAAGTTGTTAGATTCAAAATAGCCAAATAGGAAGTAAATTAGGTAACTGATGAAATTCCCAATATAGGTACTTGCATATACAGGAAACGATGATGGAAGAAAATTTTTGCTTGATGAGGAGCTGACTGTTGACACAATTACGGTACTCTTCTCTTCCTTCTTGGAACATGCATAAATGCTTTCTTCTATGTTTTAGAAAGGCTTGGAACAGATTGTGGCTAAAAATTTGTATTCTTTATTTTTTTCTCAGGCATTTGGGAATGATTTCCTTGAAGAAAAGCTAAAACCTTTCCTCAAGTCTGATCCAGTTCCTGAAAGTGTAAGTTATTTTGTTGTACATCCATGTTCTGTTGGCCAGATTTTTCGTGTCTGACATTTGCTAACTTGATGACAGAATGACGGTGATGTGAAAATAGTTGTTGGGAATAACTTTGATGAAATTGTTTTGGATGAGTCAAAGGATGTTTTGCTTGAGGTACAATTCAAATCCGTTAGTTTCCAAGTTATATATTTCCATGTGCAGCTTGTTTGTGTTAATCTAATCGATGGTTGCTGTAATATTAGATTTATGCACCCTGGTGCGGTCACTGCCAAGCCCTGGAACCAACATACAACAAGCTTGCTAAACATCTTCGCAACATTGAGTCTATTGTTATAGCCAAGATGGACGGAACAACAAATGAGCATCCCAGGGCCAAGGTAAACCCAAATTTAAACTAGATGTTGACAGAATATACTATAGTTTGTGCTATTGCTATTATCAATAATTTGCATTTGCTCTAACACTTGGTATGTTTTGAATTTTCATGAATGTTGAGTACTAACCGAGTTATGTTCTCCACTTTGCAGTCTGATGGATTCCCCACCCTTCTCTTCTTCCCAGCAGGCAACAAGAGTTCTGACCCTGTGCGTGATTATTAAATGACAGCGCACAGTTTTTCTATTCAGCTATCCTGGATTAGCATGCACTGTATCACTAGATGATCTAATATGTATCTGTTTCATTGTATATGCAGATTCCTGTTGATGTGGATCATACAGTGAAAGCCTTTTATAAGTTCCTCAGGAAACATGCATCAATCCCATTCCAGCTCCAGAAACCAACCTCAACTGCTAAAACCGGGAGTGAGAGTTCCTATGTCAAGGAGAGCCAAAGCAGCAGCACGGATGTGAAGGATGAATTATGAGACTTAAAGGACACTTCTATTGATAAAGAGATATGATTCAGAAATTCAGACAGCTGATAACGGAGTGAAAATGTGCATAGCAAAGAAAGTGACTCAATGATTGGGAGAGAAAGCCGTATATTTTTCCTCACCCTGGCCAAAAGACAACTAGCCAAGTAAAGGGTAGTGGAAAAATAAGGTAACCTGTGTATTAGTTTCTTCAACTTTTACATGTTTGAGTATCAGAATTTTGGGGAGACTAATTTTAAAAATGGCTCGAAATTTTATTTTCGGTGTCAGAATACTGGTTATTTTTGCCCTTAGGTTAAGCTTTAGTTGATAAAAATTGTTGAATAATAAATAAAAAAATGAACTTTCATTAGAGAATGGGTTTGGCATGCAAGGCAAATTATATGAGTTGTGTTGTTATTTGCTTGTACAAAAGTTATTTTAAATATTTGACAAACTACCGACAAAAAGGCATTTCATAAACTCAACTCAGGTCAATTACCAACCACTCCGAAATTTTCAATTCCTAAATTCGTAATGACACCCACCCCTGAATCAAGGGTGATACTGTCCGATTGTTCTGTTTTTTATACGTAGTTGTCTTTTTAAAAAGCTAGGGATGTCCAAACAAGTTCGGCCTGATGGGTGGACATGCATAACCAGTACAAGGGTAAAACTTCCTGCATTATGGGAAGCCCATTGTAGATGCAATTTACATTCTGGAATGGGCTGGCTTTCCATTATGCAATGGAAAATGCAGTAAGTAATAGTGGCCAGCAATTTCACGATTTTTTTCATTTTGCTCTTCCATAAAAGGGATACGGATCAGCCAATCCGGAAGCCTCATACGGATTAGTTGATCTGTAAGGCTTACAGATTGGGTTCATATGGATTAATTGATCCGTAAGCCTCATATGAATTACATATATTATAAATGTTGAACATGTGACTTTCAAGTTATTAACATTAAAAATTTTAATGTATATTTAATACGCATGTAAATTTAAAAATAAATTTTGTAACAATTAATTTTTTATATAACTTGTATGAATTATTTAAGTCGTATATTTTTTATAAATAAAAAATATTTATTATTAAAAAATTAATTTATTAATAAATTAAGAAAACATTTTTGAAAAAAATTTAAAAGAAAACACTTACAGATCACATAATCTCATACAGATTACGGGATCTTACATAATCCATATGAGATATACGAATTATATAATCCATAAAAATAAAAAACACTTAAGGGTATTTTTAGAATTTTATTTTAATGTTGGGTGCACAAGCAATATGCCTGTGCACCTAGCAAAGCCCAATAGTGGGAGGGGAGCATGCAACAGCCCCTATACAAACTACGAATGGATTGGATTACAGTTCAATCTGCTAATCTGAAGCAGGTTGGGTTGGATTGAATGGCACGTTTAACTTGCCAATCATTAAAATATAGGTCAAATTTCTCTATTTAAAATATAATAACTATTTAATTATCTTCGGTCAATACAATAAATCATCCAAGATCTATGCCGACAATGAGACAATGCATTATTGGAATAACTCAAAAAGGAACTATTCCTTGAATGCGAGAATCTCATTTTTCTTAAAGATTTTCATTTATGATCAAATGAAATTCATCAATCTAAAGAACGAGTTAAAAAATGACCAAAAGCAAGCTTAACTTTCCTAAAATGCTAACGAACAACTCCTTGTAATGACATCTTTCAAAAAAAAAAAAAAAGAAACTCACAAAGATCCAACTAAGATGGCAAAAAAATAAGTTGGGCAACAAGTGACAATTGTTAAAAGGATTAAAAACAAACTTGGCTTTCGTATATCACTAACACAAGTTACTCCTTACAAAGGCCGAGTTAAGAGAATGAGTAGGGTAGTAAATAACTCCATGACTTGGAGTCCTCCCCAGGAACATTTCATTAAAGTTAACATTGATGCGACAGTGGTTCCTAAGAGTAGGTTGGTGGAGGTGTGATAAGGAATGATGACGGTGGTTTTATTGTAGGCTTCTTCGCCAGACTTGATTTTTGCTCGATCATTACTCAAGCCGAGCTTCTTGGCATTTTCAATGGTCTTGCCAGAGGGGCTTCCAACAAATCATTCTCGAATCTGACTCCCTCATTGCGGTCAGACTTAATAACCAAGGCTGTAGTTCGAATCATCCCTGTTATCCCATTGTGAGGCAGATAAATCTCTTGGCTAGGGGAAGGGAATTTGTTTCTTTCGATGGTAGGTTTAGGGAAGCAAACCAAAGTGTGGATGCTTTTGCAAAGCATGGCCTTTCCTTGTATTTGGACTTCAATCAGGTTTTTGATTTTATACCTCATTTTGTATATTTGATGCTTTTGGTTGACACTCTCTGTCCCTTTTTATAGAGGTATTTAGCTTGGGCGTTTTGCCCTTAAGCTTACCAAATTATAAAAAAAAAAAAAAAAGAATAGTACTCTATCTAGATTTTTTTTTTCCTCAACATGATATTGGTATGAAATAATCTTGTGGGAAGCAGCGATTAATTTTTATTGGGAACTGTGAGCATATATAAGGTGTGTATTTCACTCTCAACATGATTTATGTCATACTCAATGATCAACTAAGATTCAAACCCTGAACCACTTTATTAAATTACACAAGTCCTTATCATTTATATCAACCGTTGTTGGATCTAGATTTAATTATAAGAAAAAAAGTTTGATGGACTTAAATATATGTAAATTTTAACTATTTCACTCTATTTAATGATATCATTCTAAAAAAATATCCTTCAACTATTTTTTATATCAAGCTCTAATAAAGGATATTTTAGAGAGAAAAAATTAAAATGATTAGTAGAATTAAATGATAATAAACTTTACCAATAATTATCGACACAATGGTAGCAGCTTATGTTCCTTAACCAGTGACATATCCAAAAAAATTTTTTAGTGGGGGAAATAAATAATTTCTAATATTTTCACAAATTAAAAATAAAATATCACAAGGTATTACAATATATAATATCATAATAAAAGAAATATAAAGTACTTAAACTTCAACAAATTATAATTATTCTCTAAAAGAAATATCATTAATCTTGATTTCTTTATATCTAGAACACAATAAAAGAAAATTGCTCCTAAAAGAATTATATCATGTAAGTTTTGAAAAGGTACATGTTTTACTTACCTCTTGAAGTAAGTAATTTGACTTTTTCATTATCTTTGCCTCAATAGAATAGAATTTCTCCGCTTTCTTCATTTTTCTCAATCCTTAAGCAACCCACTAATGTCAAGGGAGACTGTTTATTTGTATGATTCTAGAAAAAAGTATTGTCTATCTTATATAAGTGTTGTACGTAATTTGAAATTATATCTTTTAAGATCTGTTTAACTAATCTTTCTTCATATCTTATTTTTATTATCTTTATCCAATGTAATATATTATTATACTAATATCTTTAAAAAAATAACAATCTAATATATTAAAATAATTTAATCTATCTTTTCCTTTACTAAAAGATATATTTAGACAATCTTTATCTAAATAATTATTGAATTATTTTTGAGATATTACATGAAACAACGTGCTTTATGTAGTGTGTGGTGTGTTTTTTTTTTTTTTTTTGTTTTACTGTAACAATAATGAGAATTAGGCAATATATAATTTTTATGGGGGGATTTTTTTTTTAGATACATTAACAAATAAAAAAAAATCTGATGGGAGCAATTGCCCCCGCAACAGATAAGGTGCATCTACTAGTGTCCTTAACCAAGTGGTCCAAGGTTTGAATCTTGATTTTTATAATATCTATTTTATCAATAAAACAAAATTTGATTTTTGTTTCTAATGTTGTATTGGCAAGTCGTGCAAACTATCTTCCTCTCCTTTTAATTTTGTTTACTTTAATCCTTTTGAATTAGTGTTTATTGATTTGTAGGGACCAATGTTTTTTATCAGGGTTTCAAGTATTATGTTAATTCTGTAGATGTTCACACTAATTTCACATGGATGTATCTTTTGAAAGCCAAATTTGAGACTTTAACTATCTTCAAACAGATTCAAACTATGGTGCAAACTCAATTCAACTTCCTTATTAAAGCTATTTGATATGATTAGGGAAGGGAATATCGCCCATTTACTAAATATCTTGATAATTTAGGCAATGTATACCACTTAATTTGCCCACATACCCATCATCAAAATGGGGTGGTTAAGAGAATCTTCTTGGGATATTCAATATCCCACAAAGGTTATAGATGTCTTGCAGTTGATGGTAAAATCTACATTTCCAAGGATGTTATCTTCAATGAGTATAAGTTTCCCTATACTCATTTATTCCCTAGTGAAATTACCTCACTTCCCCTTCCATCTACATTCACTAATTGTTTAGTTGTTCTAAATATCAATCCACCAATAATTTATGAACTCACCATTATTACTCCTTTTGTTTCTTCTTACTCAGCCACTAATCCTATTGCATCACCTCAATCTTTTCTTACAAAGGTTGTTGTTTCTCATTCCACTACTCAATTAGCAACATTTGAACTTGTTTCTGTACCTATTAAGCCACCTAATTATGTTTCTAAACTAGCTTCACTTATATTACCTTATTTCCCTTCCATTGAATCATCTACCACCTCTTCAGTTAACTCTTCTAGTTCTGAAGTACCCCACCTATTCTATTATTCAGAGAAGATAATCCTATGACTACTAGAGCTAAGGCTGGAATAGTCAAGCCTAGACATCAACCTATTCTGCTTCTCACACATATTGAACCAAAGTCAACCAAGTCAACCCTCTCCAACCCCACTTGGTGTGCAACTATGCAAGCTAAATATGATGCTCTCATCAAGAATGGCACTTGGACCCTTTTTTATTTGCTCTCTTCTAGAACTCCCATTGGCTATAAATGGGTTTTTAGGGTTAGGGAGAATCCTGATGGGTCTTTCAATAAGTATAAGGTCAGACTTATGGCCAAACGTTTCCATCAAAGGTTGGGGTATGAATACAATGAAACCTTTTTTCCCAGTTATTAAACCTATAACTATTCAAATTCTCCTTACTCTTGCTATGACAAATCATTGGAACCTACAACAATTAGATGTCAACAATGCCTATTTAAATGACATCCTTGAGGAGGAAGTCTATATGACTCAACCTGCTGGTTTTGAGAACTCTAACAAGGACCTAGTTTGCAAGCTCAACAAGGCTATCTGTGGTCTAAAGCAAGCCCTAAGGGCATGGTTTGAAAATCTCAAGAGCATTATTCTCTCCTACAATTTTCAATCTAGCAAATGTGATCCCTCATTCTTTGTCTACAAGGACTCATCCATTGTGGTTAGATGTTGGTGTATGTAGATGAGTTGTCACTGGCAACAATCCCATTTCATCAAATCCTTGGTCTCAAAGCTGAATTTGGAGTTCTCTCTCAAGGATTCAGGTAACCTTGATTATTTTCTGGGCATAGAGGTTAAAAGGAAATCCAATCCAATGCCTCTCGTTTACTTACACAATCCAAATACATTAGGGGCTTGTTAACTAAGACAAAAATGGATGAAGCTAATCCTATCTCTTCTCCCATGGTTGGTGGCTGCAAGTTATCTAAGGCAAGTTTTGAAGATTTTTTTAACCTTGCTTTCTACAGGTCAGTAGTTGGTGCATTGCAGTATGCAGTGATTAGTAGGCCAGAAATAAGCTTTTTTGTCAACAAAGTCTACTAGTTTATGAGTGCTCCTATAGATCAACATTGGCAAGCTACAAAGAGAATTTTGAGGTATCTCATAGGCACCATCAACTTTGATTTGTTTCTACAACCTAATTTCTCCAAATCCCACTATTATGTTAATGCCTATTGTGATGTTGATTGGGCCTCAGATCTAAACGATAGAAGATCTACATCTGGGGCTATTGTTTTCTTTGGCCCTAATTTGGTGTCTAGGTGGTCCAAGAAATAATTTGTTGTGGCTAGATCCAACATAGAGGCTGAATATAGGAGTCTTGCTTTGGCTACAGTTGAAGTGACTTGGATCAAGTCCTTGCTTGTTGAGCTCAAAATGTCTCATGCTCCTCTTATCATTGTGACAATTAAAGTACTGTGGCACTTGCTCATAATCCAGAACCAAACACATTTAGTTGTACCTATTTTTTGTTAGAGAGAAGGTTATAGGAAAGTAGATTCAGGTTGTACATGTTCCAGTTGTGGATCAAAGAGCTAATATTCTCACCAAAGCCATTTCACCTTCTACTTTCACTGTGTACAAGTCCAAGCTTAGAGTGGTTAACAAGCCTTTGGCCAACCCTTCTTGAGCTTGTGTGTGTGGTAGGGGGGCATAGGAGCACTCAACTTCATTGTACATTTTCCCCCCTACTGCTTTCCTTAGTTAACTAACCCTTTAGGTTAGTTATTGGTTGGTTACTTTACCACTCAATAGTTGTCATGACAACTGTTGTTAGTTAGGACAGTTAGTCTAACAATATATACTTGGAAACTTTACTGAATCATTAGGTTTTACAATTCAATAACAAAAAACTCTTAACAGAATTTTTCCTAAACCTCTATACTCTCTTCCTTTCTCGTTCTCACTTTGATTCGTTGATGGTATCAGAGTTTATTCTAAATCCATTAAATGGGTCACCCACCATATTATTCACATATCAAACTTAAAAGTGTTGGGCGTGACGAGGTATATTCAAAAAAACTCAAGTCCCACATTGAATAGACATCAGCCAAAGATAGAATATATAAATGAGGGACAACCCTCACACCATGAGCTAGTTTTTTGGAATTGAGTTAGATCAAAATCAATATTCTAAGATATCCTTGGATATGGAATAAATGGTGTTGGGAGGGAAATACCCACCTTGTGTGTGCTCGCATCCCCAATGGTGATTTATCACTGCTTTCAATAATATCATACTCTTAAAAGATGAAACAAATATCTAATTTACAAAATATATCCGTAATTCTAACATCTTAAAAATAAGACATGATCCTTTATTAAATCTAAACAATATCTTAGAATTTAAAATTATAAATTTGAATTATTTTCCAACAAAATTATACACTGATAATAAAAAATAATATTTTGTTTAACATTATTATTTAATAATAAATTATCATATATGATAAATTTATTAATTATAATAATAATATCTTAAAAATTATATAAATAATAATTTATAATTAGATCATGCCGTAAAATTAGCATATATGAGTGTTAAACTCATGATTTTTTTTCAACGAGTGTATATTCATATAATTTTTAGCATTCATTTTCATTTTTATTTTTTAACCGATATCTTATTGTTAACATTGACTTCGGGTAATTAATTGTTGGATGCACAATTTCACCCTCCCTCATTTTTCACCATACAGTACAACATACAATTAATATTGATTAGGCTTAATTGTAAATTTGGTTCACGAATTTGGTTCCTCCAATTTAATTCACCAAAATTGAGTTATTCATTTTTTTTACAATTCGATAATGTTAATCCTTAATCTTGAATTTAGACTTTAACCGTTGATGATTTACGTTGACGTGTCGTAACGTTGATGAAGCATACTAATTAATAAGAGTAATTAATTAAGAATCGTCCAAGTGCTAAAGCAACTATAAATTTGTAATGAAGCACACTAATTAATAAGAGTAATTAATTAATTAGATCGTGTGTCAAGCTGTCCAAGTGCTTCTTCCCGTGTCACATTCACGTCACTACCTTACGAAGCTTCAACCAAAACAGTAAAATACACTCAGCTTGCAGTATATCGCGCTCACTTTCCGTTTTTTTGTACTCCCAACGTGTCCTCCATCGCCGTGACCATTCAGATTTCCCCCAATCACCACCGTCCAATCCCCCCGAATCTCGAGGCCTCACCCTTTATAAAACCGCACTCATCATTTCGTCTCCTCCTCACACTTTTCCAGATCTTTCGTTTCCGTTCCGTTCAAACAGTTCCTTTTTTCTCACACACTTCCTTTGTTCGTCACCGCAGTTTCAATCTCAGATCCAACATTGTTCAATCCAAATTCAACGCATTCCATGGCGAATCCTGCATCCGCAAGATTCTCCGCTCTTCTTCTTCTCGTTTCTTTGCTAGTCAACATCGCCGCCGAATCGCCGGCTCCGGCTCCGACTCCGAAGCCGGATTTGCCTCCGTCGTCTTCTCCTACTTCTGCTCCTGCTTCGAACCCTTCCCCGGCCAATTCGCCGCCATCTCCAACTCCGGCGCCTTCTCATCACTCGCCGCCGGCTCCTTCGCCCGGTACCAATCCTTCTCCGTCTCCGGCTCCTGCTCCGGCGGATGACGCACATGACGGAGTTAACCACGCCGGAATGGGCGGCGTCGACGAAAAATCGTCCTCCTCCGGTGGAATGAGTTCCGGCAAGAAAGCGGGAATAGCGTTGGGAGTTATCATCGGTGCCGGAGTGGTTGTGTTGGGAGCGCTGGTGTACAAGAGGCGCCGCCAGAACATACAACGGTCTCAGTACGGATACGCAGCGAGGAGAGAACTTCTGTAGGTCATAAACATTCAGTAATGTTCTAGTTTTTCTCTTTTTGGTTTTTAATTTCAATTGCATTATAAAGTATTCGTGATATCTGAATTTCAATTTCAAAATTCATTTTACAAATTACTACAATTTGTTTTGTTCCTCCTAGCTAGTAGCAAAATATAGGTTGTGCAAAAATTATCCATTCGTGTATTGAATTTTGGCTATCTTTGTCCAGGGATTCCTTTATCATTCTGTTTTTTTTTCTTTCAATTTTTTTTTTTAATTTTGAAACATGATTAATTGATTATATATTGTTAATGCTTTTTTAAATTACTTCGATTTAGGTTAATATATGTTTCGTGCGTGTAAATTCGCTTTTAATTTAGTCATTTGTACGAAAAAAAAGTTTGAATTTAAGTGTAAAATATATTACATTGTGCACTGATAAAAAAAAATGAGGTGAAATTGCGAATATGACTTTTACATAATTTTACTTGTAATTTTTTTCTTTTAGTCCAATTATTTTCCGTATTTGCTTAAGAATACTAGTTACTTTAGTGACTAATTGCTTATTCTGAATAACAGCAAGGGTAATGAAATTAGTTTTGACGGTAATTTTCATTAACTATGATGTTACTTGTTTTTTTTATTGAGTTAGAAAAGAAAAGTAATAATATTATAAGAAATGCTATTCAATTTTAAAATTAGGAACTGAAAACCAATTCGCACAGATTTTTTTTTCCAGTTTTTCTATTAATTATTTAATTGTTTTTAACAGTATGAAATAAACAGTTCCCAAAATGTTAACCTAACGCGCGCTTCAAGTTTAACTTTTTTTTAAAAAAAAAAATTGATTAAACTTATTCAGGGATGGGTTTGACTTATTTTTACTTCAAGGAAACTTGTTAAAGTATAAAAAAGTGTTTAACAGTACATAGAAAGTAAAAAAAAAAAAAACTTTTCATTTAACACTTTAATTAATACTTGAGAACCTTCATCAGCATTTCGTTTAAATTATAATTTATTGAGGGTGATTTATAATTTGAATCGTGAGAAGTTAAATGGTAATTGAATTGCCTCAGTTCACTTCAGTTCAGGGTCAAAATTTGCCATACCTTTCTAGTTTCTCTACACGACAAAGGGTTGTTAAAGGGATAACAATATGATATTTGCTGTTGCATAATTTGCGCATATTTTTAGGCCACAAATTTTTACTTGATATCTTTATTGTTACGTATAAGAAGTGATAGTGAATTATTAATCTATTATTAGTTAAATAATACACGTTCTTAACAATTTTTTTTACGGCATTAGTATACTAAGTTTAAATTAGCGCGTTTGTTTTTAGTGTTGGATAGTAATAAAAGTTCTCCCGCGGCAACCCCTTGTTATTTTTCCGTTAACGTAACTTTGGAGTTTGTGTAAACTGGTAAACAAACACGTACAATCGTTGGCCAACAGGAATTGGGTGAAGGCCAAATGTGAGAAATAGACAAAGTTACAAAGACAACGTCCTCCTTTCCTAAAACAAAACTTAACAATGAAGAAATGCGAAGGATATATGGTTTTATTCCATGTTTTTTCCTTTTGTCTACCCTTTCATGCTTTTAAGTGTGTTTGCTTTGGTTGGATCCCCATTTAAGAGAAATATTCACATAAAAAATTCGTAAAAACAACTATTAAGTAAAAACAAGAATGAATAATCACTTTGATCTTTGTATTTTACATTCAATGTTTATTTGGTCCTTATAATTTAAAAATGATCAATTTAATTCCCAAAAAATGTAAATATTGCAACAAATTAATTTAGTTATCAAGTATTTCTTTGAGTACTTCACATGTATAGAAGACTTTTTTATCATTGATTTCTAAATTTACATAATTAACACCTATTTAAATAGTCCTAACAAATATAACTAAATGACAAAATGGTCTATGACAAATTATATTAGTGTGACAACATTGCCACTGACATCATTAACAACAATGCGACAATAAACACCGACATATAGAACTAAACAACACCACAATCTCTATTAGCTCGTCGTCCTCATCCCTGTGAGAGTGTTTTTAGTGTTGTTGATTTTGTGTTGAACAAGACTTTTATTTGTTTTCAATTCGTTGTGATTTTGTAATTCGTGGCGACTATATGCGTGAGAATTTATTTTGTCCATCCATTATTTTGGGTTTCTTTTTTCTTTGTATGATTTTATGGAATTTTGTTACTATAATGTTGGAGTTTTAATTGCATGCTGGATCTAAAATTGTGATTATAATTTTGGAGGATTTTGAATTGTTAGGATTTTAAAAGAGGAACAAAGAGATGGGAGAGGGTGATGGAGAAGGAATGGTTAATGGAGAAAGAGAGAAAGAAAAAAAAAAAGAAGATTTGGGGGATGAAGTGTGGTAAACCACGATAATAACAAGATATCGTGTATGTACTCAACATTTAGGGAAACAATAAATATTTGACCATTAAATTAATTTATCATAACATTTATATATTTTTTAGTAAATTGATTATTTTCAAAATATAAGAACCAAATTATTACCAAATGCAAAATATAAAAATTAAAGTGATTATTTATCCTAAAAAAAATTATTAGCCACTTTGCGGATCCATGTCCAAAAGTAATTAACAAACTTGTTACCAAACACAAGTTAGGAACTTACATGTTTTGAACATACAATATAGAAAATTATAGGTAGGTGTTTCGATGCACATCCAATATGCAAGTATTAGCGTGTTCGAGTATGCATTAGACACGACGTGAATTTTTCAAAGCAATAAATATTAGCTTCTCCATCATTACAAGACTTTGACGCATAAAAGAAAGGATACTAGCGTCGCAGACACTTTTCCTAATTAACATGTGGTAAGTATACTATTAATATCACGTTAAATTTGTTCAATAAAGTAAAGGAAAATGGTATTTGGTGCGAAAATTAATTCGTCAAATACACCCAAAGGTGTGTATTCTGTTAGAACATATTTAATATTTTTTTAGTTTTTTAATTAATATTAGTAAAAGCTATAATTTTGTTTTTGAGGATACACATTGGTGCTTCTAATGGAACACACAAAAATATAAGGATATGTAATAAAATCAAACACATTCTCCGTGTGTTTGCTTATGCGTTGACAACATGAAATTTTTACGTCTTCACAGGAATAAATTATTAGGTGTAACTTCTACCTCTATTATTCATCTAATGTGACTTTTTACATTTCGAACTTTTTTTCCAAACATACTACTGCTATCTTTCAACAAGATAGAAAATTCGAATAAATAATCTATGAAAAGAGAGAGAATATAATGCCTAGTCAATAGAGAAAGGCTAAAGATTATAAATAATTAGACCTTGTCAAAATTTAGAAACCCTATTTATAGTTTTTTTACATGATTTTTATCTGAAAAAAACACATAATAAGGGGATGTAATATTAAATAACTAAAAAAAGGCTAACATCTTTTTCAATCCATATCATACAGGTATGTATACGCAGGTGTTAATGCCTTGAAGGTGGCACAATGCTTAGTGTGAAGACATCTAACGTTGGCATTCACTAAGGTCAACCAACTAGCTTTATTGTAGCTAATAATGTAGTATATATATTATTATATTGTCATTGATGGAGACAAAGCAAATGCACTCTGGTTGGTATGTATCCATAATGGAGTTGAGGAGTCTCACGGACCCAGATTTAATTGGGGTGGCTGTGTTAAAATTAAGGAAATTCCATATTCTGATTTTGCCTTTTGGAAAATTTCTTGTGTTGAGAGTAAAACTATTCTATGAGTGCTTACATTACATATACAACAGGAGACGACGGTGATTTTTGACCAATTCATATCAAGTGTAACATGAACTGTCGTTTTTACACTCCTGGTGGATACCTTTTCTCTCTTTTTATGAGCTGGATCAAGGCATTGATTGCAATCTCCATTCTATTCCACGCTTCACCAATCACCAAGTCTGTAAAATTGTAAGAACATAGTCAAACTTCATTTAGCATGGAAAATTGAAAACAAGTTAGTTTTTCTTTTTCAGAATGTTTTAGTATTTAATTTATTTTAAAATAATATTCATTACTAGATCAATCTTAGTAGATTAATCATAAAACATGCATGACTTTTTTATATAATTATGACACTCAACATCAAATCTAAGACTTCAGGCATATTATCTAAATCTCTCTCCAGTGACTCTTATAATGTATTTGGACAAGGGATTTAAAATTTTTTAGAAAATTTAAATACACAATATTTTAATTATTTTGATTTAAATTTCTTTTATTTTATAAATATTTTGTTTGGGTGAGACAATTTAAATTATTATAGGAGCGGATCATTTGATACAGGCTACGAAGGTTTGGATGTCGCCACTTCCGGTGAAGGAAGATAAGTCAGGATAGACGCCACTTCCGGTGAAGGAAGATAAGTCTGGGTAGACGCCACTTCCAGTGAAGGAAGATAAGTCAGGATAGACGCCACAAGGATTACCTTGATAAGTCTAATAATTGGTTCAACAAGGAACCTGGAGAGAAACTCTCACCAAATTTTATCAAAATGCCAAAAGTTTTTTTATTGAAAATAAAAACCAATACTTATAGTGTATCTGAACAAAAAGATAAAAATAGACATGGGTCTTCTAAACAGTTTGGGTCAAAATTACAATAAATAAAAATTATAACTAAATAGAACATATTTATTATGGGCCTTCAAATTAATCTGGGCCTTCAGCATCAATTAATAGTCTTGATAGTGTTTCTGCCTCTCTGGGCCTTCATCCTTCTCCACCCGGGGGTTTTATCCTTCTCCACTTGGGCCTTCGCCCTTCTCCACTTGGGCCTTTAGCCTGTATATGGTCAATTTCAGGATTCTCATCATTCCCTCCTTCTTGGAAAACATTTGTCCTCAAATGTCCAAGATCATCACCGGGTTCAAGTACCACTTCCTTCCTTTTCTTGTGGGCTTGCTTGGCATAGTTTTCATTCTTCTTTGCAATTTGCACCTTCACTTGGTCATACAATTTTTTTACATACGCAACTTTGGTCTGTGCATCCTTATGCTGAGTCTCTTGGGGCTTGCTGTTGGAAGTTGGCCTGTTAGGCAATGAAGCTTCTGGAAGGAGATCAACTTGATGTTCTATGCCTCTTGAAGGTGGTAGTCCATGAGGAATCTCCATAGGAAAGACATTTTTAAATTCATGCAATAAGGGTTGAACACTAGGAGAAATAGAAATAGTAAACTCATTAGAATTATGAGTAGAAATTTTACTGTCTTTGCAATACTGTAGATTGAGTGGTTCATGAGCAGGTAACACTTTCCTCACTTCACTCGCCTCTGCAAAATAATTAAATTTTCTCTCATGTGTATCACTCTTTTCCTCGGGTGTATCACTCTTTTTCATATTCCTTTATGGTGCCTCACTATTTTCTTTGTATTGTTCTCTCTTTTCTCTCATTCTGATTTGGTCATCACACACTTCTCTAGGGGATAGAGGTTTAAGAGTAAACGAGGAAGATTTGGCTATTCGTCTGTAGGGCTCTTCTTTGTTACGGTTCAACAAATGTTGCATTTGTGTAGTCCACGCGTCCAGAAATAAGCGCTGAGATTCGTCCAGTTGATGATATACACTACCATTGTCACCAGCTCTTGCCATGATTAAGGAACAAAGAATTTTAGAGTAAATTGAAAAAAAAATTCAGGACCTCACCACACTCTACTCACGTGTTTCTCTCTTTGATGGTAGTTCACTCGTGTTTGATGCATTCAATATAGGCTTTTGTGTGATGTTTTCACTCTTGCCTTTTACCACTCACTCCCTCTTAAGTTCCTGGATGAATCAAATTAGACACACAAGGTATATAAGAGGAAAGACAGTTTAATTATCACAGACTGTGTAGCAGATTTAATTTGGATAACAAATCAAATTTGATTTTGGTTAACAGATTAGACTTGATTTGGATTTAGATTTGATTTGGACAACAAATTAGACTTGATTTGGATAGCAGATTGGATTTGATTTGGATAACAGATTAGACTTGATTTGATTTGGATAACAAATTTTGATTTGATTTGATTTGGATAACAGATCAGATTTGGATAACAAATTAGATTTAATTTGGATAACAAATATGATAACAAATAAGATAATAGATAGGATAGCAGATAAGATAACAGATATGACAAGTAAACTTCAAATGCTCATAACTTTTGCTACGGTTGTCCGTTTGAGGCCCACTATATATCAAAACGCTCAGAATTCAGAGGAGAATCTAGATAAGGGGATTTGTTCCACGATTTTATTTCCAAAAAAAACACCTCTAAATGCCTCAATTTCGTGTTCAAAGATCAAACACCCTACTTTCTTTTCTTTTCTTTTTTTTCTTGTTTTCTTCTCTCTCTCTTTTTTTTTCAAATTTCTGCAACTTTTTTTTTTAAAACTTGAAATAAAACTCAAATAGATTTTTTTTTTACACAAAGTCTGAAAGACACAAGAAACAAGAACAAGAACAAAAACGTGACAAGAACAAGAACAAGAACGAAACAAAGACACAAACAAGACGCAAACAAGAGCGAAACAAGGACAAATTACCAAAAAAAAAAAGAAAAAAAAAGGATAGGATAGGATAGAACCTGTATCAAGAGCCGAAGCTCTGATACCAGATGATGTGAACCTGAGTAGGAGCGGATCGTTTGATACAGGCTACGAAGGTTTGGATGACGCCACTTCCGGTGAAGGAAGATAAGTCAGGATAAACGCCACTTCCGGTGAAGGAAGATAAGTTTGGGTAGACGCCACTTCCAGTGAAGGAAGATAAGTCAGGGTAGACGCCACTTCCAGTGAATGAAGATAAGTCAGGATAGACGCCAGAAGGATTACCTTGATAAGTCTAATAATTGGTTCAACAAGGAACCTGGAGAGAAACTCTCACCAAATTTTATCAAAATGCCAAAAGTTTTTTTTATTGAAAATAAAAACCAATACTTATAGTGTATCTAAACAAAAAGATAAAAATAGACATGGGCCTTCTAAACAGTTTGGGTCAAAATTACACTAAATAAAAATTATAACTAAATAGAACATATTTATTGTGGGCCTTCAAATTAATCTGGGCCTTCAGCATCAATTAATAGTCTTGATAGTGTTTCTGCCTCTCTGGGCCTTCATCCTTCTCCACCCGGGGGTTTTATCCTTCTCCACTTGGGCCTTCGCCCTTCTCCACTTGGACCTGTATATGGCCAATTTCAGGATTCTCATCAAGGCATATTATCTAAATCTCTCTCCAGTGACTCTTATAATGTATTTGGACAAAGGATTTAATTTTTTTTAGAAAATTTAAATACACAATATTTTAATTATTTTGATTTAAATTTCTTTTATTTTATAAATACTTTGTTTGGGTGAGACAATTTAAATTCTTATATTTTAATTTGTTTGTTTGGACAAAGTAATTTAATTTCAATAAAATTTAAATTTTATTTTTAAATATTTATTTAAAAATTAAAGTTTTAATATTGAATAAAAATAAATATCCATAGTATAGTGAACACGGTTTGTTAAAAAAAATATATTCAGGACTCCAAAACCAACCAATTAAGAAACACGTATCCATCATCATCTTCCCCGAATGCCATTAGAACTTGTAAGCAATGAACCATCGGGCACCACCATCGACAAAACCACAGTGCCCTCTATGAACCACGATAAATTTCAAAGAACCCAAACAACTCAGTTAGACAAGGAACAGAAAGGTCATAGCTGGCGACGACGGGCTCTGGTGATTGCAGCGAGACAACGACGAGTGCAGAGACAGCCGCGATGTGGGTGTGTCGACGGCGGCGCAGGGAGTCTTGAGTCTTGAGAGTTGAGAGAATGCGATGGGTATATACTATGATAGAGTTAGTGGGTAATTGCATGAACCCCGAAAATCGAAAACTCCTAACAATCAACGCCGACAAAAACGAATATCTTGAGCAGTAATTTCCAGAAGCCACACTAGAAAAAAACTCATTGATCAAAATCGAAAAAATGGCGCAATAAACAATTAAGAAAAAAAATGAAGAAAAGGATTGAAGAAAAAGAAGTGTGGAAAAGGAAGAGGCGATGGCGTTGAGGTGCAGATCTGGAACCAAAGAGCAGAGAGAGAGGGAGGTGGTAACTGAGAGAGAGACTTATGGAGAGTACTGTGCCGAGAGTTTAATTTCTTTATTTTCAGTGAGAATGTGAAATTCTCTCAAATTAATATATTAAAATACTTTATAAAAATATAATATTTTTTTAAAATATCCAATCCAAACATATTAGATTATTGAAAGGTATTTTAATATTTTATCTGTCCAAACAAAAGGGTTATGGTTTTAGAATAGGTATGATTCAATACAAATGCATATCCGACTTTTTTAGCCGGAAAACTTATTCTAGCATTCCTTTCATTGCCGGGAAGATTGAGAAATAGACATTTATAATCATCTTCATGAAATCCAATGCAAAAGCTACGATACACCAAACACGTAACATAATTCGTGATGCGGAGATAACACGATTCAGCATTTATGTTTCAAAACCTTAAAATAAAACATTTATGTTTCAAAGATGTTAAATATAGAAGGAATCCCACAACTCACAATCAACTGTCAAACAATCGCACTGGTGAATTAGCAAAACAATAGTTGTTCAGTTTCCTGCTTCTATCATTTTCATTAGTTTTGATGATAGTCATTGTTAGTACCTTTTAACACTTTAATTTCTCAGAAGAACCTGACATCATTGTTATTTGTTACATAATATAGTACAATAAGCTTATAAATCACGTGACTGGTGTAGCTAAAAAAATACAAGCTGCCAGATTTACCAGAAATGTCAAATATTCCCTGCAGTAATGATTGCTTTGTTATCATTATAGCCTTTAACACAACAATAATGCTATCCATACATCAAATGATTCATAGAACTGGATTTTACTAGTTTCTCAACAATTCCATAGCACGTGCTCGAGATAGAAGTTTTATATGAATGTATTGCCATGCTAATGCTTTAATGGAAATAAAATAGAATAGCTTAATTGAAGCACAAGGACCATTAACGCATTGTTTCATGCATCCTAGAGATCCTCTGGGAAGTAACATGTAAACAGTCAATGGAAATAATTAGCCTGGGTGATAGCTTCTCACATCACATGTCCAAGCGAAAGAATTGTTCTTTTGCAAGTGAAACATTAGGCCTAGCTAGAATGTGACACTGCAAATGAATCACAACTTGTTTAAGAGGTCTCTGCCTCAACCAAAGAATGCTTCTCCAAGATGGCAACTGTCTCTTCCTTTGCACTGCAAACCATAGGTTAACAAGAGGACAATCAAATATAAACTGTAAGGTGACATAAAATTCATACTTATAAAGCATCAAATATATACAGTAACCAAAGATTAAGAACAGGTATGTTCAAAACATGCAAAATCAGTTGATAGATATTCTAGCATACAGCTCATAAAATGTCCCTGTTTTGGGCCACTTTTATTACTTAATGCGGCTTCAGACAGGATCACAGGAATGATAGTTGTTTTTCATATGCATTATGAACAGAAGACCACACATCATTAACCAGAGGAGGGGAAATGTATGTTCTCCCAACAGGAGATGAATCTAGTGTAATTCATTTTTACATGGTGAAATATTAGAGCAGAAAATCCCACCATTTCCACCCTATATAAGATTGAAAAAGATCATATAAAATATAACACATAGCTTTTGGCATCTGGATCAGACGTAGCACAGTCCATGTTTGAAATAATGCAGTGTATAAGAGTTTAGATCAGCTACCTTCCAGGTCTAAGTATTTTGTATTTGTGTGGTGTGGTGAGGTCCACAACCGTTGAACCTGCGAGACTTGATGGAATCAAACCACCATCATAAACAAAAGCAATGTTCCCAGAGGTTCTCAAAATCTTTGATGGAAAGAGTACTTGACTGGCCACTTAGGTTTGCACTGGTAAGGGCTAGGGCAGTTCCTGAACCACAGGCAATGATCCTGATGAAATTGCAATCAGGCACTCTAACTCCTATACTATCAAATCCTGGGTTCAAAGATCGTTCAAGAATACTTGACTCCTGTAAAATATCCAAATATACTATCAGACAATGTATAGGATCTTTAGTTCTTTACAACAAAATCAGAGGCTCACAGAAGATATGCTGACAAGGGGATTGAAGAAATAGGACTACACTGTTGCATCAAACAACTTTTGCTCACTGATTGATTTAAACATACGTCGCACAAATTTCATATTCCATGATACTCACACACTCACATATGACTTACTAACCACGTTTTAGTACAACTATAACAGGCCCAGGTAGGAGGCAATCAAGCAGACCATGAGGTAAATGGTCAGTGACAGCAAAACGGGCTATATCTGATACGTCACCAACACAAATAGCCAGAGGGCTTGTATGTCTACGGCCTTTAATCTCGTAAATTCTGTTAACTGCTTCCAATGAGCTGCCAACATGCCACAAAGAAGGTAACAGGTAATCATCAATCATTCGGTATGCAATTGGGAGAGACACAAGGTAGGTCTAAATATGTGGAGACTGGAGTGCGAACGAAATTTTAAACATCTTTGATTAAAACACAACTTATTTCTATGTGGGTATAATGTGGGCATTCAGAAGGATGGGTATAGTGTGGAGCTAACTTTTCTCACATCTGATGTCTATGTAGAAAAATTGATATCTTATCAAAACCTATGTGATATGATATATCATAAAGCAATTATTTATCTGCTTTCTTTCATGGAGGACTGCAATAAACAGTCTTTGAAGATAAACTTTATCGACTCTTTTTTATAATTACACACTATTTTGCTGGGAAATATTTTGAATAACTGAATATTAGGCCCACAAATTAAAACAAAATAAATGGTAAAGGCTATAACAGTTATATAGTCCACTTCGAATCAAATAGAACCAACAGCAAGCGGCCACACAACGCTCTGCACAAGAGAGGCTTGACAATCTCTAGACTTATAAAATATAAATACTGAAACTCATTGAAATTTCACTAGTGTAGTGGTGCAGTTACAACATCATTCTTACTCAACACTATACTATGGTGTTTTATACAAGAAGAAAGATTCTGTTTATCGGTCAATGTTATCTTGTAGCTTGACTTTTAATTTTCAAACATGTACAATTGAAAAACAAGACAGTAAACCCACAGCCACCACTGTTTCCTGCACATACCCAAGAAAGCTAAATAAGAAGCAATGAAAATTATAAGATGCGACATAGATGAAAAACAAAACTAGAGGCCAGAAACAAAAGTGAAGCTTGAAACATTTAAACCATATACAGGCTACAAAGGCTATTTAATAGGTTTAAAGCAGAGATTGAAATAGCAGCATACCAAGCATCACAAGCAAATCCATAGAGTGTATCAGTGGGCACTGCAATGACTTACCCAGCTTTCAAAGCTTCAACTGCCTCTCCAGCATAAGCATCTGTGGCTGGATGAACCATATCAGAATTATCCACACTGACACTGCAAGACATGTTTTTAGAGAAACCCCTTCTCGGCCCTTCACACTGTTGCGAAGGTGGAAAAACCGACAACCTGAGAAACCCTGAAGCAACAAGTGTCATATGCAGAAGGTGAACTCAATTTGGTTAGGAGTTGACCACAGAAGGTAAAGTTATCGTTTTTATGCTGAATACCATAAAAAGGAGCATAGTTGACCATGAAACTCAAGTGGCCATACAAGAAGTTGAAAAAATATGTTGAAGGGTCACAAATTTGGTTAGTTAATTGACCCACTAACTGTTTGATTGAAGTTTCGAAAAAACAAGACAGAGAGAAGAGACTGACAACGGTTGTGACTAAAGAGCACCTCGGAAGGAGAAATTGGAAGAGAAGCGAGCGTTGAGGATAAGCAGTCCTTGCGTAGAAACATTCATCGTATGCTAACCTGCGTTCACCAATGCTCTGCTCCATAGTCACTACTGAAATCTTGTAAGACACACGTTTTGTTCCTTCAACTCTCTCACTTTCAAGTTTTCAAGTTTCGAGTTTCAACCATTATATGTTCGGGAAAATACTCAAATTCATGACTCAAGTGTAATTTGTTGAAATATGAATCCTAAAGATGAAAAATGAGGTGACTCTTTTCTTATGACAATTTAATCCTTAATTTATCATGTTAGTAGAAAAATTAGATTTTATGGACCAAAGTAACATTTGGAAAAAAAAAATTCATCTTTTAGAAACTCATGTCAACAAATTACACGAGGGACGAATTTAAATATTTATTCTTATATATTTTGAGTTAAAATAACATTTAATCAATTTAATTTGCGGGTTGTTTTCACAAATTTAATGACCTTGTGCAACCCCACTTTATTAGCAACACGAATCCTTCTATTTAATATCATTAAGTAAAAAAAATTAATGTTGAATTTATTAGGAAAGCAATCCTTCTATGTAATACCATTAAATAAAAAAGTAGATTTTATATTTTTTCGGTAGATTTTATATTTTTGTAATGTTGAATGTTATACCAGATTTGAATCTAATCTCTTATAAAATTATCCGATGACAATTATCATACGGATCACTAAGAATGCCTATATAGATTTTATATTAGAGATTATTAACAATGTTATTCTTAATTAATTAGTATTTTCTTAATATTTCTAAAAAATATATTTTACAAAAAATATAGCATTATTATTTTTTCTAATTTAAAAGGTCATGTGGAATGAACCATTTTTTTTATCAAGAGAACCTAACACAATTAATTGAATAAGATGTGAATTATTGTAAAGTCTACAAGATAAAAAAATGAAAATTTATCTAAATTCTTGGCCTTGACATTGTGATTTCTGAATGGGTTATTGTAAAGTTTTGGCTAAAATTCATTTTTATTCATTATGTTTTAATATTTTTTTTATTTTAGTACATTAAATTTTTAAAGTTTTATTTTGATCCTTTTATATTTTTGAATGTTTCATTTTAATACATTAAGTTTTAAAAGTTTTATTTTAGTCTTTTAAGCTTTTGAAAGTTTCATTTTAGTTATTGTTTCGTTTTCCATTAAAAATGTTAGTGTTCCATCAATGTTAGTGTAACCTATTTCCATTTTAAATATTGTAGGCACCCTCGCACTATAATGGAAATATGTTTTCCTTATATATTTTGTACAACAAGAACATATTTCCATTTTGTTTTTTTCAACCCTTTTATTACAATGAAAATATGATTTTATTTTTTGTTTGTGTCAATATAAAATAGAATCATGATTTTGTGTCGCAACATAATGAAATCAGGATTATGTTGCAATGTGAGGGAGGAAGGGGTGTAGGAAAGGAAAGAAGGGTATTTTTGTTTAGTTATATTTTTTTGGAAAAATTGGTGGTGAGAATAGCAATTCCACCGGGATTCAATTCCTCAGGTATAAAACATATGAATTTCGGCCCAGATGGTTTCCTGCACAAAACATGCAAACTTGTCATTAACTTATTATGCACTTCCAAGAATATCATAAAAAAATAAGTATGAATGTTATAAAAATAAAATGTTACATTCAAATCATCAATTGTATTAAGTCACATGAACTGGCTCACCAACCAAGGAATAGAGATGATAAGAAATCAAATTTCTTTTAAGAGCCTATGACATAATTTATAACAAATTTAGGTAGGGTATATTTATTTATTAATAAGTTATGTTAACATTTATTCTTAAAAGTCTATGAAAAAAAACCCATATACTGACCGTATAAAATATATTCGATCACAAATAATTCTGCATGATAATTTATGTGGGATCGTAATAGGTATAAGTATACTTTTGGTCACGATTATAATTTGAGTGGAATTTTTATTTTTTAATAATTTTTTACTCAAATTTAGTTTCTCAATTTTTCACTCGTTTCAATAAGTCCTCGAACTAATTTTTATTCTTGCAATCAAATCCTTCAATAAGTTTTTTTTTTATCTAAAAAACTCTCAAATTCTCTTATTTTATATTTCCATGAACAAAGCTCATTAAAATGTAACAAAAAAAATCTTTAAAATATTTAAAAATGCATCCGCTCAAAATTCATCAAATCAAGATTCAAAACATTATATTTCACACTAAATTGAAAATTTCCCAGATTTCCATTATTAAAAAATCTTAACACCACTTCCTATAAAATCTTTCAAAATTTACCTCAGATTCATCCTAAACATTCAAATTTTATGTAAAAAAACTTTTTTCATAATAATTTTATAAAATTAAACAAGTAAATTTGAGCAAATATTATAGGATATTATAAATGCAATTAAGCAATCATATTAATGTTATCAGATTCTGCTTTTCTGTTCCACGTTCGATTAGGTGATTAACTGAATGATGAAACTAAGTTGTCATTGAGAACCGCTGACACGATTTCTTATTCATCTTAAAACAACGGGAAAAGCTTAGTAGATAAAGTAGATGATACAATTCAGTGTCAGCTTGAATCGAATAAAGCAAGCTTCTTTATCTTGGTGATAGATTATTGCAAACACTTAGTCAAAAAAGGAACATGGCAAACACTACGTGTCACAAAAAGCTTGACAAGGATCTAATCATACATACATATCATTAGACAGTACTAAATTGGATAAAGATTAGTGATTTCCACTTCACAAATTTCCTCCCACAGAATGTGATAATTATTCTTGTAGCATAACACGGAATTTGCTAAAATGTACAGTGGTAGTGGCTTTAGATTTACGTGTAGCATGTTATAAATCAAGTGCTTCTTCCAAAAACAGCATGGGGGCAATGTAGAAGTGGAAAATCTGCTCTAGTCCTAGGGTGGAAGGGAATAAAGCTTCATTTAGTTTACTACATTATTACATTTGGTGTTGCCCCATCAAAATGATCAAACCTCCAAGACAAACTAACAAACAAAACTTCCTCATCACTCTCGTGACCAAAAATAAAATCATTATCTCTCACCCAAGACTGCAAAAAGGAAGGCCAGAAGCCTTCTGGTTTTGATGAGTTGAAAATTGAAGTTCCCAGTACAAATAAACAGACAGAAATTTCATAGCATGAGCTACATTCTAAGTCACTCTATCGCTACCATAATCTGTACAATGAAGTCTAATATGTAACGAAGTAATAAAGTTTAATTCCCTATACACAATAAGTACTTCCAAATCCAGAATGAAAAGCAATCAGCTGCAACCCCTAGTGTTAAGAGAAACCACAAACACATCAATTCAGCTCTGATTTGAGTTCTGTTGACTTTGCACCACAGGTTGACTGTGATTGGAAGGACCTGACCCTGAACCTGGACGCGGCGTGTTTGGAGTTCGAGGATTTTGTGCTGCCGGGCCATGTTGCTGCTCTTGTAGAGCCTGCACTCTTCTCCTCCATCTAAAAAACTCCACAAGAATAGAACTTCCACTCATCACCACACCAAAGCCAGCAAATGTAGCCAGAAGGATTGACAGAACTGCTTGCACATGAACCTGTAGGAGACAAAAGACATCAAGAGTAGTCAGAATGCTTGGCCTTCTACATGTAGGGTTCTCAAACAGTGCTACACAAGCAGAATGTGGTGACTGGATTTTGGAATCAAGATATACATAAATGAGAATTTGGCTAGACTCTGATTGGATATATATTGTTCCATTGCATCTCCCAAGAAAATATTATGTCACTGAAAGTGAGGGGGTAAAATTTCATCTGTACCATATTGGATACAGTGATACACTCAATTTTTATTTTAGTGATAAAAAAGTAAAAAACCAGCACTCTTCATTTGATCGTTTGTTTCTCAAAAAATATTATCAAACTTGGTTTCAAGTGAAAAATACAGATAACAAGAATTTGGTTTACACAAAAATAATCATTACCACGGAGTAAAATATGTGTGCAAAGAGAACCACCAGAGCAAACTGAGCAGATGCATAAATCCAGATGAACCTGCTCTTCACTGAACAGCAAAGTTCAAAACAAAATTTGTTAGGGTTGACATTAATCAGTGAAACCAACCTGGCACCATGAAATATTGAAATTTGCAAAGAACAAAAGGTATGATTATGAATAAGATATCTACAAAAATTACTTCTTGACTACGAGAAACCTCAATGAAAAATGCAAATTAATAATATACATAGTTGCCAGAGTGTCAGAAATTACACAAATAAATGAATGACTTTGGCTAATTCACCATTATAAATCAATAAAGGAGGAAGTTTCTAGTGTCACTCCCACTCCAATGTTTCTATTGCCACTCTTATTTAATTAAATTTTATAAAATTTCTAAATTATCAGTTTCATTAACAGAGAAGAAGGGTATGTTAGATTAAAATTATTTGAATGACTGGCAATAGATCATAGATGCACCAGAGTGACAATAGACACTCCAGATAAAGGAAGATGAGTTCTCCAGAAAATTATATAGACACTTATCAATGTTTGCAAACCTACCCATTGTTGATGATGTCATGGAGGAGAGTAGACCCAATACACAGGAAAATGGAAGAGATATGGCAATTGCACCAGTTCCCATTTTTCCAACCTGCAGAGAGTTGAATAATTGAGTCTACACAAAATTGAAACTTCAACAGATTTGAGAGAACTGTTGTTCTTACCAATAGCTGCTCAAGGAAACAGAAATAGGCAAGCATGCTAACAATGACAAGCACTGGGACTTCCTGCCAAACTCTATTAAATTGAGCAGACAAATTAAAAGAATGACTCTATAGTAACAACCCACAGTACAAGAAGTTATGAAAAAAGATATAACGGGAACACTTTATTTCACTAGTAAGAGTATGACAATACACTTGTAGCTGCTTCAGAACTCTGAGAAAATATTAACTTACAAAATAATAACTATCATGGATGGTCTGTATCACAAAATATTAATTTTGTGAGTCCATTGCTTCAATTTCAAGGCATGACAGTAAACTAACTGATCCATGTTTTAAATAGTGTATTAACCAGTATTGTATACATGAAAGCAGTGACAACAAGTAATACAAATTTTAGTCAAATAATGAATGAGTGGCAGGATGGTGATTCAAGATTACATAACTATAAATCTGTTAGACAACCCCAATAGTTAGTTAGTTGGCATAGTTAGTTAAAGAGCAAGAGATAGTATGTTATAACTAATAGGAGGGGCAAAGATAGGGAGGAATCTTGTCATTTGACAGGAAATTAGGCTTTTGGGCATTCGGAGGTGCAAAACCCTCAAAGATGTGCAGTGTGTGAGTTTCTGTTCTGTAGATTGGGGAGTTCCTCCCCATATTTTCCAACAATCCACCAGGTTTCTATCAAGGTCTATTAAGATTCAATGATATCCATTTAGTTCCTAATTGAAGCATATTGTCATAATTCATTCATCAGAAATCAGTAAAGATCTTTCTCCAAAAAAAAAGTGAATGCACGTGCCTGTATCCATTTACATCTTCAAGTTGAGACCTATTTCCACCATTATTCCGATTTCGAACACTTTGGATCCGTAATAGTGTGACAGGTAAGTTTCGAACTTCCTCCTTGCACACATCGCAGGTCTTGTTACCCTTTATACTAAACCATTTAATTGCACATTCTTGGTGAGCCAGAGCAAGTTCACCTTTACAGCTGCATTCCAACTTGAAGGTCTCACCTCCTTCACACAAATCAACCAGACATATTCTACACACAGCCTCTTCTTCAGCTATATCTTCACCATTAGCATCTTCGTTTTCTGCACCATGAAAGTATTTAAAACAAGTTACTAACTGCATGCAGGATAAGAAACAGTAAGTGTTGTAAAATTAGAAATTAACCACAATGTCTCCAGAGAAAGTCAGAAAAGCGTTAGAAAGAAAGAAAACAATCCAAGACTATTTGAGCATATATTCTGATCTGTCATAAGGATGCAGTCTTACAAATATTCTGTCAGCACTTTTTCCTAACTGTTAATTCTACTAATGTTTGGCAAAACATAAATATGTCAATCCCGAAAATTCAAAGTTGACATATCAAATTCTAACATTTTCATGAGTACAAATGCTAATGCTTATAATGAGATACCAGTGTCATTTGTTGTGGGTGTGGCCAACAATTCATTTCCTTCTTTTACTCGAGGAGTGGAAGGAACAACACGGAAAAATGAATCCATCCTCCTTATGCTTTTATCCTTGTTGTTGGCAGGTACTGAAAGAGAGCGAGCTATCTTCCGCTGGGTTTCTCTTTTCTGCAAAAGGAACTAACAGGTTAAAACAATTTTTTTATGACGTAAGATTCAGCAGCAAATGATATAACTCTAGAAAAAGGGAATTTAAAAGCATTGCTAAATCTCACGTTTAAGGGACCACCAACACTTCCACCATGAGAAGATTCATTGTTTGATTGTCTAATTTCATCCAGTGGTAATGATGACGTTCTCTTAATCCTAGGAGTAAATATCTTAGTAAGAGACAATGATCTTGAGATTGAAGACTTTTCTCCAATGCCTGAAGAGGAAATTTCTGGAGCTGCAGCATTAGGTTTTTCAATATCTATTGGTGTTCGATACCTGAAGCTCAGTTTTGGAAGCAGGCTTCTAATGGATGATTTGCTTCTTGATGTTGAAGGCCCAGGAGAATTATATGTTGGAGGATCAACAGAGTGAGAACTCACAAGAAAATTCACTCTCTTTGGAGTAGGAGTGGGATTGGAACTTGGTGTCGGTGGTATTTTGATAGCAACAAATTCTTGAGAACACTCTTCTGTTCTTGAGGGTATCTCTAGAAGAAGATTCTGTCGCTTCCGAGGAGGAACATGTGTGGTTTCTTCAGTTATCCCCATTGGATTATCAACCTACAATAAAATATGGAATTGATAAAATAAGCGCTGTAGCATTGAAATACATATAAACTAGATTACACCTAATAAAACTATCAAAGTAACTCACTCAATCTTTTCACTAATCATAGCTTGAAAGCCACCAAGTTACAACAGAATTAGATTATTTGGAACAGGGCTACTGAATTTATCTGCCTTATTGATAACAGATTCTTTCTCCCTCCAGCCTCTCCATTAATTCACCTCCCCACTTGTAAAAAAATGCTGTAGTTTTGAAACACGGAATTTTGTAATAAAAAGACAATGCCAAGACCATGTTCTCACAGAGTAATGATTTACATAGTGGCACATTTATCAAATAAATTATAAAAAGAATCAAATATACAGTTTAAAGACAGAACCACCAATATTAATGACAGGTATCAACTAGAGATCCTTTATTTCAGAATTCAGATTAATAGTAGTATAGCAGATTCATATAAAAGAGATTACAAGTTAAATACATATTTAAATGAATTCATCCCTTGAATCTTTGTATCATTATTGTGAAGAAAATATAAACTAGTACTCACACTGCATCTGTTTAGCAACGGGAAGTAGGAAACTGTAATGTATTGAATTTCTATTCAAATGATAAACAGTTATACAATGCTTGAATTTTGAAATCCTCTAAAGTACTCTTATTCTAGCTTTGGGAAAATCCCTCTTGAGGTCAAATTCAATACCATGAAAGATACAAAGAATAAATCATATTCAAAACAAAGTGCATCATTTTTTAGCAAATTATTTATTGATATATATTTATGGAGTAAATTAATATATGCTTTGCTCAGCAGATTCAAGTTTCTAACCAACTGGGTTCTCTGGGTCTTAGGATGCTGACTAATATGACATTCAACTGCATAAATAAAAGTACAAAGAGATAAAAACAAAAGACGCTTGTTGCGGGCATTTTTCATGCACACACTTCAGAAATCAGAACAAACACGCTACCAATTAAAAAGGAATAAAATTCACACAATGAAACAAGACACTACAGTAACATAACCCACGGCTGCAGTTGGTGAAAATTCAGAGAGATCAAGCTCCGAGTATTTTAAAATATATGCATATGATATATATTAGTCCAAAAAAGACCCCAATTATAGAAAAACAAAAATAGTATATAACAGAGCGAACTTGGCAATCATAATGATTAGTTCCAATGTTGAGAACATGTCTACCATAGCAAAAAATGGAAATCACAATCTGAAGAATCATAATCCAAAGAAAACCAAAACAAATATAGAAGGAGCAACAAATGAGATTATTGAGAAAGAGAAAGAAAATTAAAAAGAAAAAAGGAAAAAAAAAAACATATTCAAGAATCAAGAGTTTAAAAAAGTGACTAGTCCTTGAAACAAAACCAGACCCTATGTCCCCAATAGATTAAAGCTAAAGAAGATGCAAAACGAATAACAGAAACTGTTACCTTTTGAACGGGAAGAGAAACTGTTCTTCTGCAAGAACCTGCATCATGTTCCTCACTCACAGTCATAGGCTTTTCCTCTGTACCATTCATTTTTCTGTAGCAAAAAAACTAGAAACCCGGAATTTGGAATTCCAAGAGCAAGCCAAATTACAAATAAATTTCAGTCCTTGGAGACACCAATATTGCCCATACCACTTATTGCTGGGTGCATGCAAGAGATGAATGATGACAGAGAGAACTAAAATAGTAGTACTATGGGTTACAAAGATCAGAGGAATAAGCACAAAGACCAAGCTTTGACATTGATGACACATTTAGTGGGGTACCCTTCCCTATGATCTGCTGCCACTTACACTTCATAAATTATTCTTCCTGCCACCGTTAAAAATGTGTAGATAATGTTTATCTTAACAAAAATTATCATATAATGAGATTAATTTATGTAGCATTATTCAAAATATTATATTTATATGCCCACTTATTTGCAAAAACAAGTCTCAATTCCCCACAAGGTGGGAACCTAAAATAATAAAGGAGTGCAGAGAAAGCTAGGAGAAGAAAAGGAATGGGAAGAAAAGATGCAGCAGCAGCATCCAATCACATTCACACCTAGCTCTGACATTGAATATCTTTTAAACTGAATTTAACTTTAAAACAAATAAAGGGCCGTGTTTAATTTTAATTTAATTTAAAATATTGTTAGATTAATAACTTTTTCTTTCCTGAATATAATGGGATTCCTTAAGCATGCATATAAAAATTTAATTCTTTAGTCATGTATTTGAAGAAGATTTTATGGAAAGCGAGAATTTATTTTAATGATATTTACGTCTTGAAAATTAGTCTCTTTTTCTTGTGCATTAATTATTTTTTATTAAAATATATTTATTTATTTTAATCTATGATTAAATGTTCCTCTAGATTGTCACCTTCTTTTTTATATGAAGATTGAAGATGAATAAGTTTCCATTAATATTAAGGTGAAATTTTTTTAAAAATATTATAATTAAAAATAAATTTAATGTTAATACTTAAATTAATTAATTTTCTTAATTTTGTCAATTATATTTTATAAATAGGGATGAAGGAAGAACATTACTTACCTTCAGAAGAAAATAATTTAAAGATAAATATATCTTCAGTTGTACTATCACTTATGAAATTCTTGCTTTAAGTTTGATTTACAAAACTTTACGTTAATTACAAAGTAACACATGCTATTTTACATTTAATAAGGTATAAATATGCGTGTCAGTATAAATATTTTGTTTTTAGGCTAAATTATTTTGATTATTATAGTTTCACCATTTTTACCTTTGATCCTATACTTTATATTTTAATTCTCTTTTAATTTCTATAGTTTTAAAAATGATTTTTTTAATTTTTATAATTTTTATTTTAATTCTCTTTTAGTCTCTATAGTTTGAAAGTAATTTTTTTAGTTTTTATATTTCATATTTTAATTTCATTTTAATCCTTATCATTATGAGTAATATTATCAATTACAATTAACTACAAAAATATTAACAAGTAATTCGTAATTAATTTATTGTAAAATAATCTATAATAAAAAAATAATTAATCATTTATAACTAATTTGTAACTAATTATTTTTATATATATTTTTTGTAATAAGGACTAAAAGATAATTAAAATATAAATTATAAAGACTAAAAATATTACTTTCAAATTATAAGGACTAAAAAAAATATAAATTATAAAGATTAAAAAAAACACTTTTGAACTACAGGGACTAAAAGAGAATTAAAATATAAACTATAGGGTCTAAAAAAATCACTTTCAATAGAGACTAAAAATGTAAGAATCATGAAATTATAAGAAGTAAATGAATAATTTAACCTTATTTTTAAATAAAATAATAACGTGCTAGTTTATAATTAGTTTACTTTTCTACGTGCATAAAGTATTTTTAGTAAACTATATATCCTCGATCCATACCCACTAAAAGATATTACTTTTTAGGTTAAATTATAAAATTCGTCTCCATACCCACTAAAAGATATTACTTTTTAGGTTAAATTATAAAATTCGTCTCCTTATTTTTTATTTTTCATTATTTGAGTCCTAGAATTGATTTTAATGTTAAATTTTAAATATTAAACAAATTAAAAAGTTGGCCAATATTTTCTTAAAAAATAAGAACTTAAATAAATGTTTAAGAAATGATTAAAACTTTGATCCTAATCATCAGTGACACACTCCTTTACCATTAGACTCACATACCCATTTTAGATATTTAGTACAAAATATAATATTAATATAAATTTTATACAAAAATAACTCATAATTCAATTTTTATTATTTTTTAAAATATAATATATAAAATTAAATTCTATTTTCATATATATTAGAATATGGATATTTATATAAGTTTTATTTTTATTTTATATATTATATTTTTATAATGTTATGTATTTTTATTACATTATTCAAAAATTATTTTATATAATAAATACATAATATAAATTTTATATTTAACGCATATTTTTTAATATAAATTATAATTTCATAAAATAAAAGTATTTTATTTACCTATATTAACATATTTTTGTTATTTATTATAATAGTATTTATATTTATATTTAATTTTATTCAATCAGGTATGTAATTTAAAAAAAAAATTAAATTACACATTAAAGATACGTAATTAAACAAAATGATAATATTTTTTATTTTTTAAAATATTTATGTATGTGATTTATTGACAGTATTTTTATCTATATTACAGTAAATAACATGAATATCTTAATATAGATAAAAAAAGAATTGTTACTAAATCACAAATATTATTTTAAAAGATAAATATAATATATAAAATGAAAATTGAAATTATATAAATATATATATTTTAATTTATGTAAAAAAAATTAATCTTATATATTATATTATAAAAGAAAATATATATGATTATAAAAATATAATAAATTAAAAAAAATTAAATTATGAACTATTTTTGCATAAAAATTATATTAATATTATATTTTACACCAAATATTCAAATAAGCATTTAAGTATAGTGATAAAGGAGTGTATTTTTCACTTCAAAGACCATAATTTTAGTCCTTTCTTTGGAAGACTTAATGAATTCTAAAATATAAAAAAATAATAAATTAAAAAAAAAATAAGAAAACTGATGTAGTAAATAGATAAAATAGGAGGATGGATTTTTTACTTTTCAAAAGAACTTTTATGGATGAGATTAGTGGTGCTGCATAAGGCAGCTAAGTGACGCAAATATTTGTTGATGTTTTCAGGTTCATTCACCAAATCACTTTCTGTTCACGCAATTATCGTGTGATATAGTTCCTTCAGACTTATAGGTATGAAAAAAATTGAGTGTTGTTTCGTGTCGGACAAGTGACATGACTAGCCAGGTAGTATTTTATTTATTTTGTCAACATTAATATATTATTAAAGAAACTAAATTAATTTCGACCATCACGAATTTACTACTCCATTATTGAAGGGAATACGAATAGCATAAGTTCAATCTATCAAGCAGTGGAGAATTTATGGTTATATTCTTTTTTAAAATTCAATGGATGTAAGCACATCAAATATACATATTTTATATGATACACATAACATATTGAATCGAGAGGGAAATATTATTCAACTTGGGGGAAAATGGAAACTAAGTAGTGTAGGCATTATGCATGAAATAATTTTACATTATCATTTAATTATAAATTATTATATATTTATGATAAATTTATTTATTTTTAGAATAATTATTTTAAAAGTCATATTAACAATAAATTTTAATTTATTTAATGAATAATTATATAATAAATTATCAACTTGTGTAATTATTTTAATTTAATTAGAAATTTTGAGTTGAAATGATAGATATACAGTTACTAAAGAAGAATTTTACCATCTATAATTATATCTTATCTCATTGGAATATATTTGCCTTCCGTTCATAATAATACTTGTGTTCTGTAATAAAACTACTGTAATGCATAACACTAACAGTTAAACTAAAAAATGAGATAGAAAATGATGAGAGGGTAGACAAAATTTGTGTGCAGCAGCTTTCACGGGATACATAATTATGATTAACGTGGCCAATGTCTAGCCACCAAAGAATGTGCATAACGGTTAAGCTAGGGCACTTGTACGTTCATATGTTACTTACTATGTATCAGCAATCAGCTTCAAGATAGTAGAGACCCCCGCTTCTTTGCTTTGAGTTTGTCCTTGCCAACTGTGCCATCTGATGGAACAGGGAAAAAAGAAAAGGCAAAATCAACTTCAGATCTTTAAGAAAGAAAGCAAAAGCAGTGTCCTCCATCCATGATCCAACCCCACATATAGGCAGTGGATTTATTTGATAATACCTTAAACACAAACCTTTTTACTAGGAACCGTATGATTAGGCATCATTTAACTGTACCACTACATATCAATAAAGGTTGTACTTTCCATCCATTTTTCTTTAATAGTAAATAAACTCTTATATCATCAACTGTAGATCGATTTCTAGTCAATTCTTCCACGCAAGGCAGTGATAAAAAATGGACAGAGTCACTGATTTACCTTACAGAATAGTACTCCAAAACATTATGTGTTATTTGGATAATAATATATTAATCTCAATGCTTCTGAATCACCTTCATATTTTATATATATGTGTAGGGTAAAAATGAGATCGAGTTTCTTCTTTTTTCTTATCTGAATGCATTATTATATAAATTAAGATACAGATTGCCCTTTTTTACCTTTCTCTCCTATCCTTGGTTCCAGATATAGGTTTGAATTAAAGTATCAACAACAAGGAGGCTTGACAGAAGCATTTCGAGTAGAAAGGTAAAAGGCTCCCATGATTATTTTAAGTTTAATTATGATCAAAACCTGCCACTTTTGCTTTTGCCACCACAAGATGCTTATGCTTACCAGATTGTGGTCTTGATATGAGGAGATTAAAGAATGAATTCAAACGTACGTCAAGTCAAGAGTACCCCTTCCCTTTGTTTGTTTTTCTTTCACTTCTGTAACCTTTTCAAAATTATAGCAAACACAATGATTATTCTAGAGAGACACGAATAACATTTGAGGTTCACGAGTCCATGCCACTTTTAAAACTTGATATGCTAATAGTATTCACTTTGTCTGTTCGTGTTTATAATAAGGAAAAACATAAATGAACACCTCAAAGTGTTATTTAACACCGAATGAAAGAGGGAAAAAATGAGTAAAATATATATTATAAGATTTTTTATGTGATAGAAAGAGAAATACAGAAAATAATGTGTGGTGAGAGAAGTTTAAAATGAAGAGATGTTCAAATATCACTGTTGTAATAATAATTAATAAAAAATATTTAATAAACATTCAAAATGTTGACCAACACTTAAAAGAGAGAAAGAAAAAATAAAATAAATACATATGATAAAATTTATATATGATGAAATAGAAAAAAAGATATAGAAAAACGTTGAAATTTTTAAAATAAAAGGTGATTTAAGTGTCATTAGTCTAATTAGTGAAGCTAGTTTTACTGTCTCCGAATGTGACGTGTCGCTTAAATTTATGGATAAAAGCATTATGGGCCAGCCAGAAGATTAGCCACCCAATCAATTCATTTTCATGACAGTGAAATGGAAAGCCATGATTGTTGAGATATCATGGCGCCATAAATGCTCTTCATGTCATTCCTTTATTCCCAATGCCTTGAACTGGATTCTTCTGCGTAAACTCGAAGCACGTGATTTATAATTATTGTTAGTACATTACAACTTGCAAGATTTTAAAATTTGTTTTGGGATGATCATTTGAGAGACAAGATTCGTGAACTTAGTGAGGTGTGTGTATTTTTGGAGAGGCAAAGAGGGAATCCGGACCTTAGAGCTTGGACACTTTGGGAGGATTAACTTTGTTTTTTGTTTATGGGACTTGAGACTAAGAGATTTTGATAACTTTTTTTCTCTTTAAGGTGCATAACATAGGGATTTTCAAATGCGAAACACGGTGGTTTTCAGCACGTAATGGGGAAGAAGCAATGGTAGAAGAAGAATAGTTCCTTACTCTACTGCTTTAGTCTGTAGATAAAATTAATTTGTTTGGTAGCGAACTTATTATGACTCTATTGTTCTTATCTGGCTGTCTCTCTAGCAAAAAAGACAAAACTACTGTAGTAGGAAACATGAAGAAGAAAAATATGATTAGAGGACCCAAATCTTATAGACGGCTAAACGAAATAAGACAACGAAATTAATTGCTGGACAGTGATTTATAGTAATATGGGCATTAGGGTGTATCATGGTCAAATGGTTAGGATGATGGCTTTAACAAACAACTTTAGCATTTTGGGTACATTAGAAACGAGTGAAGTTTAGGAAAGTAGTAGCCACAAGTTCTACTTTTGTGTAAGGTAAAAGCAGGGCATGCGAATGAATAGGTAAAAGCGGGAAGTTGGAGAGTAACCTCAGCCTTAGAGCAAACTGGTCAAAAAGCATTCTAGAGTGTACAATGCACTAGATCTTGAACTATTAGATTTCAAAGTAATATAAATATTGGGCTTAATTATTAATTTAGTTCTTAAAAGATTCAATTTGGTTTTTAAGTTTTTAACATATTCAATTTGATTTTTTTTTAAATACATTAATTTAATCTTTTTCGTCCAATTGAACTGACATCATTAGGATTGTGAATTTCAATGATTTTTGTTTACAAATAGTGCAGATTAAAATCAACACTATATTTATTATTATTTTTAAAAAATAAAATGTTTCATTTTTCTTCTTCGTACCATCATCTACCCTTTACCCAAAAAGATGCCTTCATCCACCATAATCACAAACCCACCCCCACCCTCGCCCAACCCTACCACCATCACCACCCTAGAGTAGGAGGAGTTCTTCGAGATTAGTGCTTCATCGTATCTGTTCAAAGAGAATGAGAAAAATCATAAATGCTCTTGCCACTCACACTCTCATTCATCCCTAAACAAACCTTGGTTACGAACATAGAATGAAAATCCTTGTTGGCGCTTAGCATCTCCCTTGCATGCTACCACATGGCGTCGAAGGCAAAGAGGACGAGGCCGGAGGAGGGGCAAAGGGAGGAGATGTGGGAAAATCATAAGTACATGGTTGTCGTTAAGTAATAAAATATCAAATCCACAAGGACTGTGTTTTATGATTACCAAATTATCGTAATTCAAAAATATAAAACGAGATATTTTATTTGATTGGAAAGAGAAAATATTAAGATAAAATAAAAAAGGAAAGTAAATTAAAATAAAAAAGAATAACAAGAATTAGATAAAAATTAAATATCGAAGATTTCACACCAAGACTCATGTTCAATTAATCTATCAATTCAAGGTTCTTCCCTAATTCTCTTTTAATGGCGAATTAATCTAAGGTAATCTTTATTCTTTCAAGAAATAAAAATGTATCTAATTGAATTAATACCTATTGTCGTTGTGTCATGTTCAATTAAACATTTTACGCTCTTTACTAATTCGTTTCACCCACCTAGGATTAATCTTATTGTTGTGAATCAAAACCTAAGTTATCCTCTCATGGTTCCAACATGTAATTTCACCTCTTAGTTCATCCTTAAGCATCTGACATCATGCAAACAGTGATCAAGCATCTAACATGTATAAGTTCAATGAGAGAAGAATTAAAAGAACAAAATAGAAGAGAACCTCGAATAATTAGATTATCATAAACAATAGTCAAGGGCTAAGTCCCAATCCTAAAGAAAAATAAGAAAGCACTAAAACATAGAGAACAAAAACAAGAGATGAGATAAGTACATCGATACCAAGAAAGAAGAAAACTATGAATCATCTTCAATCTTGATCCTTGTGTTGCCACTTTTCCCTAGGGTTTACACTAGTAGGGAACTTCCCAAAACAAACTCTAAAAGGTCTATTTAAATCTAAAAACCTAAAAGGGGCCAAAGCCCATTACAATTAAAACACAAAATAAATAAAGCAAAACAAAGTGTTGTAGCGAGCATTAATTGCATAACCAAAATCACATTTAGAATGTGAGATTCTCGACTTGGTGTTTTCACAAAAGTTATAGATAATTTTGTCCTTGAAATTTAGGCGCCGATCTCATGTCATTTCAACATCTGCAAGTCAATATATCCTCAAAAAACTGCACATACATCATGGCCTCTAGATCAAAGTCACTCCAAGCATAGAACCTCAAGCATCCATGGCAATCTCCTTAACTAATCCACCTTTTTAAGGACCAAGACACAAAAAAACTTCAAAAATTCCTATGTTATGAAAACTAAAGAAAATAAACATGCAACTAGTCCTAATTAACAGAAAATGAATGCAAAACTACATGAATAAATATGCAAAACATGGAATAAAATGCACACATCAGGGGCAGAGGCAGTAAGCGATGAGGGTGAAGGCACGAAGGAAGGACTTGGTGAGGATATGGGTGGTGGAGAGCTTGTTGCAGGCCTTGTGGGGGTGCTAGATGGTGAGGATTTGGGTGGCGGTGGGGATCGGGGGAAATGGAAGCGTGTGGCAGAGATAGACGACAACGGGAGGGTCATAGATGGAATGATGCTACTGAGGCTCCTTTAGTGAATGGGTGTCTTCTTATGTTGCTTCTGCCTCCATGCAGTGCAGTGCAGTGTAATGCAATGCAATAATAAACATATAGCGATTTTTAATTGCCACTATTCATAAACAAAAGTCACTAGAATTCACAATTCTAACGATGTTAGTTCAATTGGACAAAAAATTATCAAATTGATACATTTTTAAATAAATTGAGGACCAAATTCAATTTTTAAAATAATTTGAAGACCAAATTAACAATTAAGCCTAGATATTAAGATCACCTCCATCCTTTGTTAATAGTGAAGGTGCTTTTTAATGTATGAATACTTTGTGCATTTCCAACATCCAAAGTCTTGCATACCACATTATTTATTTAGTTTCAAAGGCTTTGTGGTGCCACTTAGGCATTGTCCTATCAAGGCAGTAAGGGTGATCCAAATAAAAAAGAAATTGTAATTTTAAACTATCAAACAAATCTAAAAATTTAAAAATCAATAATTGAAAAAATCGAAAACCCAACCTTTGTAATTGGTTTGATTTTTAGTATACTTATATCTATTTTATACACAGTCGATGTTTAACATTATGTAATCTTATTTTAAACTTTTAATAGTCATAATGATCTATAATATAATTTTTATGAAAGGGTTAAATCTATTTCTAGTTCTTATAGTTTTATGATTATGCAATTTTGACCCTGAAACTTTTTTATTGTTGTCCTACTTAAACTCGACAAGTCGTTACTCTGCCAGGTAATTTATTACTCGGATTTGGCAGGATATTGTACTCAATATTCGATCAAGTTAACAACTTAGAAATAGAGATTAGTAGTTTTAAATAATGAAAGAGAAAAAACTCTATTTGTCAACCAAAAGATAACAAATAGTCTCTAAATCCAAGAAATATCTATTATTTAAGGAAGGATAAGATAAAAAAAATCATATATTTCCTTTATTACAAAGTATGCACTCAATTCCCCCTCTATAAAAATCACAGTTCAGACATTCTATTCTCATGTTAACCCATATACTTATATATATGTTTATCTTTATGCTTTTAACTTGAGCATCAAAGTATCTTTGCAGGTACTTTCACCTTTGTTCGTGGAAGAACTCACAAAGGATCACTGTTGTGAGAAGTTTCTTCCAAACTTGATCAGAACAATTGCACAATTGATTTCTCACATTTTTAAAAGTTAACAATTTTGATTCATTGTTAGTCTACCATAAACATTTTAACAAAAACTTTCGATGTGACATCAATGTGATAATGTGACATTGGCTTATTGATGTGACAAATGATATGACAAGTTGATACATGTCAACGTGACATTGATAATGTGATAATACCACATTAGGGATCAAAATTTGGACGATTTATGTCATTTTAACACTTATCACATCATTTGTAACGTTGTCATGCCAGTATCATGTCATGTCAATACTTTGCAATATATTAATGGTGGACAAAAATGCTAATTATTTTAAAAAATAAAGGATCAAATGTGCAATAATTTTTTTCAAGGGGCCAAAATTACAAAATTATAAAACTATAGTGTTCAAAATAATCCAAATCTTTATAAGATGTTGTGATTTTTGTTGTTCTAATAGTAATAAGTATAAAATTAATTTAAAGCATTTTTTATTTATTTTGTAATTGAGTTTCACAATGTACTTTTATGTTATAGAAACAATGAACTAATATTGCTAAATAATAATTTTAAATAACAGTAAAGAATACTACTTTTAAACTAAAATATTTAACTAGAATCTTAAAAAAGAAAATCATTTTTTTAAATATGTAAACTTAGTTATTAAATTTTATATTGTATTACTAAATTTTTAAAAAAGGTTAAAGTAAATCAAACTAAACTTCAAAAAATCAATTTGATTCAATAATGTTTTCTTTAACCATGTTATTGAAGCAAATTATTCATTGTCTTTGTTAATGACTAATATCTTCAATTGATTGATCACTTTTAATAGAGTATTTTTTCTTAATTGCATTTTTTCATCTATAAAGTTCAAATCCAAAATTTTACTTAAGATAATTAAGTTTAGTTCCACATAAATAAACCATTTGTTGGTAATTTTATTCAATAATATAATGTTACATTCAAATCAGCACAGAATATCCTAAATCTCAAACAAAATTTTAACAATAATGATTTGATACAATAATGCTGTGATAGAAATGATGGCACTAACAACAATAAGATAAAAAAATAAATAAAGAACAAATAGTCTTTTAGGCTCCCATGGTAGAGGTAGTGGAAAAGTGTATTCTTTTTACATGTAAAAATTAAAGATAGTAGCTGAGGTTTTACAATAACTAAGGCAAATTCTATTCAACCAATCAACTGAGCTAGGGTAATGAAAAAGTAGACCTACACAACATATGTTATTACTACAAGGTAAAATAAAATGAAAAATGTAACGAATAAAAGTAAACAATTTTTGTTATAAAAAAGAGACATTAATACTCTTATGATTTCTATTACATTTTTAGTATGATTTCAATAGAAAAACTTTTTATTAATTTCTTTACTAATACTTTTAGGTCACCGCGTAGTAAAACTCAAATAAAATATAATAATAAGTAGGGAAGACTTTGAAATTGTATTCCAATTCAGACGACTCAAAAGAAACGCTAAAAAAGGGACATACTTCTAATAAAATAGGGGCGGGGGAGTAGGTTAAAATGTTAATTTAATATAAATAAAAAAATATATTATATGTAACTTAAAAACAAGATCAAAATTATACAACTATATATTACTACTAAATAAATCATTTGTACTGTATTTATATTTATTAATATTAATTTATTAACATATACTAATTATATTATTAATGATAAAAAATATTAGATATTACTACTAAATACATTAATTTGTAGTATATAATAATGATGATAGTATTAATACATCTGGTTTGATAGTGACTCCAATACAAACAGATCTAGCCTATCTCGGATAAAAATATCAAATAGAATTTTTTTACAAATTATTTATCTAAATGGGTCTGTTTTGAAATTATTTATCTCGTGGGGGTATTTTTTTACTACAATGCGCATGTTCCCCATAAAGGTGACACGTGACATGATAATATTTTATAATCTTATATATTATCTTTTATAATATAATATAAGATTAAATTTTGTATTTACATAAATTAAAAAATATATATTTATATAATTTTTATTTTATATATTATATTTATCTTTTAAAATAATATTTATGATTTAGTGACAATATTTTTTTATCTATATTAAAATATTCATGTTATTTATTGTAATATAGATAAAAACACGGTCAATAAATCACATACATAAATATTTTTTTAAAAATATTATCATTTTATTTAATTTCGTATCTTTAATGTGTAATTTAATTCTTTAAAAACAGATCCATTTCAAAAAAATAAATCTATTTCGAAGAGGCACATTATAGTAAAAAAAACAGACCCACATAATAAATAATTTTAAAACACATCCATTTAAATAAATAATTTATAAAATGAACCCCATTTAGTATTTTTGTCGCGACCTCAATTTAGCAGCTAGAAATAATTAATTTATACATCTGGTTTACAACGTGGGAAAGAAACATCCCAATTAACACTACTTGTACTGTAACTCCATTTGTCAAACAATACTAAGACCCGTTTCGGATTTCACTTCTTAGGAGGTCCTGCAGTAAACTACAAGTCCAAGTTAGTGTGCCAGAGGGAGTAGGGTCAACCAGTCTTTTTATCAACTTTAAATACAAAAATAGATGTTTCCAGTGCTGCTGTGTTAAGTACATGGGGTGACTCATCTCCAACAACGCACCTAATATTCATGTTTTGACACTATGAAATTGAATATGATATGCCACTTAAGCCACTGCTTGTTCCATAAACTCCTATTTTTAAGAGGGTATAATAATTCATAACACGGAATGTCAAACCAATTATGTAGGTAACTATTGTCAATAACTTTAGTCCTACCTCCTAACTCCTACCCATGGCCAACACAAACTTTATGCAGTTATTAAAATTGGTACTGTAACCAACCAATACGGCACGCCTTAGTAATGACTCTTTCCCAAACCACGAAATTTATTATGTGAATATATGCTCAAACAAAATTATAACACAAAGTGCCATAAATTTGATTTGGCATCAAGGATTAACTTTGCATATCGCGTGTTACGTTTGTATTCGATTAGTAGATAAGATTTTCTACTCCCATTCTCCCAAGTCTACACAAATTTAATTATCACAGACCATGCTTAACAAAGTGCCACCAATGAAACGTATTCTGTGGGGCAAGCCACGAAATAGTTATAGCATATTCACAGGGCGACAATTATTAATGCCGTACAAGCATTTCCGCAATTTTGTTTGTGTTTATCCAAGGAAAAGCCACTTTTTATTTGAAAATGTAGAAAGAAAAAGGATAATTGAATACTAGTTTCCTTAAAAACAACACCTTGGGTTAAGTCCCCCTCAACCCTCATGTTTAGTTGCCAAACATTTAGTTTGGAACCAGAACAGATTAACGTGATAAGCCGAAGGAAGGTGAGGTTAACGTCTAAAACAGAATTTTCGGCGTCTTTCTTGCAAGGAGAGAACTGCTTCTGATAATACACATGTACCCAAATTTGAGGGTGTCCAAAACGAATGATAGAGAATTGGAGATCTTGGAGTATTATTATTCACAGATGCTCTAAGACCATAGAATAATTTCTGACCACAATGAAGTTAAAAAAAAATCCACAGGAAAAAGACAAGACGCAGATAATGCTTCATGATACATGCATCAAAAAGGAAAATAATGCTACAACTGAATATCGAAGGTCATGCTTGAACATAATTCACTGCGCGTAAGATCAGAATATAATAAGCACTAACATCCACCACCACTTACAGTGCCGCCAAAAAATGTTGGACAAATGAAATTTGAGAGCCTAGCACATAAAATAAACCTAACCCAGACTTTGGTGTTTGGTCCACCTATGACCTACCTCTCAAGAAGCATAACCAATTCACAGTGTGGAGTATGTGGAAAAAGATCAACAGCCATAGCCTTTACGGGATGGAATGCCTCTGAGATGGGCATAGACTTGGCCCTGTGCCGTGCTAAACCAGCACTGCTCATGTTTCTCCATCCTCTGTTGTCTTTATTTCCTTTCTCAATTTTTACGGGGGATGGCGTACAAAGCTCAATAGCATTTGCCACCAAAGTTTCAGGATTACAGGATATGTAACTGCATTTAATGGTGCCCAATTAGATTAGATTGCATAGAAAAATAAAAATTACTTTTAAGAGAATAGAATAGTTAAGAACAACTAACACAAGCCTCCGCAGGCCTGGATGAGTTCTCAAAGCTTTGATCACCTGTTGTGACATCACAATTCAAAAGTCAGAAATTTAAATTAAGAGAAAATATAACATTAAAAAAATTATCTCCTAAAAAAATCAACAGCAAGAAGACCACCACATATTGTACTGTATTCTGTAACCAAATGGAATAAGAAAAATATTCCAACAAAAAGAAATGTTGGACCAATGGCATGTAAAGAAAGTTCATGTATAATGATCATCTCTACAGAACTGTGGAACAGGACCACACAACACTAGTAATGAATTATGTGTGGAATCACAAAAATTACATAGTCAAATGTTAAGCAAAAGTGAACCTGATTTATTTATTTTTCTTTTTGTTTCTAGAGAAGGAAGGTCTAGTTGCACCAAAATGGGAGAATGCGAAATGTGGGGGACCAGTGACCACCACATAACCCTAGCTCCTAATAAAGACCATGTGAAATTTCAGCTACACTCATTAAACCTGACTTATGCTGTAATCTTCTGTCATTCCAAAGCCCTTATTAAGTACTTTAAAAAAGACAAATAACATTGCTCTCTATGTAGTCTTTCAAAATGGGGTGGACAGCTAGGCAAGAGAACAAAAGGAAGTTTTCATGGGAATAATGCCATGTTTTGGACCATATGCTATATTAGTCACAGTTGCAATTGCTTGCATATAGAGTATATGGTTCTTACAGTTGGATGAAGTCCAGCACGTGGAGGATCAACAATAGCAACAACATTTTTGAACTGTTGCAGTGAAGTCTTCCCATTTTCAGAACTGATACCCTTCTGAACCTCACCTCCAACTTCTGCATTATTATTTTCTGAGTGAGATGTAATTTCACCATTTTCAGGCTCTGGGCAGGTACCATCCACAGGAATGTCATTGCTACTTCCAGAGACATTTGGATCATCACTTTGTTCCTTGGCCACATTAGCATCACCCCTTAACAGAGATCCCATCACGTCCTCAGCCTGTTCAGAGATCCCATCAGCTTGTTCACAAGTGCAACCCTTCTGAACCTCACTTCCAACTTCTGCAATGTTATTTTCTGGACAACGAGATGCTATTTCACAATTTTCAGGTTCTGGGCAGGCACTATCCTTAGGAATGTCATTGCCACTTCCAGAGATATTAGGATCATCAACTTGTTCCTTAGTCACATTCAGGTATTCCCTTAACAGAGATCCCATCACGTCCTCTGCCTGTTGCCTCATATAAGCCAGCAAAAGTGCAATGTAAGTCAACAATTAAATAAAAAACAAAATATTTCCATGAGATATAATTCAGTGCCAAACATTTTTTACATCAACTAAATTCCAGTCTTTTTCTAGGTAGAAGCCATTAAATAATTCAACCAGGAATTAGAATCAAGACTGCTCTCACCTTCGAACATATAAATTTAACGTTTTTTATGCCATTAATCTCAGCATTCCTATGCGCATCAGATACAGCAGAAGCATTCATTTCAATTCCAATCACCTGAAATAATCAAAACAAATATGGATCAACCAAATTTTAAAAATTAGGAATTTTGAAAAATAAACTCTTAATCAAAGAGGAAAAGAAGTCCAGTCTGAAAATTTCATTTAACCTCTGCAAAAGTAATTATTAAATCATATATTATCACTTTCCAAAGGGGCCCATTGAGCAGTCAATGCCCCAGATACAAGAACTGCAAACCAGAAAAAGGAAAGGAACTTAAATGATGATTATTACCATACCAACTCGATGTGCTAATGTCAGGCCAATTGTTCCTGTCCCACAGCATATATCAAATAGCAGTGTGTCAGGACCTAAGCATGACCAATCTCCAGCAAGTGAATACAACTTCTCAGCAGCAAGAGTGTTAACCTGCAGTAGAAGTAGACTCAAAATTCCATATACAAGGGGAAAAAATTCCCTTCAAAACAGTGCAAAAAAATTATTGCTATTCTGACCTGAAAAAATGCTGTTGGAGATATAGAAAACTGGAGATTGTTGATATGATCATGGATTCTTACATCCTTGGCATTATTATTTTCATCCACCTCAGGATCACCAGCTGCTTCAGGAATGGGAAGTGAATGCAGTGGTGCATCAGCTGGCGCCACATTGGATATTCCTTGGTGATCCTACACATAAAACCAACTATCATATCAGAAGTCGTTTAAAAAATTAAGCTACAACATAAAATGCCATTAGAATTGATAGTTTGATGTGTCAGGCAAAATGAGGATATTCGAATAAATGGTAATGCTAACGGAATTTTATTTAAGGAACCTAACCTACTAGTGCTGGGAGAGAAAGAGGGGGATAATAACATAATTACTATCTAGCAAACACTGGAGCAGAAACATCTTTATCCTTCCAATTTATATTACATAGATATGCACATGTATAAAAATTAGAACTTGACATACAATACAATGTCTTACAAAAGAAACTTGGGAGAAGAAGGGCAGCCACCTGAACAACCAGAGCTGTAAGGGGTAATATTGGGCAATGTGAAGTAGCTCCGGCAACAAATGCCTGAGCAAGCCTCTTGAACTCAGCAGCTACTTTTGCATCATCAAAGCTTGCAGTAGAAACCTATAATCAACACCAAAGGCAAAGAGTTCTGAGTGACGCTTTAAAAAAAAAGAGGTATACAAATCATAAGCTTCAAGTAATCAGGGGTCTTGTCTCCCTGCATACATAAATCATACCACAAGTTTACAACGTCTCCATAACAATACCACTTACAGATTAATTTGGCTTGTCAGTCTATATTCCATCTAAATGTTCACAATCACATCAAGCCTTTAAGTTAATGAACAAGAAACTATCACCCATCCCCTGCCCATCCCAACGGACTTACCAACATTATTTTTTAACCTGCATATTTACCAAGAAAATTTAAAAAAAAATAGAAGAAATTTACCTGCACAATAAGCATGACCTCTGCAACACCACTAAACGTTTCAGCATCAACAACATTCCCATTTGTTCTCCCTTCTCGAACCTTACAAGAGAAATATGAAAAAAATTGCTTCAAAAAGGGTAAAAAAATATATAATCAGATGAGAAAAAAAAATTGAGCCACATATTCAAATGTGGCCTTAAATTTTCAATACTAAATCCAGCAAAATTATACCGTCAATTGACGCCAAAAACCAGTATTTTTAAATCTGTTCCAAACTGGTAAATCACTGTCCTGTAGAAATTCCTGAAAGATTGTAGCATATTTGCAAGCAACTGTTGAAACGTTTGGGCAGTCCACTGCTTCCTCAACTGCTGTTACACCTTCCCTGCTATAATATTTTAGTATACAACTAACAACTTACAAGCAATGCCTTCTAGTAACAGAGAAGATGCACATTACCTGAAGTTTCCAAGCATGAAGCCTACTGTCACTTTGCCTTCCAGAGAATATCCAACAGAAAACTCACACTTGTTACGGTATCCATTTACAATAGGGGATGCAATAATACCCTCTAGTTTGCACGGAAGACCACCTGCAGAAGTGTAAAAAGAAACGACGAAACAACTACATGAGCCATTAAAACTCTTACTACACACTTTCAAATAAACCCAGATCACAAATAGAGCATATAGGGGGTGCACTAAACTATGACCCAGAACTATAGATTAAATTCTTGAACAATTGAAGATTTGAAAGAACTTTTAAGATTTAAAATAACACACTACCTATTTCCCTAGACTTGAGAATCCATTCAGGAAGAGAAACGCCATTTGGACAAGCTTTACGAGCATTTCTAGTCTGTCAATAAAATTTCATAGTTTAATTTTCCGTTTCTTTAAAAAAGTAAGAAACATATAGAATAGACAAAACTACAATGATAAAATAGGAACAATCATGACTAACAAGTTTTTTGAGAATCTGCATGAGGGAGCTTGTTTTCTGCTCCAACTGATCAGCATAGGCCATATGAGCTAGAGGAGTCACTGCATCACGCACATTTCTTGTCTTTGCCAAGTTATCATTATTTGTTTCACCATCCAAAGTCCCACTTGAAGCAACATCAACCCCTGCATTTTCCTCATCTAATTCTTGACGGGATGCAACAATGGCATTACTTTTCTTTTCGAATGACCGAGGAAGAACATTAGCAACCTTTACCGTTTTGTTGCCAATTGATTTTCCTTCTAATTCCTATTAAATTGATTAATTTAAATAATCAATTGCCAATTCTCAATGAAACTACAAAGTAGATGGATCATTAGTCATAAGAAAACTACCATTGTTGAACTCTTCAACTGTTCTTCATCTTCAAAAGTAACAAAACCAATCATCATGCCTTTCTTTTTCTTAGCATGCTTAAAAGGTATGCCCTGGAAAAAGGAACCAAAACAAGAATCAAATTGACAATGCTAACTAACTTAAGTGAATTGAAAATCAGAAACTCTTGAAAGTAAAATAAAATAACCAAACAAACAGGCTTACCTGTTCGCTGAGAAAAGTCCTCAAATTCTCGGAGCTCCATTTCCGCGGCAAATGCACCAAGCATATGTTAAGCGCGTGATTCGCGCCACAACCGTCATCACCATCGTCCACGACGGCCTCCGTCATCATCACTTCCTCCGAGACGGCGCGCTTTTCGTCCGACTCGGTCTTCAGTGCTTTCTTCGCGCGCTCGGAGGTCGGGTCCCACGTGTTGTCGGGGCGGGGGCGGAGCTCCTCCTCGCCGTGCGCGTATCGGCAAGCGCCGCCGTGGCTGCACGATCCGTTGTGGCTCCGGAAGTAAGAGCATAGGCTGGTCTTCCACAGCGGATGCAGCGAACGGTCTTCGACGTCGTCGTCCCTCTTCCGTTTCGCGGTTGGAACAACGTCGTCTTCTCGATTGAGCTGAGAGTCTTCCGGAGCCGTTTGATGCGGTTCCGAAGTGGAATCGTGACCGTTGGTTGGGTCCAGGGTTTTGGAAGAAGAGAGTTCGGTGTTTGAGAGAGGTTCCGCCATTGCCAGCTACACACAATGCACTCCGCCTCTGCTGCGATAACTGCTAAAAAAAATAACTTTTAGTTCTCGATTGGGCCGGGTTGTGCATTGGCCTATTAACTATAAAGCCATGGGTATTGCTATTGAAGCTTCTATTTTTACTATTCGCAGTACCAACATGGTGTCTTTTAGCCATATTTCCAAATTTCCCCTTGAACAGGCACAACAGAAACATGTTTCCGTTACATAAATGGGTGAAAAAATAATAATGAAAACACAATTTTATTGTACAACTGCGTAACAGAATTGTGTTTTCAATATTACTTAGGGGTGTAAAAACAAAAAAAGCAACAGAAATACGATTCCATTGTATAGCATATAACAAAATCATATTTTTGTTGCATTAATTTTTTCACCCCCCCATGTGTGCAATGAAAATGATTCCATTCTCTTTTTTTTCTTCGTTTTTACTAAACAAAAGTGTACTTCTATTGCACACCCTTCCCTCATTCCCATTCCTCTTCCCTTATAAACACAAACAAATCTTGGGGTCATTGGGTTCAGGTCTGATGGGTGATGGTGCACAGTGGTGGTGCCCACAACCCTAACTCTCCCCAAGCCTTCATCCTCTTCCCCGTAACCCCTCTTATTCTTATCGAACCAAACCAAGACATCCTTAACCCCCAATCCTTCCTCTCCTTAAACCCATTGACCCCCTCATCAACACATATTCAAAACACCTCAGCCAAACCTATAAACCCTTCAACACAGATTCAAAAATGGTGGACTATCGTGGTGGGGTGCGTGGAAGACATCGTGGTTGAGGGGGATGGCATGCACAGAGGGGTTTGTTGGATTGTGGTGGTGGTGCATATGTTGGGGTTGCATGATGATGTGACTATAAAAGGGCAACACTGCTTTTTTTAGGGGAGGGGTCAAGGTAGCGCAAGGGAAGGGGTGGTGACACGGTTTGGGAGTGGCATGGGGGAGGGTGGCGACACATGTGTTTTGTATCTAGGCTGAGGTGGGGGAGACGATTTTGGATCTTAGGAGAAGGGAAATGGGTGTAGGGATTTGTTGAGTGGGAAAAAGAGAAATTTTCCAAGGTTGGTAGAGTCAATAGCAAGGGGTTGATTGTGGAAATAGTTGTTCCCTAAAGCCATCAATAAGGTCTACATAGTACTAGTACCTTTAAGAAATTCTAGTAATACAACTTTTTTACATATTTTAAAATAATTATTCATTTGCTGAAATTTATGAAAATCATAACTTTGTGTGAATGTCACTCTTTATTTAATTGTAATGGTAGTTTTTAATAAATTTTAATCTTTAATTAATAACAGAATGCATTAAAGAATGTTGCAACCATTCCAAAATAAGTGTTATTTTTTTTTTAAAAAAAAGTTGTTCAATATAAGTGTTTTTTTAGTTTTTCAATGTAATAATTATTTTTTTTCACTAATATCTTTAATAAGTGTCACTTATGGTTGGGCAAAAAAGTCCAAATTTGCCAAATCTCGTCCAACATTATCTCGTGCTAATCCAATTTTAGTCCACTTTAATGGATTGGATTTTTTTATCAGATTTGCATTGAAAAATTGTTTATGGATCCGAAACTAATTCTAAACAAACATACCTTAAATGAAAACCTAAAACCCGAAACCCGAATGGAAAAACCCATAAGGATCCATAAGTACATTACCCAATTTCCCAGTCTTTGCTCAGAGTCTCAAACACCCAGTTCACACTTTGCACTCGCATTTCCATTGTTGATCCCCTTCTCTTCTTTATTCTATTGAATCTCAAACCCTAACAACACTTTGTTGAATTGAATATGATTCAGTGAATCGTCATTGTTCTCAATCGTTCTGCGTTTCACTTCGCTTTCAGTGAGTTCGATGAACCCTAATGTTGATATTCTTTTTGCTTTATGTTTTTATCTTTTCTCTAATCTAGTGTCTCTAACTCTCTGTGCAGGTTGGATAATTTGATAGTTTTTTCTTCTCCCTGATTTCACTCTAAATAGTTGAATCTAGCTTCTCTCGATCTAAGGTAATAATGATAGTTTGATATATATATGATATTTTTTTCTTCATTTTATATTGGCTGAACATATATGATAGATATTATGTCTAATTATTTATGTTGGCTCCCAAAGGTGATCATTTTTCTTTTAGTTTTTTTCCTTTGTGGGGGATGTGGGTTTGTTGTTTCCCAAAAGGGGTTATTGCCAATGAGGTTTCTAGATTATAAACTACATACTCAAATCAAATTATAATTATAAGCAAGATTTGGAAATGGGTTTTCTCTAGGTAGCTTCTTTTATTTTTTTTGGAGAAGGGGTGATACACTCCTATTTCTAGGATTTCAAGTTCATCACGCTTGAATTTCTTTAGATAATTTTTCAAGAAAACATAAAAATCAAAAAAGGAAAAAGTTAATTGAGGTGTGAAATGATAGAACATTGTCATAATTCCTAAGAATTGACAAGTTAAGGATGATTTGTTACATTGAATTAGGAAATTCAAAGACAAAACCAAGGTTAATTGTTGGATCGAGTGACCTCAGAATAATTAAGAAGGGGGGGGGTTGAATTAATTATTCCTAAACCTTTACCAATTAAAAAATTACTTTTTTAAGGCTTTTACTAAATTGTTAAGAGAATGGGGAGTAGAAGAGAAACTTAACAGAAAGTAAAAGCGGAAATTAAATGCACAACGGAAAGTAAAAGAGTAGGGAAGAAGAAAACAAACACACAAGAGTTTTTATACTGGTTCGGCAACAACCCGTGCCTACATCCAGTCCCTAAGCGACCTGCGATCCTTGAGATTTCTTTCAACCTTGTAAAAATCCATTTACAAGCAAAGATTCACAAGGGATGTACCCTCCCTGGTTCTCTTTGAACCTAGTGGATGTACCCTTCACTAGAACTGATCCACAAGAGATGTACCCTCTCTTGTTCTCAGTCAAACCCAAGTAGATGTACCCTCTACTTGTACCACAAAGGATGTACCCTCCAATGTGTTGAGACAAAGATCTCAGACTGTTAAACCTTTGATACTTTGTGAATGGGGATACAAAAGAATTCTCAGGCGGTTAGTCCTTTAAACACTTTTGTATTAGGGAATGGGAAAAATTAAAAGAATTCTCAGACTGTGTCGTTTTGAATTCTTTGGCAAGGGAGAAGGGAGACATAAAAGAATTCAGGCGGTTAGTCCTTCGTTCTTTTGGAAAAGGGAGAAGAGAGACACAAAAAGAATTCAGGCGGTTAGTCCTTGGAGAATTCTTTTTGGTAAAGGGAGAAGAGAATGAAAAGATGAATAACACAAGTTTTCAAGGTTTGGAAAACCAGAAAACTTCTGAAAGCTTTTGGTACAAAGAAGAAGAAGAAGAAGAAGAAGTTCAAAGAGACTCAGAAATTACTGTGGAAAAATTGCTTGTATTAAAAATGAATTGGAAAAGATATTTAAGATTCTTGAAATGCAAAACAAAGCCTTGCTTTTATAGACTCTCCATGTCTGGTCAAGAAGACCATTCAGAAGAGTTATAACTTTTAGAAAAACTTAAAACCAATTTGAAAAAGTCAAAAAACCTTTTGAGAAGTTACATCTTTTGATTTATTCAGAAACAATCACTGGTAATCGATTACCAAATTAGTGTAATCGATTACACAAAGCTTTTAAGTGAAAGGATGTGACTCTTCACCTTTGAATTTGAATTTCAACGTTCAAGGGCACTAGTAATCGATTACCAAAACATTGTAATCGATTACAACTTTTTGAAAATAATTGGAACATTGTAAATTCTGTTTGAAAACTTTTTCAAACTCATTTTACTACTGGTAATCGATTACAACAATATGGTAATCGATTACCAGAGAGTAAAAACTCTTTGGTAAAAGGTTTTGTCAAAAATTCATGTGCTATTCAAAGTTTTGAAAAAACTTTTTAATACTTATCTTGATTGAGTCTTCTCTTTATTCTTGAATCTTGAGTCTTGAATCTTGATCTTGATTCTTGAGATCTTGAACCTTGAATCTTGATTCTTGTCTTTAGACTTTCTTCTTGAGTTCTTGAATTCTTCTTGATTCTTATCTTGAACTCTTGAATTGTTCTTGATTCACTTGAGTTGTTCTTTGATTGATCTTTGAGCTTTTTGTCATCACCTTTGTCATCATCATTGTTATCATCAAAACACCTTTGAATCACCTTTGATTCACCGTGAAGCTTTGCTTCTACATTAATTTCTAAGAACTTCGAAAAAGTTTTCTTTCACAAAGCTTATGTAATCCTTACTAGAAGCGAATCGCTTGATACAGGTCACAGAGTTTTGAATTGATGCCACTTCCAGAGAGGAAAGATAAGTCAGGGTAGACGCCACAAGGAATATCTTGATAAGTCTGAGATTGGTTCAACAAGGAACCTAGAGAAAAGCTCTCACAAAATTTTATCAAATGTCAAAAGTTCCCTTGTTGAAAATGAAATCCATACATATAGAATATCTGAACAAAAAGATAGAAATAGACATGAGCCTTTAAAACAGTTTGGGCTAAAATTACAACGAAAACAAATTATAAATAAAAAAATATAACATATTTGACATGAGCCTTCAAATTAGTCTGAGCATTCAGCAACAATTAATATTCTTAGTAGGACCTCTGTCTCTGGACCTTCATCCTTCTCCACTTGAGCCTTGTTAAGTATGTATGCTACCATTTATTGGAGGGTATCCACTGACTATTTGATCCTACTCCTGGTCATAGATACCTGTATTTGGGCAGTTTTAGGATTCTCATCAATTGAGGATGATTCGTTACTTTGAATTAGGAAATTCAAAGACAAAACCAAGGGTAATTTCTAAGAACTTCGAAAGAGTTTTCTTTCACAAAGCTTCATTTCCAAAATGAGTCAAAACTAATTATAAAGTCAACATTTGTGCTATTATACTATAAACCTAAAGACTACCAAGGCTCACTACTAAAGACCCAAGCATAAAATATTAAAAGTCATACACAAGCAGCACTTCTAATGATGTGCCTAGCACTAATAAGCCCAATAAGTAGCCTTTTTAAGGATATGTTCGACAAGTCATTTCAATTAGTTTGTAGCTTTTTTTATTAGTTGAAAAACTTGTTTGACTCTTCGATAAGTTGTTTTTAATAGCTTTAAGAATTTTTTTAAACACTACTTAAAGTAACGTTTTTTAAAATGCTATCTTCTCACTTCTAACTTTTTATATTTTCTTCTATTTTTATCCTTAATATATTTATTGTTTTCATATCATTCTATACTTTTCAGCCACTTCAACAACTAGTTTTACCAAACACTTATAATTTAACAAGTTAATTATTTCTGTTTTTAACTATTAGCTTTCAGCTAGTTTTATCAAATATAACAAAAGTAGTTTGTTTTACAAGATTTAGAAAGTAGCTAATGTTATGATTCTCATTCTTATAGATATTTGGTATGTAAAGTTATCTAAACTCTCTTAATTGTTTAAATAAAAATTCATTATAATCAATTATTTATCAACAAACTTCTTTGAACTAATTTTTTTCTTTACATTTTTTATTTTTTAATAAATTAATAGATATTTGTAAATACTGGATATCTACATGTATACCAAACTTAGTACATTAAATTCAACAAAAAAAAAAACTCAAAGTAAATTAAAGATATACTATGTGGCTAGTAATTGCTCATATCTTAACCTTTCTTATTATCTTTGCTAAAGTAAAGGAAAAAAATCACATGTATATCTTTATTTTGGGGGTGTATGAACGAAAGAAAGAGAAAGATAGAGAGAAAAAATAAACCAAGAGAGAAATATCAAATACTACCCCTGCCTCCTTATAGTTATCATGTAAGAAATTGTTTTTTTTTTATAAAATAATTGTCATTTTAACTTTATAATGTAACATTAATTACTCTTTTTCACTTGTATCCCTTGTGACATTAATGATATAAGCTACAAAAATAAAAAAAATAATTAATGATGATAAGTTTAATTTTATAAAATTGCTATTATTTTTCTGTCTATTTAATTTTTTTTTCTTGATCTTTGTAAAATAATGTAGGACAACAACTATAATAAGATGAAGCAAGTATATAATAGAATACGAAGAAAATTAAGTTGAAAGTGAGATAAATAATTAACAAGTCCCTATCTAAATAAAATGTTATTGTCTACCTTTTTTTTAGAAGAAGGCAAATAAGGTATAATTATATTAATAAGAAGGATATACATCAAAACAAAAGAGAAGGACGAATACTAAGGTACTATACATATAATATCCTATTTCATATACCCCAATTTTAACCCCAAAAAACCAAAAAAAAAATGTCTTCCAAAAGTATAGTTTAAAAAAAGAAGTATCTCAAAGAGCCATCGTAGACAGACCAAAGGATTCAAGCACCAAGATGAGAACTAATAGCCCGCAACAGATCCCTTTTTATATGCAATCCATTGCCAAGTAACAGATTTGATGGCCACCAAAATTCCCCCAGGTTCTGACTCTACACTATTCAAAATTGCATTGTTTCTGGCATTCCACAACATCCAACAAGTTGTGTGCCAAAACACCATCTTGGTCCTCTTGTTTCTGACCCCCCCTATAGAATGTCCTATTTGATCGTATAAATGATCAATGTGAGGAGGCAAAACAATGTGTCCCCAGCCACCTAAACACTTGATCCAAATAGTTTATGAGAACAAGCATGAAAGGAACATATGGTTTTTGTCTTCAACATTAGCTTTAAAAAAAGAACAAGAACAAGTGTAGTTTGGAATGATGATTCCACACTTCTGTAGCTGAGTGGCCATTGGTAATCGATCTAAGAGAAGCCGCCATGAGAATACCAAGACTTTAGAGGGAGCTAGCGTAGCATTTCCTAAAATTGTTATGAAAATTATATGCCTGTTGATTGGCATCCGAAGAGATCCTGTGTTGTAGTAGTATTCCATATGTTGATGATATTGTAAATCATTTATCAGAGTTTGCATTCCATACCCAATGATCCTATTTGTTATGACAGAATTGAATCCATTGTAAAAGTGAGAGAAGGTGCTCTAGTGATTGTTGTTCCCATTGGAAGAATGGTCTTCTCCAATTCCACGACCATCCCATGCCTTGTTCTACTGAATAACAGACTTGCAAAATAAGAGCATCCTTGTTATCTATGATTTGGAACAAACAAGGAAATGATTCCTTCAAGGTAAAATTATCCAGCCACCGAATACTCCATAATCCAGTGTTGTTTCCATCCCCAACCACTTTTGTTAGATGCTCCTTGAACCAATCTGTTGGGCCAGTAGGAGAAGATTCAATACTCACCGAGTCTCTCCACCAAATTGACGAGAATCAACGATTTGTAAGGAATCATGGGTAGAAATATTATCATATTTAAAATGTAGCAAGTTGTACCAAATGGCCGAGGGTTTTGTTAGGATTTGCCATTTCCATTTTGCAAGGAGGCTCAAGTTGAAGAGGTGAAGACCTTTCACACCCAATCCCCCTTGGCCTTTTGGAATACATATCAGATTCCATGCTACCCAAGAAATCTTTTGAGCTTCTGTTCATCCCTGCCAAAGAAACTTAGTCAACAAAGATATCACCTTTTTTGGAGCTTTGTAAAAGGAGAAGTATAAGGGTAAACTACCCATCGTCGAATTTATCGAAACCAATCTCCCCCCAATAGATAATCTCTTTTTGAACCTCTCGATAACAGGCCTCCACGTGTTGTACAAACGTGGGTTGGCTCCAATAGGAACTCCTAGAAACTTAAAAGGTAAGGCAACAACATTGCAGTGGAGGAAGGATTTCGCCGCCATCAAGAAAGGTCTATCGATATTAACCCTAATGATGTTACTCTTATGATAATTGACTTCCAAACTTCTGACTATGGCTTTCAAGGCCGATAGGTTGTCCATCGTTGCCTCACCCACTATCAGAGAATCATTACAACCAAAAACTATATATGTTCATTCAATGTTAAGCCTGAGAAGATACCTTTCTCCAGTACACTTCGACATAGTCTAGTAAGGCCTTCCCCAACAACAAGAAGCAGGAATGGGGCTATCGGGTCCCCCTATTTAGACCCCTGAAGCTCTGAAATTTCATTGTCGGACTCTTGTTAACTAAGACGAGATGTGGCTTAAACATACAGTGGCCTTTACCCAAGACCTCCACTTGCTATCAAAACCAAGTCAAAACAACATGTAATTAATAAATTCCCAATTGATTGAATCGTATGCCTTTTGGAAATCTATCTTAAAGATAAAAAAATATCTTCTTTGCCCTTCTTGCCCAATCAATGAACTCATTAATCACAACAACACCATCTAAAATTTGACGCCCAAGCAAAAACGCTATCTGGCAAGGAGATATAACAGAAGAAAGAACACCCTTGATTCTCTTTGCCAACTGCTTAGATATAATTTTGTGAATGTTGTTGATAAGAGATATAGGGCGAAACTCAGCAAGGCTCTCTGGGTGCTTAGACTTCAGGATGATAGTGATGAAGGATGAGGAGATATCCTTTAGAAGGCAAGAATTGTGGTAGAACTCATGTACTCCAACACATACCACCTTACCCACAATGTCACAATATGCTTTAAGAATTCAAAATTGAATCACAGCTCTACACAACTTCTTTGATATCTTCATTAGTGAAAGGGGATGAAATTGATGCTTTCTCCATGTCTAAAATATATTTAAATACTATCCCATCTAGGTTAGGTATGATTTTTGTAGTCTCTTGGAATAAGGATTAAAAGTGAGACTCAATTTCATTCTCTACACCCTCCACATCTTCAATTAATCAATTTGTTGTATTCACAACCAACAATTGATTCTTTCGTTGCCTATGCCTTAAGTGTGAGTTAAAAAATCGACAATTTGAATCCCCAAACTTAGCCCATTTGGCCCTGGATTTTTCAGGATTGAGCTTTCCTTGATTCTAATAATACTCCAAAATTCCTGAGCCATGGCCAAGACTCTTTGTTTCTCAGCTTGTGCTACAATATCGTCAAGAAATTGGCAACCAATAACTTCCATTTCAGACACCTTGTCATCGATCTTATGGTCCATCCTTGCGAGCATTAGTTTACTCCATTCCTTCAAGGAGTTTTTCAAAACCCTCAATTTCTCTTTGACACAAAATAATTTCAAGTCTCAAACCTGAGTTTGGCACCAACATTCCTCCACCACTTTACGAAAATTCGAGTGTTCAGCTAATGGTTGAAGAATCGAAATGGTTTAGCACCTAATTCCTTAATATCATTCTTCAACAAAATGAAGTAGTGATTTGACACATCTCGTGTTCCAACCCATTTGGAGGTATCTGCCACAACTCCAATAAATCTTCAGAGACGAGAAAATGATTTAACCGGCTCATAGATCGTCCATCAATGCTAAACCATGTGGATTTCTTGCCAATTGTAGGCAAATCAATTGCTTCCCATGTCTGGTATGAACAGCCTAAATTCATATACTTCAACTATGTTTTAGGTCTCAGATCTCCCTTTCCTTTCTTCTCTTGAGGTGATGCCTTGAAATCTCCACCCATAAACCACAACCTTGACCTAAAACTTTTTTTTTTGACATGATGAGATCACACCAAAACTTCCATTTTTCCACAAGTAAACACGGTGAGTACACATTTGCAATTATGCATAAAACACCAGAGTGTTTCCAATCCACACAGTAACTTAGAAAACCAGTACCATTGAAAGAGAATCGAATGGAGAAAAAATATTTTCTCCATATGTTTAGAAGTCCTCTTGACAAGCCCTAAGAGGGTGTAGCCATCCAACAAAACTCTATATCTCCTCCCCACCAAATATCCTTCACAATAGATTCCTCCATGTTTTGATTTTTTCTCTCCTGCAACATGCAAAAATCTACCTTGCTTTCTAATACCAAAGACCGAATTCTTCTACACTTTGCCCAGACTTTCATCCCATGCACATTCAGAGATAAGTCTCTCATGGTACCCCAAATGCCATTCTTCCCAAAGGTTTTGCTTGAAATCTTTATATCTAATAGTTGTTGGATATGAAAATCACCGTTTGCTCTCCCCGAACCCCCATCTCCTTCGCTATACTCCACACACTTAAGGCCACCTCCCCTTCTAACATTGCTTTGTTCCTCTTGTTACATGTTACTATGTTTGAATCGAATGCATCCTGCAATGACAATGGCTTCCCCGACCTTTTTACCTCAGGCCATCTCTTAGAGTTTCTCCCACTGTGGTTTTCGTGTTCTTGGTTGTACGATCTACCCCTGTTTTTCATACCCCTCTAGTGAATTTGGGCATATTAACCATAAGCTTTCTACTTTCAATAAATATTTTGTCCAATCTGAGAGCCATAATCTCTGAGCATCCTTTACATCCTTAAAGCGTGTGAATTCGAATCTTGCCCTCTTTTTATCTTTCCTCCCTGCGATGTAAACTTTTGTAATCTTCCTATACATCCGAAAGATCTTCCACATCTATTTGGCGTAAAAATCATCTGGGAAATTCGTAAAGTAGAAGGAGGTTTTGCCCATCCCTTTCACCTGGCCCATCCTCCGTGGTAGGGAGTTTGCTCCGTTGTCACCGTCCTACTTCCTTCCATCCCTCTTTCTCCATCCCTTTCTACTCTAGCCTTGTTGAAATTGACATGTAAATGCTATCGTCTACCTATTTGAGATCTTAAACTGTATGAAAAGTATAACATTTAAGGAGAGTGTCAATGTAGTGTATTTCGAATAATTAAAATGAGATTAAGGTAGAGATAAAAAAGATAGGAAGAGATATCATAAAGAATTTGATATGGTTTAGGGTGCATATGAATTAAGTTTATTTAACTTTGGTTTGATTTCAATATGACTTGGTTATGGCTTGAGTGACCAGGTTAAGATTGACTAAACATGTTGTTTAAACAAAATTACACATTTAAATATTATGTACAAGTATAGCATGACATTTTAAATGAAAAAAATAATCATATTAGATGTTTTATAATTATAGATTGTAGATGGGAGTAGACACACACTCACTCTTTTTGTTTTTGATTTTAGAAATCTCATGTTGGATGTTTGATAAGTTTCTTATAAGTGCTCACAAAATCTTGGGGCCTATATATTGTAAGCTTCACTTGAGGCTACATAGAGGTCGAGTTACATGCAAAAATGTTTTGGACAAATTAATTGAGTTGGTTAAGATTCACAATTTTTTTATTTTAAAACTGAATATACACAGGGAGAAAATGACGCAGGGGATGATAATCGCAATACAAGGATCAAGAAACATGGCAAGGAACAGATTTGAGAACAACAGGGACATCATAAGCACTATGCCTGACGATATCTTAGGGGATATTCTTTCTCGGTTGACATTGAAAGAAGCTGCTAGGACTAGCGTGCTTGCAACTAAATGGAGATATCACTGGACCTTTTTCTCTGGGCTCTTGGACTTTGATCATTCACTTCGGAACTTTCACTTGCGTCGAGAACATGTTGGAATCTTGACTAAGTGCAATGTTTTTGTTTATGAGTGGGAGAGGTTCATGACCCGTATGGCAAATGTGATGAAATCATTGAAAAGCTCCTCCCTCCAAGGACTCAGAATTTGCATGGATTTGGGTGACCCTTGGAGGGTAGCAGAATGGGTTAAGTATGCTGCTGAGAAGCATGTTCAAACGTTGGACCTGGATTTTTCATACCACTTCTCAGTACCATTTTATGAAATAAGTTTGACCATTGTTCATAATGTCTTTCCATCAAGGGGTTATGAAATGAAGTCATTGTGTAACCTGCGTTTGTCTTCTGTGGACGTGAGTGGTGAAGTCATTGAGGGTTTACTAGCATCTTGTCCATTGCTTGAATCAATATGTGTCATTGAATCAAAACGCCTTGTGCGCTTGAAAGTTAGGGGTGAAGCACTGAGGCTGAAGCATTTGGAGTTGGTTGAATGCCGCATTATGGATCTTGACATCTATGCTGTAAATCTAGTAACATTTAGGTACCAAGGAAAGTACGGGAAGTTTAAGTTTCAGAACGTTCCAAGTCTTGTGGAAGCTTCCTTTGGAGGAATCTTTTGTAGTTACCTGGAATCTGACATGGACCGTGTTGATTTTTATGGAGTGTTGTTGCAGATTAATGTTCTGAAATTGGAACTGTCCAAACCGTATCCGGTTAGTGATTAAGTAGATTGCATTTTTGCTGTGTTTCCATTTATGTGTCATTTTGTTTTAGTAAATAATATGTTTCATGTCATGATCCACTCTCAGGGTTTTCTTGAAGGCCTGCCTGTGTTTGATAATGTGGGGCAGCTGGAAATTCGAATTCCTCACAGGAGTGGAGCGGCGCTTGATCATCATGTTTCTTTACTAAGTTCATTCCCTTCAGTACGCGTGCTTAAGATTAAGGTACGCACGTAAAGAATTGTGTAGGTTGATCATATGCATGCATTCCGTGCATGCACAGTGACTGAGTCGAATTTAAAATAAATTTTAAGAGATGTTTTTTAGAATGAAAAAGTTATATGTTGAACTTTTTTTTATCAATATATGTGATTTTTTTTAACATATGACTTTTTTATTTATAAAAACTAATTACAAATAATGTTTTATTGGTAACTTTAGTTGTTTTAGTCTTATGGTGATCCTGACGCTGATCATGTATGAATTTGACATCTATGTGTATTTTGTGTAAGTTTATAAGATTCAAGATAATGGAAAATCAAACAGGATTGAAATTTATGAATCTCACAATTTAATAGAAAAAATAGGGTTAAAAGAATAATCTAATATGAGGAGACTTTATTTCATGTTAATAGATATTAATTCCTTTAAAATCATTATTTTCATCAAATATAAGATATCTTTAAAAATCACTCTACTTAAGACCCATGACCCATTTACAGTTTAGTTTATAATCATTAATTATTATTTATTTATTAGTCCTTAATAAGTAAGATCCATCATGAGACATTAAATCTTTCATGTTGTTGATCTCAATCAGAGTTAGAATTGTGATTGTATTGTGATTTGGCAGTTCCAAAGGAACGATCTAAGTGTAGTGGAGGAGAATTGGAAGGCCAATCTGGAACATGAGTATCCAAACCTGAGGGAGCTGGAAGTGTCAGGATTCAGAAGAGACCCCAGTCAAATGGAGTTGCTTATCAGCATATTTGAGAAGGCTCCTAATCTCAACAGTGTTGTTGTGGATCCCTTGTCTTCAATACATGTGGATAGGTCACCTGATGTCAAGGCCCGGTATAGAGAAATGAGGCGTGAGACCACCAAATGGCTTGCTGATGCTCTCAAACCACATCTGCCTCCTTTAACTCAGTTGATTGTCCTCTGATGGCAGGAACTGTGACCAATATATTGGAGGCTTCTTTTGAGATTTTATGATGCTATAACTAGTTTTCTGAAAACTTCCTTCTGACTTTTTTAGTTGCTTGCTCTGGTCACAACATTTTGTGATCAAGAGCGGTACTTTTTATGCTTTTGTTTGTCCTTTTTGCTGGGAATCTTAGAGAGACCCTTTGAGACTCTTCAAGTTTAGTTTGATTGAATAATCTGCCTCCATTTTATTACTTTCTTCTATATTTGAAAATATCTGCAAGTACTGGTATTTCCTGCTTTGTGGGCATGGTTGGAACTAAACTTAGTTTTGGCAACATGCATCATATATATATGTTATATGGCTGACAATTATTTATTGACATCCCCTCCTCTGCTCTGCCACAAAGTTGTACCTACCAAATAGTAAGGTTCTTTTTTTGGAAAAGTTAAACGGTGAATGAAACTTAGTTTTAACTAACTACATTTTTATAACTGAAGAAATGGTGATTTTATCGGATGGAAAAATATTGGTTGACTCTATGATACTCATGTGATTTTTTTTTGTGGGGTGGGGGGGAATCTCCAAGTGGAAAAGAAACAAACAGCAAAAGAAATGGTCGGTGCACAGTGGCAGTGGGGCTACTCCATCATCAAGCAAAAGGATTATATTTCTAACATGCTAATATGAATTTTCTTCACGTTAGGTGTTAACCAACTTGATGAATCTACCTTTACTATCTTCATCAAGCATTGGCCTTTTCAGTTAAAATACAAGACATTCTACATTTTGTTACAATTTTATCTATGTAAAAGCAAAACGAAATGAGTCGGAAATGCAAGCCGTTTTAAAGACATACAGCAGGTTAAAGAACCATGTAAATACCAGAATTGACCATTCAAAATAGTTAAATTAAACCTTTTTTTTCTGAATCAGTTAAATTAAACTTGTAAAAATGATTTATTTTCCTTCACATTTTTCTTTTGTTCATTTGAAGTCCAAGAAAATTAATAGGTTGTTGTCCAATCCCCTTTGACTTAGTTCATGTTTGGGTTGAAATTAAAAATATTATGCACGCATTCCAATATAAATCCAATAAATAAAAGTAAAATGAAAGCAAAAACAAGGATCATTATCTTTTAACAAAATTACTTTTATCTCAAAAGTATCTTTTCACCTAAAAATCAAACATACACTTAATTGATAAAAATATCATTTAAGATGCGTTCGTTTGAAGAGTGAAAAAGGGAAAAAATAAACATGATGAGAGACTCATACTTTTTATACTTTATTTTAATTCAAAATTTTCATTTTAATTCACTTTCTTTCCATTTCTTTCTATCCTATGGAATGGATCCTTAATTTCTAGGGAATGGATGCACTGACGTGCAGTACAAAAGGATCGCAAATCACTTATCAGAAACAGACATCCATGTATTCCCAAAAACATGGCTAACATAATACGCTTAGGTCAAGGTGAAAGATTGTTTTTTAATAAAAAAAAGTTTGACCACAATGCAAATGTAGATTGAACCAAAGTAATCACATGCTACAGTCCGAGTAGTCACAAGAGATAAGATTGGCTCACTAGTAGTTGAAAAAGTAAGAAGAAAGAAAGAAAAAATGGTGGGTTCGAATTCTCCTAACTAACATTTTTAATAAAATTAACAAATTAATATTTACCGATAAAAAAAAACATACTACAGTCACAAATTGCGAATATAATATCTAATTAGGAGGTATGTGTAAAAAAAATTTCCTCTTATGAGGGAAAATGGGGAGTATGTGTTTTTACTGTATTACCCAAGTATCAATCAGTGACTAATTATGTAGAGTATGAAGTATTATTACTCAATAGAGTGGCCATTGCACTGAGCCTTCTCTTATGAATTTTAAATAAGTTAGTTAATCAAGGAAATAAAGGACGGTCCCAGTCTCTCAGTTAAACTAGCTTATTAAATGAGGTGATTCATTTCTAGGTCAAGTTGTATAACTAAACAAATACAGGAAGATGAAAACAGTATCTCAATCAAGGAAAGTACAGCTGGAACTGTGGACAATGTGTAAAAAGACATCATAAAACTGAGGGGACCTCATTTACTTTTGGCAGCAATCTAACATTATTGGTCTAACATGAGAAGCAATCTTCATCATTCAACTTAGTGCATTATTTACAGTCCACAACCTATATCCCATAGAAACTTAGAAACTTGGTTTCAAACTCTAGAGTACCCCCTCAAACACTATTCGACTAGGCATACACATATGACATAAATTTAGACAGATATACCAATATACCATACACTAAAGCAAAGAATAAGCATTGAAGTATTAAAAAAATAAAATTCTATGATTTATTGGTTTACATAGTTGGATAAGAAAAGGATAACAGAACATATCTGTGTAAGCCTACTAGGTAATCTGAAAAGCAAATAAAAAATATGGATCATGAAAGAGAGAAACACATCCAAATAAGATGTCAAAAGTAGAAACCCAAATTCTTATCAAGGGAGATGGACAATTAACTTGGTAAATGAGATGAATCAACAGGGAAGCACCCCTGAAAGCTAAGTCAGATTGTAGATACCAGCAAATCTTCTGCTGAGTCAATCTAAAAGCATCTCACCGGACCATCCCATAACAGCACAATTGTACACAAACACCCCAACATGCTCCTTCACACCAAGTACTTTCCAATCTATGGTTCCATTCCTGAACCCTGTCCTAGGACGCCATGAATTCAGCACAACAGCTTCACCTTCTGGACCCCTTTGTCCACTCACAACCAGAAGTTTCTCCCCACAAGCCTTGAAAGCCAGGCCCCATCCATTAGAAGAATCAGCCCGTACTGGAAGTCTTCCCAATTCACTCCAGGTGTTCCTTTCCTTGTCATATTTATTCACCATGTTGGTTAGATGCTCAACGGCATACAACTGGTTATCCACAACTGCCACAAGTGGAGGTGCCTGAGCAGCCCCATTAACATATGGGTACATACCCTCTATTTTCCGCCAATTTCTAGTCTTAAGATCATACTCCTCCCCACAAGTCAATGAAACAATAGGACTTGACATGCCACCAATCACATAGAATTTGCCATCCATAAAAAAACCAGAGCACAATCTACGTGGTGTATGCATGTTTGGCAATAGTTCCCATGTACCTGAATTTGAGTCATACAACTCTGCCGATTCAAGAACATTTCCATATTTATCACTTCCACCAGCAACAATAGCAATTGAACCAAGATTGCCAGATCCGAACAAGCAGCGAGGACGGTTCATCTCCTTACACTTCACCCAATTGCAAGAAATCAAGCTGTACTTCCAAATGGCAAAATCCATCAATTCCCGACCAAAAACCAGCATTTCACTCCCCACAGCCAAGGACTCCTTGTCTGCATGATTAAAACACTCATCACAAGGTATCTTAGGTAATGTTATCCATCTATTCTTCTTGGGGTCAAATACCTCCCACCCTCTTGGATCACAAACCAAATAAACCAAATGCTCTAGCTCCACAATCCCCAGCTTCTTCCTCAACTCAGATAGATACCCGCTCCTAATCAGCAAGTTGTACCTTTTATTTATACATGCTAGTGAAGCATAATCAGATCTACTAGCCCAAGCAAGACAATTCAGCGCAACATCATCAAAAAGACCAGGAAGAAGCGAATCATTTGGTCCAGCTCTAGGAAAACCATCATTCATTCCTTCCCTTGTATCCAATTCAACAAAGCTATTATTCACTTTCTCTACATCCTCCTGCAAGGAACAATCCTTACGTATTCTCTTTGTCATGTCAATAAACCTTCAGTGAATCCCAACAAAAACATTCATATGCAACCCACACCCACAAAGTCCATCCCAACAAAGTGCATGCCACTAATCTCTATCTCCGTATTCTTTCCCTCAAATCTATGACCTTCAATTAAAATCTGTAATCACCTTATACTAAATAATCACCCCTTCACTGGACTTACACCCATTTGGTACATTAACTGGAAAACCATAACCTCATATAAAAAGAGAGAATACGACAAATAGAGTTATGGCACCAATTTCAAAAGAATCAGCAACAAAGATTTGAAATTCCGGCAATACCAGAAAATCTGGAATTTTTCGTTATCTGATTTCCGGCTGCAGAGACAGAATCATCTGCAAATTCATAAAGAACAAATGAAAAATAGAACAAACTTGCATGCAACGGCAAAACACCGAACCCCAGAAAGAAAAATCAAATTTTGAGATAAAGGGTATGCTCTGATCCAAATGAAGAAGGAAGAACCGGATTCGGATCCAAATCCAAAGAAAAAGAAAAAAATCTGATGAATTTCTAAAGTGGGGATGAGAGAGAAAAATAAAGGGGGTGTACCTGGAAGTGCGGAGAAGAATCGGATCTCGCGTACGGAAGCGCCGCATGACTCGACGGAATTCATGCGCCGTCAAAACCTGTTTTGCCGGCAACCGGCGACGGGAAGAAAAGGTGAAAGCGGTGTGTTAGATAACTTACAAATTGGAACACAGAAAAGGCCTGCTACTAACATTAACCATATTATACAAGCGTGTTACCAATAAAATCTCCTCAATCGTGTTTGGTTTGCTGCATAATGCATTTCCCGATAAATTATACTACTCCCCTCCTCCCAAAATAATTCACATGTAAGAAGAAAAAAATATTTTAAAATAACTGTAATTTTAGTTTTTTTAATATAGTATTAATTACTTTTTTTATTTAGACCCTTAATAATTACTTTTATGTTGTATTATTTCAACAAAGAAGATTAATAATAACAACAACCTAATTTAGTAAAATTGTTACTTTATTTCATTTATTTATTAATTTTTTTATTTGTGTAAAAAAATTAGAATGATAATTATAATGAAATAGAGGCAATACTCATCTTATCCCATTATAATAATCATGTAAGAGAAGAAAAAATTTATTATAAAATAATTTTAATTTTTTTTAATATATTAACATTAATTATGTTTTTTTCCAATTATATCGCTTATAATATTACGGTAGACAATAAAATTTATATCAAATATTTTATATAATTATTGATTTTTTTATGTGCAAAATAACTTAGAACGATAATTATTTTGGGATGAAAAAAGTAATATTGTTTTGAATTGATTAGTTCTGGAAAAATTTATATGGCATGTAATTATATTTTTAATTTAATAATAATAATAATAGTATGTTATATGAAAATTAGTTGGACCAGAATTATTTAGTATTTCGGTGTATTTTGTATTTTGAATATGTTCTTCATGGTTTTTCTTTCTTAGATTAATTTTGATTTACGGATGGATTAAAAATTGATTAAAATTTGCTTTAGTATTACGTAACTTTACTATGACTGAAATATATATATTTTTTGTTAAATTAATTGTTGTACAAAAAATAAATTGGTTTGATATAGTAGTTATTACATGTTTGGTTAATCTTATTGTGAGTTTTTTTTTTTTTTCTGGAAAAGAATAAATCAAATAGATTAATATGGGTCAACACTAAGGATGTAAATCTCTGGTTAAATTTTACTCTCAATATCCCTAAATATAAGATTATTTGAATTAATTTATATTTTTGAAAAATTTAGTTGATATAATTAATAGCATTAAATTAATTAATTTATATTATTTTATCAAAATTATCTTTAAAATTATTAATCTCTTTTTCAATTAATTACTTTTTCACCAACTTAACTAATGTGTGCTAATATTTTTATTTAATTCTTATAAGGGAGATAATGCATCTATCTTTTTAATACATATATAATATTTATTCTAAAGTAATTAATAGTATTTGAGTAAAAAAAATAATTAATATAAAAAATAACTTAAGAAAATCTATAAAAAAAGACCCAAAAAAATGTCTTATGTTTATGAACGGAGGGAATACCACTTTTTAACTTATAACATAAAAACTAGTAATTTAATCTTGCTTCAATTTTTCTTAGTTCATATATTAGTAGTTAGTATTCATTGCTTCAATATTTTACAACTCACAATTAATAGTTAATAAAATCATTAAACCTATTTTACAAGTCACATTTATTAGATTGAATCAACCTCCAAATTCAAAATAAATTGTGGGGACTTGCATGTGAATGAGTGCGAGAATTTTTTTTATGGTTGTATTACTAAGAATCTCTGAAATACGACATATATGAAGAATTCGACAATTACTATTTGAAAATAAAAAATACGCGTTGTTTTCAATCCTTTCAATTGTATGTTAGTAATAAAAAGTAAGTGGGGGACAGTGAAGATGTTAAATTAGTTACGCGTGGAAGCAGTTGAGAGGGGGACACAGATACACTCACAGACAGACATGTACATGCCAACACTCATTCATTAATTCTTTCGTGCTCAACTCGATATTGTTTGTGTCCTCACAGCTCCTACGGTGACCCAGCTGTAGCCAATCAATGCAGTGCAAGCACACCTTCATCTGTCTCTTCCTCATTTCTTTTTCGGTCGCTCACTGCACCCCCCATACACCATTCCAGATGGAAAAAATATACAATAAAAATTAAGGAGAGAAGAAATAAAAAGAGAAGTAGGCATATGAAAATAGAGGTTATTTGAATGAAGAGAAACAAAAAAATAAAAATAAAAATTTGAATTGAAGTTATTTAAAAGGTTAAAAAATAATAAGAATAGTTAATATTAAATAAAAAGGACAATTTTACCCTTTAAACGGTCAAATGTTAATATTCATTTTTTTTTAACTCAATGTAAAAGAGAGATGCATTCCTCCATTTCCTGCTATCGTGCAAAGCTTATAGATAAGAACGGATAATTTTGATGGAAGGTCCTAATTTACATTCATTAGACCTTAATATTATATATAATTATTAGAATCAAAATAATCATTTCGTAATCTTAATGAACTATAATGAAACTATTTAAAAAATTTAAATACTAAAAGAAATCATTTATTAACATAAACATGATGAAATTGTTTCCATTAACATCTCACATCATCCGAATTAACATATTTAACGTCTCAGTTGAAAAAATATTTTTTTTTTAAAATAGAATCAAAATAAAACTTTTAAAATTTAATGTATTAAAATATAAAAAACCACTAAAACACAAGGTATGAAAACATTTAACTTTTTTTTAATACTTCTACATTTTTATTTTTTTAAGAAAAATATGTTATGATCAATAAAAGTAATACTATGTTGTTAAAACATTTAAATTAAAATGTAGTGTTAAATTAATTTTCTAACATCTTAAAAACAAATTATTTTTGAAATGACCTTTGAAGTCTTGGGATTCTTTTTATCTTTATTTTTTTCTTTCTATTATATTATTATCATCTATAACATTTTTTATCTGTATCTTTTTATCTGTATTTTTTTATGTGTATTACATTAATATTTTAGATTTTTATTTTACTGCACATTTTAGGTGTTGAAATATCATTTTCTTATATAATATAATATTAACTCCTTTAATAAATTCAACTCCATTCATAAGATAAAATTATATATTACATTATATTATAATGTTAAAATAATAAAGCTGCTAGCTATATTCTTTTATCCATAAAAATAAAAAACAATTAAATATTTATAATAACTCATATATTTTATCAATTAGATTTCATTGATAAAGATGCTAATAACTATATGAATATAACTAACAATATGCGTTGAGGTTCATTGCCACTCCGCTTCGCTCTAGTCAATATCAAATGCTTATCCTGCACTGCACTTAATCACTCATTCCAATTTCCAACACAACAAGATAAGCCACAGTCGTGACAGTTATTATTGTCTGCAACCATTTTACTTCGAAAAGTGTTTATTAAAATAATAAAATGAGTAATATAAATATATCTTTTAATCTTATTTTTATTTGTTTATCTATTTTTTAATTGTCTATTCAAATCATTAATCATACTTATTATTTTCACTCTATATTTTTTTCTTCTTCCTAATTCCTGTACTCCATTCCAAGCCATGCCAAATTGGGTGGAGTATTAGAGTTTTACAATTCTCCAACTGAAATGTACGATGAAATTTGACTTAAATAACTTTTTAGTGCATGCAAATTTTTTATTTTTATTTTATTATTTAAATTATCATTTTTTTTATTTTAGTATTTCAAATTTTTTATGTTTAATTTTAATATTTATTATCATTGAAGATCTTTAATTAATGATGTAATATTCTATTAATTTATTATGTTATTATTAAATGTTTTATCGTTGATGATATGATATTATGTTAACTTATAATGTGATCAGTTAATAGATTCTCACTTGAAGCTATAAATAATAAAATTAAATATAAAAAATATTGAATAGTAAAGTTAAAAAAATATTAAAATAAAAATGGCCTATTTTACGAATAGTAAAAAGTTATTTAAGCAGACGAAATTTACCAAAGTAAATAAAGCTTAGTTATGTTTGTTGCTCTGAATTTTTAATTGGTTTTTATATGCGTTGTTTTGAAGAGGTCGAGGTCACAGAGAACAACTAATTAGGCTTTGGTGATTATGTTTAATTGCTTTGGTCACATGTGGTATTGGACACTGTATAAGTACTGATAAACAATCTATGTCGTTTGCAGTTTTACGTAATTGAATAAATCATTTTCATATATACTATATGGGGAATTGTTTTAGGATAAATTTCAGGAAACTTTGGATGAATCTATTAGAACTAATATATATTGGCTAGCACGGCTCAAAATGCTAGCTAGACTACGATTGCATATGAAAATGGTGCTGCTTTGGCTCACAAAAGTCATTATTTTCATTGTTAGCATTCATCCCTCACAACAAAGATCGTGTACAAACTACAAACAATGTTTTGACTGACATAGATAAAAAACTATATATATGTTTTGTGCCTCACAAAATTTGCTCCAGCATATGATAACACTTATGCGCTCGATCAACTCACAAGATTTGGATGAAGATTTCTTTTACAAACATGCATGGTATTCCAAAATCCAAATGCAAAATCCAGGCACAGTAGTATATTGAATCATACAGCTTAAATTTACACATTTGCTAAGCTGTTTAAAAATAATTGACGATACTTGATGTTACATAGGATGAGGTTAATTAATTAATTGTTACTACAAGCATTATATTGCACCTATAATATGATAAGGGCATAGTTAAGACTTAAGAGGGTGCACATAAGTCACTGTAATTATTGTATTATATGTTAATTGTTAAATATTATCATGCTTTGCTATACAATATATTGAAATATGATTCAATCCCATCTCCGTGCAACTTTGCAACAACATAATAATCACCAAGTAAAAGTAATAGAATACGAAAGGTGACATACAGCTGATGATATGCTAATCAAAATGATATATAGGTCAGTACTGTCTCAAAAAATAAGTCCCCATATAACAATTTGTAACTATCTTTTCCCAGATGCCGAATGATAAACAAGACACGTTGCATAACCATATCAACAAATATTATAACAAAAAAATTCACCTCTTACTACAAAAACAAAAATCTCAACAATTTCCAAAAATATTTTTTAAACGTATAATACCAATTTTTAAAATGTTATATTTTTTAATTTATTTTTCAAAAGATAATGACGTAATATATGCTTTTGCGAGCTAGTGGAGTGGAGTTGCTCTAGTTTAGAATGGTTTCTAGGCTCAATGGATCAGATCCATCAACATGCAAGTAATTAATACTACAAGCATTGTACTCAATGAAAGGAAAGCTTTATATATTATTGGGTAGTACGTGATTGAATTGAAGAATTATTTATCAAGGTGATATTTGGGACGGGTGGTTCTTCTTTTGTAGTTAGTGCCTCTCATTCTGTGTCAGAAAATTGATGTTGGCTTTATTCAGAATTCAGAGTGGCTGCTGACGCAGGCTGTTTAGGGCACACCATCCCATCCCCACAGTTATCTCCTGTTAGTTAGTCAGTCAGTCACTGCGCCAGGTGGTCCCTTCTTCGCTGTACTTTTGTCCTTTCACAGCTAGCTGTTTTTTTATTCATAAAAATTAAAGATAATGTCAATTTTTTGTTAACAACTTATACCTTTCATTTAAACCGAGTTAGATTTTCTTTTAACACAATTTGTCACCACTATGTATATAGTAATTATTAGAATGAAATATCTCATTTTGACATACACTTTTCATTAGAAATTTTCATTCTTAATTTTTACTATTAAATAATTAAAACAAAATTATTAATTTGATCCTAGTTAGTTCAATTCTGAGTTGTTTCTAACAAGTATATATGAAAAAAAAAGTGAAATGGAAGAAAAGAAACTCTTCATTTTCTGAGGGAACTTTCGTCATAAGTTATTCGCCTTTTTCCAATTAATACTAAACATTTCTTCAAATGCAATTTTCTCTGCCTTTTCCTATTGTACGGTATTTTTTGCATGCACAGGCTGGCTACAGCATGGAGAATTTGATTAATTACTTGAAATGAAAATTTTGATGTGTTTATGGAACTTTCAGAACATAGTTGCCAGTCATTGTATGAAATTGGTTGAGTGCGTCCAACATATATAAAATATCTCCAATTAGAGAGGTTGAAGCAAAATACAAGTATAAAAAACAACGCTCCTGCTAGCTGACTATGATATGAAACCAAAATGTATCCCTCTTTTGTCCGTTTATGTGGAATAAGGATGAGGCACATGCAAATGAGGGAAAAAGTCTAGATAATAATAACAACGACGGCGACAAATGCTTCTTTTGGTTGGTGCTTTTCACCCTTTATCATTAAAAGCATATAGAATAAGAAAATGCTACTTGCTTTATCTCACGTGACAACAGAATCAGAATTTATAAAGCTGCTAGTGCTCATTGCTACCCTTGATTAATTATTAATGATAAATAAACAATAATGTAATCAGAACTAACAGGATCTTTGAACCACAATATTGTTTCATGACAGTGAAAACATTTGGGGTTGCCATTTCTTAATTGTTGAGATGATACATACAAAGTTTAAACTGAGAATATCTATGCCTGGAAGCTAGAGCTCAAAATTCATTTCATGCGTGTAAGGATCATTGTACAAGGCCTCTCTCGGTTTCTACTTCTAGACACCAAATTCTTTCACAAAAATATAAACATTCATTCTTCTGCCTCTGCTACTTATCATGCTTACATGAACTATATTTTCTTAAATTGAGATTCCTTTAAGACTGACTCAAATCATAAAATACCAGTGAAGAGTCTAACAAAGAAAAAAAAACCACTGCTTTTCCACTGTACATAAATGCAAACTAAAAAAAATTAGTCAGTATTGCTCTCATCATTGTCCTCAATTCCCAAGCTCTTCCTTTTGCACCAACAAAGGTAATCAGGAATTGGACCATCATCTCCAATAACCCAGCTATCTTCCGCAACAGCACCCAAAGTCATCCTTAAACTTGGGTCTGCAAATTTAAAAATTTAACTAAGCATTAACAAGGAAAACGTAGTCACATCATATGACAAAAATGCTGAATGTCATGTATACCTTTGGAAAGAAGTCCTTCTATTAAGTTTTTCAATGGTGGATTCATGTCGTTGGGGAGTACTAAAGGATTATTGACTATCTGGATCAGGAAGAAAACAGCAAGCTAAGATTGTGATATAGGCACCAGTATAAACATGAATGCCATGTATAATATCTGGGTGAAAAAGTTAAGAAACTTTGTAAAGTGAGAACTTTCGAAAACAGAATGACATTTTTGTTGTAATTATAATAAAAAACATGTGTATTTCTTACTTTGTCATATGTATCTTGAAGGGTGTCTCCAAGAAAAGGGTATTCACCCAATATCATACAGTATAAAGTAACTCCTACTGCCCACGTGTCTGCAGCTTTACCACCATATTTCACACCTATCCAGACACAAAACAGCAGTGAGAACCTGTACTTCAAAGCAATAGTATCTTACAAGCTTGAAAAGAAAACAACCACCTAAAATACATTCTGGTGCAGTGAAAACAGGAGTGCCAGGTGATCGCCGAAGCTCATCTTTATCATCCTGCAAAATGAAACTGTTAAAGTTTGTTGTAAAAGTTAGGAAGAATAGACGAATTAGGATAAGATCCGAATGATCCAATTCAGATCAGATGTAGGGTTCTAGTCTTCTACCCTTACTAGAGCTAGGAGATGCCAAATGGGCAAGGGGATATGTAAATTCTTGTAAGAAAAATCCTCCCAGAGTAGGGAACTTCATCAAGGAAGCCTGTGAGAAGAGAAAAACTAAAAAAAAAACCTCATGATTGGCTGAGGTATGTGGAAAATGATGATGAGGAAGAAAAGGATGAGTAGGTACAAAAATGTATCAATTTTGGATGTAGAATAAGGCCTGTTAGTTCAATAGCATCGGGTGGCACCTTTTTTTGGCTACTCCCCCCAAGAAGGCCAAAAGTGTCAAGGACCACACGGATCTACTTCTTTTTTAAAAGTCCATAAATAACTCTTAAATTAGAAAAAGGCCAAGGAAAAAACAAGCATAACTTATGCTTGCGGTAAGAAGCAAGGGCAAGAATCATTTAGTAGATAGAACAGTGTCCTTTAGGAATGGAATTTCTTTCAATGTTCAATTCAAGAAGCTTCAAGTTGGTGGTTGAAGCTATTGGAAACTATGAATGAATTGGATGCCACAAAATAATTGTTGAAGGATAAAAAAATAGAACGGGAAACCAGGGATGTTCAATTATGTCAGATCAGATGCATGGGCAAGACAAGAATATGACCTAAACTGAAAGGTACGAGACTTGAGCCCCACATTGGAAGTATGGGAGTGGACTTTGGAGTTGCGTTTATAAGACATTGGACTCTCCAATTACAGAGGCAAGCTTTTGTGCCGTGGTTCTCCAAAGGTTCATATCAGTGGCAAACAAGATTGAAGAGGAAAACTCCTAGGCCATTAAACTCCAGGGGGAAGGGGCAAAAAGTTAAAGAAGAAATTGAAAAGCATGATAAAGAGATATACAGATTTAGTAGCGTTAAAGTGATATATTAATGAACAAGACAACTTAGAAGATCTTGAACATTAAGATTCCAATTAAGAAAAACTTGAATTTGAATATTTAGTTACTTTAAGGCTTGGAGGCTAAAATTAATAATTCTTTGCCTTTTTTTTTATTGACCCGTGCATTTAGCTTAAAGCTATAACTTCTGATTACTAAATTAATTAAAAGTTTAATTACCCATTTAGTTCTTATAATTTCCAAACTTATCTTTTTTAATCCCTATAGTTAATAAGTGGATTTTATAGTTCTTGACATTTAATAAGTGGACTTTTTTAGTCCCTGAAATTTACATTTTAATTTCCAAAAGATTCCTGCCGTTAAATTTTTTTAACTCCGCTAGTTAAAGAATTTTAACGGCAGAGACCTTTTGAGAATTAAAATGTAAACTTCAGGGACTAAAAATTTCACTTATTAACTATAGGGACTAAAGTTTGAGAGAATTAAAATATAAACTTCAGGGACTAAAAATTTCACTTATTAATTATAGGGACTAAAGTTTGAAAACTATAATACTAAAAAATTTACGAGTGTCCTTAATTTTGGGTATTTTTTATCCTTGAACATTCATACGTATATATTACAAATATAAATTATATGATCTTATATCCATAATCTTTGGGATAGTGGCCATCCCACTATAGGGTTTTCATGGTCGGCCACTTTGCCTTGGATTCCAAGATTGATAACTATGTCCCAAGATTACAGAAATCATTACATGCTCTTAGTAGCTTGTAGGACTTCCATACTCCTAACGCCCATTCAAATTCCAACGCTGCCAACATCTCTATCAAGATGCATGCCTGGTCAGTTAGGCAGCTATTGTTAGTTAAGATTTCATAACTAGAAGCTGTTGGGTTCTGCCTATAAATAAGCATTGGTGTTGTACATTTTAGACAGACTGAAACAATAACAAGTGCAGTGCACAACTCTTTGATCTCTCTTTATCTCTCTCTCTCTCTCTCTCCTGTTACTATTCTCTCTTCCCCTCTTCCTTTCTCTTTCCCACCAATATTCTATATCGATATATCAACTAATTAGGCCAAAATGTATTATATGATTGATGATTGACTAATTACTTTTAGGAAAAAGCATGAGTTCCTATGCGTTGATACTATCTAATTTCTCTTATTACTGCTTCTAATACACTTGTTTTAAGGAAAATTAAGGTTCAAAATTTGAGTTACAATTATGGTCTTAGCAAGTGTTAAGTCAGAATGAATTTGCAAAAATTAAAAGGGAAAAAGCTAAGGGGAGGGGGATATCCTCTTACAATGTCTGGGACAATAGTGGGGTGACCCAAGAAGCAGCCCTCCCTCTGCCCCTGGATTATTGGAGCATAATCCAAATATAATCCCACATCAATGTTTTTAACAAGGGGCTATGACCCGTGATATTGCTCAACAAAGCAAAGTTGACAAAAAGCTTCTTTTCATAAAGTCATTAACTTAAATGTCAACTATTGACAGAATACATTAATCAGCTTTCATAGTTTCATATCTTTCAGGTAATCACATTTCAATTTTCACACATGATGTGCAATCATATTTCAGTTTTCCCAGAGAGAAAAGTTTCCCATGTTGCAGTTGAAGAAAAACTAATGACTAATGCCCATGTACACTCACGGGCTCTGATATTATTCATTTCAAGTACTCAAATTTTCATTTGGGCTCAGTAGTTACATTACCTCAAAAGCCTGGCTGACACTGAAATCCCCTATCTTTACTGTACCATGACAAGTAATCAACAGATTATCTGGCTTAATATCCAGATGTACTATATTCTGCTTTTCCAGAAAAGAAAAAAATCACTAAATTGATCAAACCATTTTAAAGCACATTCATAAATAAGAGTATGAGCATCTAACATAAATGATATGTCATCTAAGAATATTTTTCCTTTTGTTTAGCAATGAAGATCATCATATATAGCCATTTATATGCAAAACCTATGTCTATGTGAGATAGAGAATCTTAGTTTATTTTATTTTATTTTTTATCGGCAAATGTTAATTCTTAGTTTGTTAGTTTCTGTTAGCAAGAGGGATCAAACCCACGACCTTTCCCTCCTTCCCTTCTTTCTTAAGAGGATCTTAGTTAATATTAAGCACAGATTGATAGGAAGAGAAATATTACATGAGCATGGAGATATGTTAATCCAGAAACTATATCACGCAAGTATCTCCTAGCAGTCTCTTCACCTAAGCCACAAGTGGGACCTGAACCCTCACAAATCCATTTTCCTTCAACATATTCAAGTACTGTACAAGAAAAATCAGCAGTCAAGCGTGGGACCTCAAAGGTATTCTTCTTCATTTAAACTCAAATACAGATATAAACCAAGAAGAAACTAGTCATCAATACCCATGTAGAAGTTGTCCGTCTCTGGGTCATCAATCACCTCAATGAGATTGACTATATTAGGATGTTCCAGCATTTTCATAATGAGAACCTGAGAAAGAAAAATAGTATTGGCCATTTAACGTAGGGACATTAGCACAATAGCTCGAACAAATAAAGTCAGAAAACATAGTTTATCATAAATACCAAACCAGGAAGCAAAGTAAGCTGAAAAACCTATGGAAAAGAATTTCCTTTCAGTAAATGGTATAATGAGAATGTGGGCACTTTATAAAAGTGACTAAATGGATGCTACAGTGCAAACAGAATCACAAATAAAAAAAGATACCACATGAAGAATAACCATAAAGTGGAAGGTAAGAGGGAGTATATAATATAATACTTAACAAAATTTAACATATTCATGTTTTAATCATATTTCCAGTTAAGAGTTCAGACTCTGAAAACCAAGGATATGAAGAAGAAATATACCTCACGTAGTACATCCATCATGGCAGTTTCTGAGGGTGCAACTCGAAGCTTCAGTAAATAAGATTTATGAAAGGCCTTCAATTCAAAAGATTTTCAGCTCAATAAATGACGAAATGCACTATTCTTGATAACTATTAGAACATAAAAGCCCTGTATCAAAAAACCATGCCCATGTGGCCATGTTTCCTACAGTAATCTGTCTGCCCACCAAAAAGTTTCCTAACCTTAATTGCATAATGCTTGTCATCAACAGAGCTTCGATAAAGAGCCTGTCATGCATGTAAGGAAAGAGGCTCAGGAAAATTGTTTTTATTGAGACAGGATATGTACCATGAATATTACACTCACCACTTTCCCATAGCTACCAGAACCAATCTTATACTCACGAATATACTCATTTATCATCTTGTTCCCATTTTCATCCTAAAAGGAAAATAAAAGTTCAATAAGATTTCTAAGTTCTGAGGGAAAAGATATTCAATACAAAGAGAAGTGTTTCCTGAATACAAATAACATTCCAATAGGAATAGGCATGTAACTTATTTGTGTGAATGAGATAGATATACAATTCATTCCAAGATTAATATAGTTGATATAAACCGATAATTTATGGTTCACAAGTACAGAAGCAGAGAACACAATAACTGAGAAAAAAGCAATGACCCAAGACATTTATTCAGCCACAGCTTCATGTCTATCACTAAAATATGTAGGATATAAATATTAAACCCAAACTTCCTTTGACCTGTAGCATTCCATTAAAAAATACAATACCTCATTTAGTATTTAAATTAAATAAATAAATATAAAAAATTTATATTGCAGCTCAAAATAAACACCATATCATAAAGAGAGGAAGTATCTGGAAACCATAAAGCACAATGAGTGCAATTTTCACCCGTAATATGAATAAGTCAATAAGATGATTCACCATATCAAATACCACTAGCCCACCTAGTCTTGATGTTTTGACTATACATAACAGAAATTCAAAATCACCCTTACAGAAAAAACTATAAAGCCACTCCCACAAATCAATTACCTCGCTGCGAACAAGTTTGCGAGTTTCCTTAACTGGAAACTGCCTACAAATCATGCCATTCTCTACTCTGAAGTTCAAAATTTCTTCAGATCGCTTGGGACGAGTTTCCTCCGCACCTTCATCTCCACTATTGTTAGTAACCTCATCATTGTACAAAGGCTCACCCTCTTCATCCTCAATATCATCATCCAACAGAGGCTCCTGGCAGAGATTATTGTTAGTAGTAGGCTTAGACCTTTGACTTTGACGGTTAGGTGTCCTGATGAACCCAAAGCAACTACAGCACCCCATCGCAAAAGAAAGAGTCTTATTGAGCATCTGGAGATTGAATCCTAAATGTAATTGACGTATCTCTCACCCTAAAAAATAAAAAATCTAAAAAAAGAAAGGAAAAAAAAACAATTTACTACGCCAACAACAATAAAAAATCAAATCCTCAATCAATCATCTTGTCAAACAGATGAAATACTAGGCTAAGGTTCTTACTTGATAGAGGAAGTAAAAACAGGGCTTCAAGCCCTACTCAACGTTGCTATTCCAATGGGTGCCATTCAGCTAAGTGGAGAACACAACTAGAGATATAAAACCCGCAACTACCATTCACATCCAACATTGTGATGATAACAACTCCAGTTTATAACAATCGTAGCAGGTTACGTTGACCTTTTGGCATGAAAAGGGAACAGGGTAAAATTTTAACAATAGAAAAAACAAAAATAAAACATAGTCATTAATAAAAATAAAAAAGACAAATGGGTGACGATGGGAGAAAATAAAATTGATAAATTTTACATAGAACCTTTGATAATGACGAAAACGACATATGCATTCGGATGTTCGTAAAGTTACCTCCTTTTTGTGGGCGGGAATGACAAAGTGGGATAGCCCTGTCACCCCAGCTCCATAAAACCTAGATTTCTAGCGCGAAAGGAAGGTTTTTCGTAGACCCAGAAACCCTAAGTCGTAAATTCAATAGGGAAAAATGAAAATAAGAACCTAATCGTAATTCAGGAACCTAATTGAAAACCCTAGATGGAAGAAATTAATTAATTAATTAAAAAAGGGAAAAAATTGAAAGGTGAGTGATGAATATTAAATAGGGACGATGAAGTGGAATTGACGAGGAGACAAGTGTAACGAGTGTTCAGTGAAGAGAGAGAAAATAAACAAAAAAAAGGAATATTTTAGAACCGCCACCCAGGAAGAAATTGCCTATCGTCTTTATCAATAAACTGAAATAATCTCGTAATAGCTGATTCAAGTGTTTCATAACCCATAGTCCATAATGATAAAAAAGTGTTATAGTCCATTTGAAATATTTAATTTAAAATTAAATATATATTTTATCAAAATTAATTTATAATTTTTATAAAAATATCTATTTTGACTATGATAAATAATTATAAATTTCAAGAGTGAAATCGGGTTAGATTAGGTTTGAAACTAAAAATCATACCATACAATTGCTTTAGTTATAGGATAATTTTTTTTATCTTGTATATTATTTAATGAATAATGGATAACACATACATAATAATAAGAAATTTATGAAAATATTGTTTTCAATTTATCTGGTAAGTTCGGGAGAGTTGTTTATGGTATCACGTTCCTATGCCTTGACCGTTACAATTCAATTCCATATTACAGGAATGTAACTGGGCCGATTTGAATAAATTTATCCAAAATACTTATAAGAAAAAAACAAATGAAATGAATATTTTCAAAACTCCTTTCATTTGTCAAATGCTCAAAGCTAATATCTTTGTTAATTAAATATGAAAATGTTGAGCAGTATTTCTATGCTAATTATAGCAATTTCATTTGATAAAATATGTTGATCTCAAAAAAGATTTTCACTTGAGAGAGATACTATCATGTAAAAAGAGACTTATCATGTAGAAAAGACTCATCATTTGATGGTAAGAGTTTTGACGTACATATAAAGTTTAACATTAAATAAAAGTAAAAAATTTAAACATCATATAAGTAAATAAAATTATAGATCTAATACGTAAGATTTTAAATTAAAATATGATATCAAGTTTATTTGTATGGTGTGTTTAAGATCCATAAACCTAGTGATTCATTTGTCCAATAATGATTTGTTTATGTTTAGAACATAAATATACTCTCTTGAATGATTGATTGAAGATTTTTATTTAATGTTAATTATAGTTTAAAATAATTTTAGTGAAAATAAATATGCATTAATAGTATTTTTAGGTCACCATGATATTGGTGTGTAATATTCATTAACTTTGATGGTGACTAATTTTCACCAAAAAATTTTAGTAGTCAATTTTAATAGAATCTTCCCTCCTAACATGTTTTTCATCCAAAAAAAAAAACTTAAATCCGACACTTTGCTTTAGAAGACAAAGTTCGTCACTTAAATCAAACACCAACAACTTATTGGTATATGCATTGATAATATAAAATAATTTTATATTATTAGTCAATTACAAATAATTATATACGATAAGTTTATTAATTTTTATAATAATTATCTAAAGAATTATACTATGATTTCTAGTTAATTTCTAGTTAATTAATAGCTTAAAAGACTAATAAGAGTTTTTCAGTAAAAGTGCAAAGTCATTAAACTTGTTTTACCATCACTAATTGATTACAATTTATTAAAAATTATATAATCAAGAAAAAAATCATTAAATAATATAAGATTTACAAAATTTTATTATTTTCAATAAATTTCAATCAATAAAAAAAATTGTGTTTAAAGAGTGTGTTTCTGATATTTGCCTTTATCATATATGATAGTGTTGGTGAAATTTAAAATAGTTTGAAGCTGAAATCTTTCATCCTTGCCACCCACATCTAATATAAAGCAAAGGTGACTTGCATAAAGCAGTAGTCCGAGGTGGTGCTGTTCCAATCCCCAATGCCATCAATCAAATTAAAGCTTCTTCTTCTTCTCAACTCAACACCCACGTTGCTACAGCTAATTAAATTGTTTGCTGATATTGCTATCTCAACGTCGAATAATCGCGAGTCTTAAGTCACAAACTACCTTTAACTACATGATAAAAACGTAATCATAACGTTAACGTGTAGGTGTAGCTTAGAATTGAAGCGGACCATTTTGTAAAAAAAATTAAAAGGTTACGTTGATATATGGCATTATATGCATGCTTCCTTTGGCATCTAGCTAGCTAGCTGCTCAATTTTTGTGTCTATAATAATAAGCATATTATCTTCCATTGCAAGTCTTCCATTTGAATAATCCAGGTTTTATGCAGATCCAAGAAGTCTTTCTACCATTAGCCAAAAAAGAACGTGTCACTCCAAATATAGTTATAAGTTAGTATTGTAAGTGTTTACTTGACCAATAAATCTCTTTGTTACTTTAAAAATTAAGCATTGAATAGTCCATGCATTACACTACTAAGCAACCATGCACGAACTTTTGAAGAATATAGAAAAAGGATCACAGCAAAGCTTAAGGCGAACTTCTGGGACAATTTCAATTTGCACGTCAGAAAGAACCTCTATAAATATTCTCTTTCACTACGTGTTCTATCCAACTATATATCCTCTGCATCATTGAAGCAATACTTGAAAATCATCAAAGCAGAGGAAAGAAACATAAACAAAGGTGCATTGCAAATTAATCACGGAGATGGGTGGAAGAAAGTGGAGCATCTTGGTGGCCATCTTCATCTTACTTCTTGCTATGGAAGCTGTCATTGCTCAAGGTCAAGGAAATGGAAATGGTAATGGTAATGGTAATGGCAAGGATAAGGATAAGGAAGAGAAGGAGAGGGAGAAGAGGGAGAAGAAGGAGAAAAAGGAAAAGGAAAAGGAGAAGAAGGAAAAAGAGAAAAAGGACAAAAAGCAACGTGATGAAGCCACAAATTATGACAAGCTGTCATCTCTGCCAACCGGCCAAGAAAGAGGGTTCTGCCGAACAAACACTACCTGTGAGTTTAAGACCATCGTGTGTCCATCCGAGTGCGCATCCAGAAAGCCCAAGAAGAACAAGAAGCAGAAGGCATGTTTCATTGACTGCAGCAGCAGCACATGTGAAGCCACTTGCAAGGGTAAGTTCCAAGCACCCTCAATTTTTCTTTTCAAAAGTTATATATACTATTTCTTTTAATTTAAACAAGAGTAAATAGTCATGAATCATATCTTATCCGAGCATAATTTATTATAATCATAAATTTGTTAATTTTTATCGTAAATATCTTGAAATTGTACTTATTATGATTTCTTATTAATTAAATTAGATAGCATTTTCAACAATAATAAAAAATGTTATTTAAAGTGATATAAAAACATAAAATAAAATAAATATAATGTGTAAGGATTAAAATAAAAAAATAATTTTATAAGAATAAAATATAAAAAAAATATTAAATTAAAATGACTAAAAAGATATTTAAACGGATAGATTAATATAAGAGATTTTTTTTTATACTCTATCTGTTGACTTTTATAAAACACATCTGATTTTTTATTGATTGAGAAGTGAGAGAGGAATAACCACGTTGAGTTTGTTTGTTTGTTTGGCAGTTAGAAAAGCCAACTGTGATGGATATGGTGCTTTGTGTTATGATCCTCGTTTTGTTGGTGGCGATGGTGTGATGTTCTACTTCCATGGTGCCAAAGGAGGAAACTTTGCCATTGTTTCTGATGATGAGTTCCAAATCAATGCTCACTTCATTGGTACTCGACCACAAGGAAGGACTCGTGACTACACATGGGTGCAAGCACTTGCTGTCATGTTTGACACACATACTCTTGTCATTGCAGCCAATAGAGTGTCTCATTGGGATGACAAGGTTGACTCTCTCATAGTAAAGTGGGATGATGAACTAGTGAACATTCCCACTGATGGAGAGGCTGAATGGAGGATCAATGGTGATGAAAGAGAAGTGGTTGTGGAGAGAACTGATGGTACCAACAGTGTGAGAGTGACAGTTTCAGGTTTGGTTGAGATGGACATTAGTGTGAAGCCAATTGGAGAGCAAGAAAACAAGGTTCACAATTACCAGTTGCCATCAGATGATGCTTTTGCACATTTGGAGACACAATTCAAGTTTAAGAAAAGTACAGATAATTTTGAAGGAGTTTTGGGTCAAACTTACAGGCCAGGGTATGTTAGCCCTGTCAAAAGAGGGGTTCCTATGCCAATGATGGGTGGAGAGGACAAGTACCAGACTCTCTCTCTTTTCTCAACATCATGTAACCTATGCAAGTTTCATAGGCCATCTGAGATAGCAAGCATTGAAGGACTAGTTGCTCAGTACTGATATCATGCATCATGAAAAATAAGACATTCTTCGTGATCTCATTGTTGACGTCTTGCAATTTGGTTTCTTTTTATTGTATCCAGACAAATAAGGGCATAAAATATTGCCCATGATCAACATATTGTAAAATGTACTAGTGATTAACGTGTATTAAAGAAATGGAGAATAATTTTTTTAGTCTTCCAATCCACCACCTACTTACAACATGTTTGTTTCTCCATTCTCAGCCTTCAAACCATCGTTTAAGCAAAAGCAAGAGGGTAGTTGTTTCTCACAAAATTCTGCCTTGGAATGTGTGCCAACAGGATCCAACACTTACAAAAACATGCTCTTAGGTATCCCACCATAATGTAGTTTTTTTAATTTGTCCAATTAGGGAGGCAATATATTATATGAATCAATGGAGAAGATGTAGGTTCATTAATAACTTTCGAAATGTTAAGTAGAAAAAGTCGTTGATCAGGTACTTTTCCTACAAATAAATGGTCTAATTAATGATTTTGTTCGGTTCAAACATAATTGTTTCCAATAAAAAAAATATTTGTAGTCTAACAAAAAAAAGTTATTCATTTTCTTACCATCTTATTAGAATCAAATGATACTTTAACCTTACTATTTCCTAACATTGCTACAGAAATCAAATTAACTTTAATAGTGGAAACACGCAACATGTCACCTAGAAACAAGTTCTTTTCATATGTAAACTTCAAAAGAAGTTTTCCTTTTTACAAAGCCAAAGTACTAGTCCAAGAATGAACAACATAAACATGTTTTTTTTTCCATCCCAACAAGAATGCAGGAGGTAAGCAAATTTTTGTTCACATTGATGTGTCAGGTAGCCCCTAAAATCTACCACTCATTTGCTCACATTGGACATCAAAACCTTTTTACAAGTTAGCCTAGGCTTAGGATAATTGTCATTTCTTCTCGCCACACAGTGCTTGCATAAAGGTGCGTGATGACTTGGCTTTCCATAAACATAATAAAGTTCATTCTTCTTGAATGTGGAGTTAGAAACAAAAGAAAAGTTATTATTTTTATTTTCATTTTTATTTCTCCTATTGTGATTAGGTCTTTGATTGTACCTTTTGTCGGTTGACTTGCCCTACAGGAGATTTGTTTGAGAAAATAAAGCTTTTGTCCTTGCAACTTAACACTTTTTCACTTGGTGTCTTTAATAATGATGTGTGTGATCGGGTCTGATAATGACACCTACTTGTGCTTGTGTTTCAATTGTTGCTTGTAGTTTACCCATGATTCTGGAACTGCTCGATCAACATCTATAATAGGAACTCATACAAAAGGAAAACATTTCCTGCCTTTAGATCTTTAAGTTATCTATGATGTTAATTAATTTGAATTTTGATGCCTTTGACTTTTGTCATCTCTTAATTGTAGTCATTCTATATTATCAAACCTTTCTCTATTAACATCCTCAACAATGTACTTCAATAGTTTTGTATTATTAAGGTTAAATTGATCCATGAGTCCTCATACTTTTACTAGATTTTTTATTAGGTTCTTGATTTATTTTTTTAATTAGATCTCTAAACTTTTATTTATTTTTTATTTGGGTCCTCTTAACTAATTGTTCTTATGAAAAATTAATCATAGTCACCTAGCTAAAGGTACAGTCAATGGACTTATGCTTTTAGAATGTGTTGTAAGTATAAATGAGTCAATTTTGAGAGTTTTTTTTTTTTTGGCATAGTTTCAATCTCCTGCAAAACCAAATAATTAATTGCGAGACTTGTGAAAGAACACTTGGGTTGAATTGGCCTGTAGAGGTTTAAATTCTGTAAAAATCTCTTACAATTGGCTCAATTATGGTTATAGTGTGCTCCAAAAGCACCCATCAACGATCTGTGTTTCTAATTAGGTGTTTGCAAGAAAAATTGGATCGGAAGTCCTAATTAAGAAATAAATAAAAATTCAAAGATCCAGTTAAAAAAATTCATAAACTTAATTGAAAATTTAATAAAAATATGTTGAGCCTTAGAATAATTAAACCTAATATTAATATAGAAGGGGGATATATTAAGAAAAATTGCCGAAAATTTCAAAATTGTTTGAAAAAGAAAAGTAATTCAATGTGATTTGTCTGTTAAGAAATCTTTTATCCTTGCCGACTTGCCCAGCATCTAGTATAAATAAGTCGGTGGTGCTGTTCCAGCCCCAATGCCATCAATCAAAGCTGCTTCTTCTCAACTGGACACCCACGTTGCTACAGCTAAATTGATTGCTTATGCTGTCTCTCTCTCTCTCTCAACGTTGAATAAGGGCAAAAGTCACAAACTACCTTCAGTTACATGCCATAAACATAGCCATGACATTAATTAAAGTGTAGCTTAGAATTGAAGCTAATCACTTTGAAAATAATAAGCCAATAATCTTCCATTGCAAGTCTTCTTTTTGAACAATCCAGGCCTTCTTTAGATCCTAGAGCCTTTTTTTCTCAATGTTGGGCCAACAAGAACGTGCAAGAACATTCATATGGAAGGAAGGAATTGAACCTGTTTAAACAGTTAGTGTAGTGTTTACTTGGTCAATAAATCTCCTTGGTACTTAAACAATTCAGCATTGAGTAGTCTACGTATCACACTATTAAGCAACCACAAACTATCAGCAAAGCTTAAGGCGAACTTTTGGAGCCAATTTGCATGCCAGATTCTCTATAAATATTTTCTTCCTCTGCATGTTTTCTCCAACTATATCCTCTGCGTCATCGAATAAGTACTTGAAGATCATCAAAGCAGAGGAAAGAAACAAAAACAAAAGTGCATTTGTACGTATAGATCGCGAAGATGGGTGGAAGAAAGTGGAGTATCTTGGTGGCCATCTTCATCTTACTTCTTGCTATGGAAGCTGTCATTGCTCAAGGTCAAGGAAATGGTAATGGTAATGGCAAGGGTAAGGATAAGGAAGAGAAGGAGAGGGAGAAGAGGGAGAAGAGGGAGAAGGAGAAAAAGGAAAAAAAGCAACGTGATGGCACAAATTATGACAAGCTGTCACCTCTTCCAACCGGCCAAGAAAGAGGGTTCTGCTGAACAAACACTACCTGTGAGTTTAAGACAATCGTGTGTCCATCCGAGTGCGCATACAGAAATCCCAAGAAGAACAAGAAGCAGAAGGCTTGTTTCATTGACTGCAGCAGCAGCACATGTGAAGCCACTTGCAAGAGTAAGTTCCAAGGACCCTCAATTTTTCTATACTATTTTTCAATATATAAAAGCATAAATAGTTCATGCACTGAGAGTGTAATGTAATCTGGTCACAAACAAACTGTATGTATGGTAAGTTTGTTAACTTTTAGAATAGCTGTTTTAAAAGTTATACCTACTATAATTTATGATTTCTGATGAGAGTGTAAAGTTTTAAATTGAATGGATTGATAGTGTAAAGTGTTTTTACACTCTCTAAATTAAATGTATTGATAGTGTAAAGTGTTTTAAATTAAATTGGACTGGAACTCATTTTTAGTTAGTTTGTTTGACAGTTAGGAAAGCCAACAGCGATGGGTATGGATCTCTGTGTTATGATCCTCGCTTCGTTGGTGGTGATGGTGTTATGTTCTACTTCCACGGAGCCAAAGGAGGAAATTTTGCCATTGTTTCTGATGATGACTTCCAAATCAATGCTCACTTCATTGGTACTCGACCGCAAGGAGGGACTCGTGACTACACACATGGGTGCAAGCACTTGCTGTCATGTTTGACACACACACTCGTGTCATTGCAGCCAATAGAGTGTCTCACTGGGATGATAAGGTTGATTCTCTCATAGTAAAATGGGATGATGAACTAGTCAACATTCCCACTGATGGAGAGGCTGAATGAAGGGCTAATGGTGATGAAAGAGAAGTGGTTGTGGAGAGAACCGACGAGACCAACAGTGTGAGAGTCACAGTTTCAGGCTTGGTTGAGTTGGATATTGGTGTGAAGCCAATTGGAGAGCAAGAAAACAAGGTTCACAATTACCAGTTGCCATCAGATGATGCTTTTGCTCATTTGGAGACACAGTTCAGGTTTAAGAAAAGTACTGATAATTTTGAAGGAGTTTTGGGTCAGACTTATAGGCCAGGGTATGTTAGCCCTGTCAAGAGAGGGGTTCCTATGCCAATGATGGGTAGGGAGAACCAATACCAAACTTTCTCTCTCTTTTCAACATCTTGCAACCTATGCAGGTTCCAGAGGCCATCCGGGATAGCAAGCACCGAAGGACTGGTTGCTCAGTATTGATATCACGCTTCATGAAAAAATAAGACTCTCATAGTGATCAAATATTTGACATCTTGCATTTTGGTTTGTTTGTGTTGTATCAAGACAAATAAGGGCCTAAAATGTTACCCATGGTCTTCATTTTTCATAAAAAGTTATACTGATTAATGTGTATTGAAGATATGAAGAATTGTTTTTTTAGTTTTCCAATCCATGACCTACTCCTTACGTATTCCACAACAAGGGAGTCTTTAATTTGTTCAAACGGGCACTCATTTTCTTGATAGCAGTAAGACGTATTAAAGATTGATCGAAAGTTCTTGAGATATTTGGACGAATCATATAGGAGCCTCCAAAAATGCATTAGTTGGTACAAATACCACCAATTTATCGCCCAATGCTCGGTCCATTTATCCAAGCCTTACCATAACAATGGTATAAATACTGAAGCCATATGCAGTTATTAAGTGCTAAAATGTCCAAATGTTTCTGTACACTACCAAGAAAGAAAAAGAACACGTACCATAGTACAAGTCTACAAGACACATACACTACTAGGTTCAAGGTAGATTGCACATTTGTGACACATTGATGGACAATACGTAATCTAACCTAACACCTAGTGAACCAAAGAGGAGCAAGGAGATTTGCCTAACACCATCGTAATAATAGAAGGATCATTAAAAATTACTTGAGAATTTTGAATTGAAATAATCATGTAATAGACATTTTAGAGGAAGAAATACAAGAAACAAGTATTTCAGGCCAGATATTTTGAGGAGTTAAAGTCATAAGCAAGATGCATATGCCGTCATTAAAATGTTTGCTGCAAAAGTTTTGCAGTTTTTAACACAAGAGACATGCAGATCATTTTCTTAAATTTCAAAATATTACTAAGAATTTGAGACTACCTTGTACCAAGTCAAGGGTTGATTCTTAAGTAAGGTAGAAAGCGAATTCCATGGTCTTAGACAGACTTAGGTCTTCAGCTATAAGGTTGTTCTACATTAAGACACAGCCCATGAAGTTGATAAGGTAAACAACCTTTAAGGTTGTTCTAGATGTGAACGTGTGGGTGGAACTATTTCGCATTCTCTTCGTAATTGGTAGGTTATTATCATACAACAACTGTATGCATGTATCTATGCAAATGTTATTTGAGAGGTGCACGGTGACTCTGTATACAGGTCGAGTATTCACATCAAATAAAAATTATATGGCCCAAATAAAAATGTTTGAGCCACTCTGCTTATTCTGATATTTACAGCAGATCTACAATTAAAGCCCCATTAAAATAAGAAATGTGTGACAAAAGTTATTTTGTTTTGCTTTAATTTGTTATTTTCTTTATTTTGAGTTGTTGGTTAAATTTGAAGCATTTAGAGAAGGAGATATGTTAGAGTTCACTAACAAATTATGCACCCGTTAAAGTTTGCGTTTCTATACTTTAGGAACCAAACTCCCTTCAAGCTTTATTGATGTCAATTCGTAACTTGTAACTGTACTAGTGTGTTGCAACAGAAAGTAGATCAGAACTCACAAGATGGGATTCACTTTTCCAGATTACAAATAAATATTATCCTTCGAATGGTTGGTGTAAGATTTAGATTGGTTATTATTATTTAATGATTTCCTGCCTGAAAACACAAATTTGATAAGTGAGAGGGATCATATACTATATTCTTTTTCTTAAAAATATCATACACTCAACATCAAAACTATTTTCAGTGTCATATGAGCTATTAACTCTTAAGAAAACCAATCAAAATTTGGTCCAAATCTAATTAGCTCGCTAAAAACATGTCTTTAATTATTAAGCTACTTCAATGCAACCTATTATTTGCTTAAATTAGCCGAATACTTTTTTCCCACCTCCTTTAATTACCCAAAACATTTTTATAACTAGCCAGTGTCTAAACTTGTAAATAAATATTGAAGTATGACCTGCAATTCGCCTAACAAATTATTGATTTTAATTATTAAATTTGGGACAGAGTTTTGATGATTTTTTTTCTTCTTCAGATTACATCATAAACTTGCAAAATATTGAACAATCACCGTTGCAATGTGCATAAAAAATGTATTGAAGCAATCATAGCATATCTCAGAATAAATTCATAGAGGGATACAACAATCTCATATTACCAGTATAGTACTCAGTAATCACTCCTTTCTCACAATCATAACACTCTTGAATATTAACTGCATGGTAAATAATGGTTTATGATGAGAATACAGTCATGAGAACTAGTCCAAGAACAAGGGACACCCACTTTCCATGCACATTGATTTTCACAGTGCCAGAGTTCTCATTTGTAGAATTAATCTGAGATGATTCTGAGGAATCTGGGGATAATGGATCCTTATCAGCTTTAGGAGCCTTTGCTGAAGGTTCTGGTGCCAAAGAGGGTGCCTTTGCAGGTGCCTTGGCCACAGCAAAGAAGTCCATAGGAAGAAGCACCTTACCCACCTTATATATAGCAAGATGCTTATCAGTATATATAATGCCAGTGATGGTGGTGTTAACCTCACCCGTTGAGATGTTCACACTCCCTCCGTAACTTATCACATTCAGTTCCACCTTTCCAGGCTTAGCCCCTGCTAGTGTTCTCACTGGGTTTGTCAGTGTATCAAAGTTGGAACTAGACACATAGTCCGAAAGAACATGGAATTGAAGAAGTTCAAGCTTTTGTCCATCAGAAAGAGAGTTGAGGAAGCCTGCTTTGAGTTCTGAGAAGGCACTGTCATCAGGTGCAAGAATGGTTATGCCGCCTGATTTAGTTGTGAGAAGCTGAGCATTGAGTTGGTTGATCAATTGGGTGGTTTTCATGAGGCGGATTAGGATGTTGAATGACTTTGCCTTCCTCAGGATTCCAACAATGTCAACAGCTGGAGTACTGTCAGGGGTGGAATCACTTGGTGACTGTGGCAATGAGGGAACCAATGGTTTTGGGGCTGCAGCTGGTGCTATAGGGGTAGGTTGGGGTGGTTTGAAAGGGGCAGAAGCTGGTGATAATTGGGCTAAAGTGGTGGTGAAATACAAAAATGAAACTAGCAATGCTAGTGAGGAGGACAAGAGAGATTGCTTTTTCATCATGATTTAGTTTTGGTGAATGAAGGCTCTGAGGCTTTTGGAAAGGAGTACAAATGGTAGGATTTGTATTGGCAATGGGCACTTGATGCATTGATGATATGGTGGAGACGGCTTTTATAGAACAAATCTGGGTGTGGGAGACAATGATTGGTAGGTGAGAGGCTTTGTTTTAAAACCTTAAATTGTGATTTGTTAGCATACACACAGTTGCTAGCTGGTAAGGATATTGAGATGTTGCATCAATGATGATATACGTATGAAATCATGGAGCAATGTGTTTTTATGATTGAAGGCCACACCAATCTCCAATCGCAATCAATTGATTTTGTGAATTGTAGTGTTTTTTTGCTGAGAGCATTGTAATCAAGCAGTACATTTTATTCTTTTTTTTGCTGTGAAGATAGGTGAAGGAAAGAGTAGTTGATTAAATAGTACATAAACGATGTTAGGGAGTATCCATGTCTATCATCATGAGCAGGCCAAACAATTTCCGTGACCAATTCCTATTGACCATTGTTTATAGGATAGAAAACATACACATGGGTCTGATAGGTTATGGAAATTACACTCGTTTTTTTTTTTGGTCATATGGAAACTAAACATATTTATACATAATGACATAATACTTAGGGGGCAAGGATGATGAAGATGGAAGGTTTATTGATATCAAAGACATTAGACATGCAATTGTTTTATTTCATACAAGATTATCATCCAGATTTTGAGCAAGGAATCACTGTATGTATTGGAAGGGATTTGGGCAGGGAATCTCATAATGGTCTCATTCTTATAACAGTGGTTTGCGACGAGCGAGGAACTTGGTGATTACTGATATCATCAATGTTCATGATAAAAGTTTCCTCAACGAATTATTGACATGCCTGTATGTTGGCCCACGATTTCTTAAATATGAACAGCGATTACATGTACTACAGATATGAATTTTATTTTGGGAAAACTTTCCTTTAAAAATTAATTTATTAATGCAATTTCTCTTATCAGAAATTTCCCTATAGAAACCTTCCTTTAAAACAAACTACTATCACACATCATGTATTTGTGAGACCTTCCTTTTTTATTAAGCAAATATACACTGTTTTGTTTGACATTTTTCTCCTGGTTTACTACCAGAATAGCATTTTACATTGGCTAACCAGGGATCATCTTCCATAATGAGTCTAAGACACTTGGAGTGCAGAGTGCTCTTCAGCCAAGTCCAAGCTAGGAAGAGGGAAGGCTTGAAGCAACATGTCTATGCACAAGAAGCTTCAACAGCTAAACTTTTTGTTACTCCTTTACACTGATCTCCGACTGTGTTAATTGATAGTCCAATTCTACAACTGCTTGATCCAATGCAGACCTGTTAAGTAATACTCGTTAGAGTCAGTATGATCCAAATGATAAAAAAGTCAAATTAACTACAAAAACAAACTCATGATATGTGAACTTCTTATTTGAAGAGGAAGCAGGACAACACCTTTTGCACAATGGATAGAGCCTTATTACTTCTGCACCATCCATGTTTGAAGTTCCCGCAAGTCCCATAAGGCGTTCGAAAACTTGCAAATTTAATGGAAGAGATCACCTGATTAGGATAAGGACACTCCAGTGCCAATACAGGCCAGACTTTTCTTCCTTTATCTGAATTCCACAAGTCTACAGGTGGAGGGTGAGATTCAGATACATGTGAACACACGCTTCCTATCTGCTTTGTAGCGAAAGAGATTTGCGTAGGGTCGCCTCCACTCTCCTCAAACAATACAAGTGTGTTGGTATCTGGTTGTAACCATGATTGTGGTACATGGTATCTGAAGGATTAGTTACTCAATTAGTATCTAACAAGATTGCTTTCAATTCCTTCAAACAATTCAGGATTGTTTTTAAGTTTCAACTTCTCTTATGCAGAATATCTAACACTTACAATGTCTGTGATGGCTTTCTGCAGTTCTTGAGACATTTGGATGAACTATAGGCCCCTCTATAATTGCATGAGTCGGTACAACCACCATTAGGAGAAACATATGTAGGCCAGTACCGTCCAATGCACTGTCCATTCACCCAAGCCTCACCTTTTCCCATCCCCGTGAAGTCAATTGCAACTGGATTGTCTAATGCAACATGTATTACCATTAGTTAGCAGCAAAATCATTTTTCCTATTATAGCATTCCCTTAATTTTCTTCGTAGTATGGGATTGTGAGTATATCAGATGCAAACACAGTTGAGTAAACACGAAATTGGACACTCCATAAACCAACCAAGGGAACCAAATAGGTGCGAAGAGACATTGTCCACACATGCAGTTATAATAATGAGAATATAATTAAGAAGAACTCAAGAATTTCAATAGATGCTACATTCTTATAAAGATTACCTTGTACCAAGTCAACGATTGATTTGTTGGTAAGGTAGATTGTGAATTCCACTGTCCAGAACTGCCACTAGATGGACCTAAATCTTCATATTTAAGGCCAACCTGAATTTACAAAAATACAGTGTATTCTATCTATGACTTCAATCGAAAAGTAAAAATGAAATCCAATTTACAATATTTCAGTTGTATCCCTTCAGTTAATAGAATCAACAAAACTCAAACAGAGAAAGAAAATATCTGGCTTTAGTTAAGCTGAGACTAACCAGATATGTCCACTGTTGGGAGGAAAGATCAACAGTGCTTCCATTCTTCAAACCTTTCGATATCACTAGGCCAGTGATCCCCGCACCCCATGTGTCAAAAAAAGCTCCATAGTTCTAATGCACATAAGGTTTTCTTTAGTTGATGTAGTAATGAGAACATGCTTGATTATAAAGTGAAATGATATGGGGAGATTTATAAGATGAAAAGACAAACCTGAAGTTCCACAGTTAAACTCAGGAGATCAATTGCGTTCTTCTCAGCCACTAGTGGGACGGGGATGTCTACATTGACCTTAGCTTTGCCACTGTTGCCAGTTCCACTCCCTGAAAAAGTTCTCCATAATGTCACAGATACGTATTACTATTAGATAAATCACAAAATATTCCATTGAAATAAAGAAAGAATTGAATATTTTAAGAAGGAACAATCATGAACAGTTGATCTTACTCTATTTCTAATCAACCTTGATTTTATTTCCCTAAATCCTTAAAGGGATTAATTTTGGGGATAATGTTACTCATACATCAATTTTGTACAATAAATTTTACAACTCAAGAGAGAGACAGATAGAAAAAATAAATTTTAAAACGTGTTTACTCTATTTCTAATCAACCTTGATTTTATTTCCCTAAATCCTTAAAGGGATTAATTTTGGGGATAATGTTACTCATACATCAATTTTGTACAGTAAATTTTACAACTCAAGAGAGAGATAGATAGAAAAAATAAATTTTAAAACGTGTTTACTCTATTTCTAATCAACCTTGATTTTATTTCCCTAAATCCTTAAAGGGATTAATTTTGGGGATAATGTTACTCATACATCAACTTTGTACAATAAATTTTACAACTCAAGAGAGAGATAGATAGAAAAAATAAATTGTAAAATGTGTTGTAGAAATTTTCTGTACAAGTATCATTGCTCTAAATTTTTCTTGCCAAGGAATGCACAAAATAAACATTATGTTAATAATTTCTCTTTTATACATTTAATGAACCCAGGATTTGTTAACATATTTTAAACTGCTCCTGATAAAACAGATGAATACCAACTTTTATGCTTAATATGAGTGATTTGATCTACTTGCATAAGCTTTTGGATCTGCAACCAAGAATGCTATATTCTCATTACTTAGGTTACTGATCTATCATCAGTGGCCTGTGGCTACACATAGCAGGAAGATTGATACACCATACACCTTAGTTGTTTCTCTTGTGATGACTACATAGTGTTTGCCCTTCAAAGTTGCTTAACGGTGCAAATCCTACTTGGAGATCCACCATAATGCCAACCCAAACATAGTTTAACCTTGCAGCATTTTCTAAAAAGGCATCTATGAGCCCAAGAGAGGTAGGGTGGGGGGAGGGATATGCTTTTAACCTTGCAGCATTTTCTAAAAAGGCATCTATGAGCCCAAGAGAGGTGGGGTGGGGGGAGGGATATGCTTCTTCTTTGTCAGGCCTTAAAATAATGACAAGTAATTTAAGCAAGAACATATAGGGGCATCCAAAATAGTAACTCAAACAGACATATCATCAGATGTCATTACTTTTAATTTTATTTACCTACAAGCTTCCCATTTATGAAAGCATGAAGGGCATGACCAAGGGATTCAATATGAAGGACAGTTTGAGAACCAGCATCATCTTCAAGATCAATGTTGCAGAAAAAAAAATGAAGTGTTACCATGGGGCAGCGAATTGGAGGTCAGAAGAAAGCTTTCTAAACCTTGAAGGTATACTATATACCTTAACCAGTACCACAAGTAGTCACTTTTATCAGCAGTTGCATTTATTTGCTCCAGTAATCCAAATTTTGGGAATGAATCAGCCTTTGAAATACCGATAGGTTCACTAATCCAACTCCATCCCGAGTCAGAACCTTCCAAAGAACCAACCTCTTCTTTTAAAGATTCAGTTGTGAAGCTTGAAATCATAGGTGCAGAATTAATCTGTCATACCATAAATAACTACAGGTTATGCTACTTCTTGGACTAGAAAATAAAAGAAAATATCTAATGCATTTTGAAAGTAACTTCATTCAATTGAACCATGTATTTTGATTGGGAAGTTGATGAGGCAAACCTTTGCAGTATTAAGCACTACATTCTTGCAGTCAGGTAAGATGCTCACAGACCATGCGGGTAAGTGATATGAATTTCCATTGAAGGTCACTGTTGCATCAGATGTGGCAATGTTGGCAAGGAAGGCTGCACATACTGATCCTGTCTTGTAAACTGCAGCCTGGATTTGAAGAGTAAATGTTAAAACTTAAAACAGGTAAGTAAACCATTCATCTCACTCAACAGAAGCCTTTGGGATAATTGGCTCTAGGTGATAAGGAGTTTGATCCCTACCGGCTTGCCGCCAACCATTCCATGTTCGTTTCCTCAACATTTAAGCTTATGGGATGGTTCACTAAACAGCATAGATTATTGTAGCAAGAGATATGTACAGAGAAGAGACTAAACCTTTATAAAACATATAAAACAAGTATTAACCCAGAAAAGAAAAGCCTAGCACCATCAGAGAGTAGTTAAAGGCCAAAGAGGGAAGCAGATGGAGCAAGATGAGACATGGAGAAACGAAAGGAAGAACTACCTCAAATGGTTTGTTATCAGTTCGGAACTGAATTCCCGGAATAAAATGTAGCCAAAGAGGGAAACCACTGTTCAGAAAAGTTAAAGGCCTACAAAAAGAGGATCAAATTTTACCCGTAGTTCCATTCAGCACATGCGTATGGACCAATCCGGAGATGCACATATAGACCTGCTGCTGCTACCGCCTTCACAAATTTAACCAAATCTGCCCTTCCTTCAAAATTGTACCACCAATCCAAATTATATAATCCATCATTGATTTGGTCACAAGACCACAACTTTATAAGCTGTTTCCAATCTTATACCTTCTGATTGACATTGAGAAATACTCCTCTAATTTCATGTTTTTTAAGATTTAACTACGTTGTTCATATTAACTCTGACAAATTTGTGAAACAATGATGATTTATTTTTCTAAGCTTGCATAATGCATACTCTGATATATTTTTACATGTTTGCAAAATGCACACACATACAAACAAATGAACAATGCAATTCAAGAGACACTGAAGGACAGAAACAATACAAAAATGGTAATACTAATATTAACATTAACAGAACAGAACAGAACCTGGCCTTGAACTGGTTCGTATAAGTTCCAGAAAACATAAGTCTCAATCACATCGAGTCCTCCATCTTTGGATTTCTGGATGAGGTCTGACCACATCTGCAACAACAAAAACAACCCCTTTTAAGTCCAAACTCCAAAGACAAAGGTAAAAAAAGGAATGTGCATTACACAGACACACAGAAAGAGGGTACTGAACAGCACCACTGGGGTGGTACGCGGGTAATGAATAGAACCAGAGACCAAGACTCGGCGCTTGCCATCAATGACCCATGCTCAGTGGTCATACGTGACATTTGCACAAAACGAAGAGGGGCATAAACGCAGAAAAACCAAAGCAAAACGAACAGAATCTGTGTCACTCTCATTGCCTTTTTGAGAAAAGAACGAACAAAACCAACAAGGGAATGATTCCCTCTTTGTTTTTTTCTCATTATATTTAAAGGCAAAAAGTTTTCTTTAAGCCACTACTACTTATCTTGAAGCAAATGCTAAACCAGGCTTGAGGATAGAGTTAAAAAGGAAAAGAAAAAAAAAACTTAAATTGGGTTGCTAAATTGCTTTTTTTTAAGACAAGCAAATTACTAGCTTCCACCGTTGTTGGTAATCATTGTTATCACAAACAAAATTACTCACAACACTACCTTAATCGGATTTGAGAAAAAATAATAATAAATACAAGAATTTAACATCTCTTATCTATATCTATTGAATCGACTCAAAAAATATTTTGATAAATAAGCTTTCTTAAATTAATTTGAGAATAGTAATTTGAGAATGATAATTTGCATAATGTGATGCTCTTAAAAAAATTGAGAGTAATAATAAACAAGCTTTCTTCAATGAGTTGCTCTTAAAAAAAATTAATTTGAGAATGATAATTTGCATGATGTGAACTACCTGGCAAATAAGACATAATTCTCTATTAATTCTTTTGTTTTGTATTATTATTTATTATTTAGCTATTGTTATTTTTACTTATTTTTTAACTCGATCTTTTTCTCTTGTTATAAATTGAAAATTAAACACAAATATAAAACAAAATCTCTGTGGAAATAAATTGTATTTCAAATATTTTAATACTGATATTTATTACACTTATTAATGAGTTAACAATAACAATATCCTCCACTTTCACTCTCTCCGGAACAAAATCTGAACCAGCAAAGCAATGTATAGAAAACCTTGGAAGTAGGGTAAGGTACATGCAGGGAAAAGGAATAAACTTGAATAGGGTAGCATTGTAACAGGGATACGAAATTACCAGAAAGAAAGTCATATATTTTCTCCTTGCTAACAACGTTCGCTGAAAACAAAAGCAGGTGACTAATTAGCAATCTGAAAATATTTAATAGATTCAATGAGCATGTAACTAAACAGATATACAAATAATAAGCACACGGATGAAGGATCAATTCATTTGGTCATAAAATGTAGTAGTTCTACAACCCATTCACGGCATATATACCAAATAAGTAAATATTATGATGGTAAATATTTTAAATTTTGACTCCCAACCAATTAACAAGAGTTTCACAATATATATTCACACTTTCCTTGCTTTTGCTCTTATGGAAGGGGTCAAAGTTAATGAAACCAAAGGTCTGCAGTGAATTAAATATTGGTGCCTAATCAATGGGTAAGACTAGAGACTTAAATTGACTCTTGCTCTTTTTTCTTTGCAGTAGCTCTGAGGGACAAGATAATTTTAAAATTAAAAGCTAACAATTGGCATGAAACTCTTCAGTATGGGTAGGACTTGTGGACCATGGTCCATGAGTAAGACAAAATTGGCATGCGAATTCTTCTTACACGTGACTAAAGCATAATTAATACCAAGATTTTGAGAGAGTAGACCAACATTATTAATGCTTTTTTCATAAATGTTGATCAATTTTTAATTTGATAACATTAATAAAAAAAATTGGCAAACATTAAATTGAAAAAAATTGAACATCATTTAATTTTTGGAAACTATGTAAAAAAATTTATAAACATTTAATTTTCTATTATATATTTTTTTCATAAATTTTGGTCAATTTTCAATTTGACTAATATTTCATTTCCGAAAAATATTTAAAAGATAATTGACCGACCAACATCAAATTTTATAAAGATTTGTTTTTATAAATGTTGGTGAATTTTAATTTGACCAACATTTAATTTCCCAAAACTATGAATTTTTCTATCATCATTTAATTTTCTAAAGTCTATTTTTTCATATATTTTTCTGAAACGGAGACTGCGAGTAGCCAGTTCGAAATTCAAATTTCCATCGCTGAATTTGGGCCCCTTCACCTTTTGTAGTAGTCCGTTCAATTTTTTCTTCCTTTTAGATATTCAAATATCATTTATTTTTCTTTCCAATAGTATTTTTTATAATCTATTATTACAATAAGGTGATAAGTAGTTAAATTTACAAGAATTTATTAGTCTTTCCTTTATATTAATTTGATTTTATTATAAATGAATTGAGAAATAAAAATTATTTATTTCTAACATTTGTCAATAGAATAAGCTTAATTATGAATATTATATTAGGGATTCTAATTGGAATTTATGTTAGGAGACTCTTGGTCCTTATAATATTCTTTGCCTTAATTGGTCAATAGTGTTTTATATAATGAAATACTCGAGTCATTTCTAATGCGAGCGACCACATTTATAGTTGTTAATCTGGATTATCTCTACTCATTTAGTTTTACTTATTATGAGTTATCATATTTTTAGGTTGGGTCGAATTGAGGCAGTTTAATAATAGGCTAGAATTTTTCTAGTCCTATACAACTCTTGACAAGCCACAAGCCCAACGGATTCACATATTGCCTAATTACTTTTTTAAAATATAAAAAATTATCAAAATAACTTCACCTTTATATAGCAAGTTAACAAAATATTTTTAACCACTGTAAAATAAAATAAAAATATATGTTGCCTTTTGTACTATAAAATAACAAAATATAATGTAAATAGTAAAAATAAAACAAGGTGCATCAATTGTAACAATAAACAAGTGTTAGAAATTAAAAACAAAACTCAATGTACATAAAATATTAACTTTAAAATGGACAATGGCAACATATGTAGTATTAAATAAAATATATTGTAATTTTACCAATTATAAAAAGTAGGCCAACATATAAGTAAATAAAAAAAAATCAGGCTAATGAATTGGCATAATCCATCATGAGTTAGTCCAGTTGAGGCCATTCAATATTAAGGCCGGTTGTGTAACTCATTGACATAAAATTATTTGATTATCTCACAGCTTGTATGTTGAGAGGTCTACTTCAAGTTAATAGTTTTTTCTGCATTCTATAAATCGGATAGAGATAGCCATCACCATTTGTTGAAGAAGGAGAAAAATCATATAAACATTCCTATTTCAAACTACTCATTTGCATCATCCAAATCCCCAACCCGCAGATACCCAACAATACAAAATCAACTAAAAGTCTCTCTCTCCGTTTCATCAAACGTGGCAGTGAAAAACATGGCATGAAAAATCCCAGAAATGTTCAAGACCACCATAAGAATTCATCATAGTCTCAAATACGCAACAGACCACATAAGAATGTTCTCTAAATCTCAGAAAAATAACAATATATTCATTAAGCAACAGTAAAACCCCAAATCCCAAATTTGAATTAAAAAAAAAAAAAGAACAAATCACCAATCACCACCGCGTCCACTAAATCAACACAGAAAATCTGAAAGCCATAATAAACACGCACTGAGTCTTTTTATTATCGCCTTGAATAGAGGAAGCCATATCTAGGTACATCATATTTCTGATCTGTAAAGCCAAAATGAAAAATTTTCGAAAAGAAAAACAGGAGAAAATTAAAAGAAATGTATTTCCGCTTTGTAAGATGGAAAATGCAAATGAGCTTCCAATGCAGGAAAATTGAGGATTCCAAACAAGAAGAATTATGGTAGAGGATTTTGAAATTCCAATGAGCTCGAAGCCATTACAAAATGTTGTTTTACAAATATAAATAGAATTTGCGTTAAACTCAAAAAATGAATGCCAAAAAGAGGCAGCAGTTTGTAATAGGACATTCCTAAGTTGCATAAAACATGAAGCGAGAATGAATAAAATATGGAAGATGCGCAAGTGTTTCCACATGACTGAAGCGTCGTATGTTGGCATTCTAATCCAAATATTTAGCAAGAGGTTCCTACGCAACCTCCTCCAGAATACCATTAAACTAATTACTGTGGTACATACAAACGTAGTTTTTTTAATAAGCAAAAGTCATACTTCATTCTGTGCTAAAATGTAGTTTCTTCCTTATCCTTAAAATGATTATGTGCGTGTTTGAATTGCCGGTGGCAACCTACATTTGCACCCAACCTCCGTTTCCAGAAAGCATCCCCTTCCTTGCTTTTTACGTTGAGGATGCCTCGTACTTCGTGCGGCAGCAACTTCACTGGCGCTCCAAACACGCTCTATAGCCATCCAAATATTAGGCAGAATAAAAAGGATAGTACGGCATCCAAAAAAACAACTTAACTCATTTTCTAAATTGGTGGAAGCCAGAAAAAACGAAAACCATGTGTGAATGACAAAATTAGGAGAGGAAAGCAAGCAAAAGTCCAAAATAATTGTTTACAGGTTTTAAGGAGGGGAGAAGAGTGAAGAACCAAACAAGTGAGAATGGGGAGAGGAAGTGAAGAGGGGGGGAGGAAGCAATTGAAGTTGAGTGGAGCAATTCTCACCCATCCTCTCCATGAAACTGGTGGGAAAAGAAAAGGGAAAAGGTTTTTTAAATTAAACAGGGGAAGTAAATCTCATTCCGCTAATTTAACTTCAACTCTGGAATAAAGTTCCCTTCCTTTTCTTTCCTTAAACATTTAAAATAAGGAGAAATACTCTCCCACCATCCCATTACCCCACCCACTCAAAAGCATACGAACATAGCCTGAGTCCTGAGCTTTGATTCCATCCAATAGTTATTAATTTTTTAGTGTTTTATATCTTTCCATGGGAAAATTAACTTCAGATTTTCAACATAAGAAATTTGACACCATCACCATGCTCTACCCAAGCAGAGTCAAGCACATGCATAGTCACTGAAAAATCATATACACTTACGGGAATAGGATTACTAAAATAAATACAATATGGAAACTTAAAGTACAGCATTACTCATCATGATGCATGTTTCCATTACAAAATGTTACATGATTAAATAAAGTATAAGCTTATATTCTCCACTAGCTTGCTTTAGATTTTTTAACTTCCTCCTTTTCCTGCTGCACTTCTCTCTCTTAATGCATCCTCAGCTTTTACTCTCTCAGGAACAAAATCTGAACGAGCAAGAGCAATGTAAAAAACCTTGTAGGTAGGGTAAGGTGAATGCAGGGAAAAGTAAACTTAAGAATAGAATAGCATTGCAACAGGGATACCAAAATTACCAGAGAGAAAGTCATATCTCCTTTGCTTACTTACAACATGTGCTGAAAAGAAAAGCAGGTGACAAATCAATGAGTGGAAAATATTTAATAGACTCAACAAGCATGGACACAAACAAGTTCCTTAATTCACATTACATGGAAAAAATAAAATATTTACTGAATTACCGTTATGAATTTGATTTGGCATAAGTACTAGACTATGAGCCTCACTGTATCAGGTTGAAACCAGTATGACATTTCCTACCTTAAGACTAAAGCCTTTCAAAGTCTCACCTCCCTCACCTCAAAAGTGTAACTAACAAAATGATCAGGAATTCTACTCAAGCAGTTCATCTTCAAGTACATTGAAAAAAAGGTCAAATTATAATTATAAGCCCAAAACTCAGAAGTCTTCAATATTTTCAACTAATATAAAGAAAAATATCCCCGAATTCTCAAAACATTGATATAAACATCAATGTTGGAAAAACAAGTAGTTGGAAAATGTTATTGAACCGTCCAGCCGAAAGTGCAACCTCCTGCTCCTTTCAGACTACATGCTTGATAGACTATGAACTATACGGCCGAGAATCAGACCACCACCTCTAGCTGACTGAGTAAGAAAGGTTCCATCAAGCCTAGCACCTAATATGGGCTGAGCCACACTTGCAGACCAATTGAGTCTATAGACCGACCACCTATTATAACTGGCTCAGTCCATCACATTGTGGCTTTAGGGTCTAAAGATCCTGTGGGCCACGAGCCTAGCACAGAGAGATCTATATTCTTCCTACATGTGACTAAGGCACAATTGGCACTGAGATTCTGGATTCTTCCTACACGTGACTGAGGCACAATTGGCATCAACATTCACATTCTAGATTCTTCTTAGACGTGACTAAGGCACAATTGGAACCGAGATTCTAGATTCTTCTTACAAGTGACTAAGGCACAATTTGCATCACCCCCTCTTTGAACACACATGAGGTGAGAGGATGCACTTCTTAAATAGATTGTGGATGATCACTCGGTTTCGTAGGGAGCTTTAAGACTCCCCAGGCAGCAATTGTGTTCTTTCTAGGGCTCACAATTGTACACTACATTACAGCAAAAAATAGACTATAGAAGCCACCCAATTTCGAATATCACTGAACTCAGATATCGATAAAACATTACCTAGGTGATCATAGCTGAGGCATTTCTTGCGGTCCTGAGCACAAAAGGCATAAGCGTCCTGCGTGAACTGCTCAAGGAACTTTTCCTGCAATGAAAAGGAGGAAAACGAAGAAGGATAGAGACATCGAAAAAGAGGAGAAGAAGACGCAAGGAATAGAAAACCTACCACAGTGTTGTTGATGGCAAACAATGCTTCCTGAGAAACACGCATTTCGGGATCTTCGCCCTTAATCATCGTCCTGATGCGATTCATCGGAAACACGTTCATTTTCGCCTCTTCTCCGTTTCCTTCTGCTGCTACTCCCTTTTTGGATCCCTCGTCTCGCTGTTTTGAAGTGCCGTTGCTGAGCTTGGCCTTCTTAATCTTCTTCTTGTTCTCCTCTTGTGAGATTTCTTTGTTCTTCTTCGTTTTGCCATCGGTTTTGGGGATTTCAGCGTTTTTGGTTTTCTTCTTTTCGGCTTTGGAGATTTCGGATTTTTTGGTACTCTTCTTATTTTCGGGTTTGGGAGTGTTGGAGGAAGCCATTGTATGACAGTGCAGTGGAAGCACTCCGTCACGGGATTTTGCGTTTCACTTTCAGCGTCCGTCGGAAGCAGGTCTCCAAGAAGAAGCGTGCTCACACTCGGTTCGAAATTCAAAGTCTTATAGCTGAGCTTGGGCTGGAAATTGGGCCCATTTACCTTTTCCTAATCTGTTCAAGGGAATTTCTACGGGTATCCAACAAAACAGGGAAAGAGCCAACATATTCTTCACTCTTGTACCGATTCGTATGAGTTATTTTATTATTAACATAACATTCAAACTAAGTAACTAAATTAATAGACACATTATGTTATAAACAAATAGTGTAACTATATATAACATTAAAATTTTTAATTTATATTTAATGTACATATAAATTTACATAATAAATTTTGTGATGATTATTTTTTATCTAATAATTAATTTGTTTACATATATAAATTATAAATAAAAATCATAGGTTTAATAAGTATTTATATATGTAAAAAATATCAAATTTATTTAATTATTATTTGCCATAAAAAATATTTAAATACATCATCCAATTAAATATCAAAATTTTTTAATTATCAATTTTTTTAAATAAAGTAAATGAATAAAAAATTTCTAAAAAAATAATTTTTAAAAAATTTTACTATCACGATAGTATATAAACTGGGTCGTTAAGGTCCTATTTTTGTGGGATTCCAGAAATTTTATAAACAATTTTTAAAAAACTAGTAATTAAGAGCTTATACTAAATTAATGATACTTTTGTAAAAATGTATTACTTTATTTTCAAACAATATATATTTTAGAATTTTAGGTGTCTTTCAAGTGTAATTTACACCATTAGTAGTTGATTATTAGATTTAATGGGTTGATTTTTTTTAAAAAAAAAACTAAATTTTAATAGTTGATTTTGCATTGTAAATTACAAGATTATTAAATTTTAAACAGATTTGAAAAATATATTTTATATATTGAAAAACTCATTATATAATTTTTGTGTCTATTATATATAGCGACACTATTTGTTTAGAACATAATGTGTCTATTAGCTCAGTCAGGAGACAAAAGTTATGGGCCACATAAGGATTGGGAATCCGTAGGCCCAATATGGATTGCAGATCCGTATGTAAAAAAAAAAAACAAACTCAGATCCGTATGAGTTTTTTTACGGATCATCAATCCATATGAATCATACGGATCGTCGATCCGTGAAAAAATGAAGGACATTTTTGCCCTTTTATTGTTTTGCTGGGTGCCTCAGCAAAAATACTGGGTGTCCCTAGAAATTCCCTCTGTTTAATAAAATGGTGATTTTGGACTGCTAGGCGTTAAAACAAAGGAAATTGCTATTCACACGTGCTTTAATTATTCCTCCTGTCCCTCAATTTCTTTAGATTTTTTAAAATGCTCAGACTAACCTTCTCTACTTCCAATCCCACCTTTATCCTCCTCTCCTCCTTATCGTCTCTCCGTCACGCCTCCTTCTCATTTCTCTCTTTTTTTACTTTTCTTTTTTGGTCCTAAGTCAAAGATTAGGGGTGTTCCCTGACTCATTGAATTAGAGACTTATTCCACTTGTAGTGAGTGATTGCTCCTAATTCAACACAAGGTGAGAATTGAACATGAATTTTTCTGCTAAATAAATTGTTTTCACTCATGTGAACGCAGTGGGATCTTACACCATTATGTCAACTCTTTAGGTTCTCTCTTTACTTTTCTCTAAAAATAGATAAATGTATGTAAATTATTGGGCGAACAATCTAATAGGTCCTAAATCCCAATAGGTGGTGCATTAGTGAACCATTAAAATAGATCAATAGATATAATATTTTTTTTAATGAATGGTTGCCTTTAATAATTTGTTACCTATTAACTTTAAAATATCTTAATTACAAAATACTCCTTAAATATTTAACAAAAAAAAATGCAAATTTGGTTCTCTCCCATTAAGTGCATCTCTTATTTCCATCTTTGCAAGTGTTGTCACCAACATCATCCTTTGCTCGCTCTACCATTGTCGACCTCAATTCCTTCCATGCCACGCAAACCTAGGGGCTAAACCCAACCATTAAGACTTGGACCTACTCATTGTTTCTCCAATTGTGTCACCAAACATGTCACACCATATACCACAACTAAGGCCCCGTCCGAGGTGGTTGTAAGTTTTTAGTTTTCAATTTTCAAATGTAATTCCCAAAATAAAACACATTATGCAACAATGGAGCTGAATTAATTTTTAACTCAATTTCAAAATAGTTTTTCATTATTATCAAAGCCAAGAAAAAAAGTTTTGTGAATTTGACTTTTTATTTTAAAAAACACATTCTAACCACCACCATCCTAACCACTACACCGTCATTATTGTCGCCTCCATTCCACCACCACTATTCCACAACATCCATCATTGCCGCCTCCACCACCATCATTACCACACTATCGTCAGTACCACCATCTGCCACCCTCACTAACACTACCATCATTGTCGCCGCCACCATTCTACCGCCTCCATTATCATTATTGTTGCTGCTACCACTTTCACCCATATCATTGTTGTTGTCGTCACCACTATCATTCCACCACTATCACCACCAACATCGTTGCTACCACCATCGCCACCATTTCGCCTCCATCGTTGTTGTTGTCGTTATTCTCACTATTCCACCCCACCACCACCCATAATTTTAAAAATCGAATCAGTGATTGACTTGGTCAAGACATTGAAATAATGGTTGAACTAGTGGGTTACTAATTGAATGAATCTTTATTAAAAAAATTAAAATTTTATATCCAACCTTAATTGGCCTACATGACCTAACGTGTTGCCTCCCTTGAGCATGACCCGCCCTAGGCCAATGGGTCACTAATTTAACCACAAATCCGATCGGATCGTACCGGATTGCATTGGGTTCGATGTGTAGTCAATCTGATAAGCAACTTGACCCGACCAAACCTTTGGGCCGCAATCGAATTGATTTGATTAGTTGGGTCAGACAAGATTTTAAAATACTCTCATCAGTCACCGCCATTCCATCACTACTAATGATACCATCACCATTCCACCATCATCATTATTGTCACTATTTCACCCATCATTTGTGTCATGGCTACCATTATCACTTCACAAACATCATCATTATTGTCATGACCATCACTACCGTCATTATCACTAGTGCCTCCACTCTCATTCTGCTATCTTTGTCATCACTATTATTTCATAGTAAAGCAAGATAAGATAAAACGATTGACTCATTTTATTTATCTTCAATTTGTAACATCTTCTTAAAAATTAAAAATAAAGAATAAATTGAAACTCAAAACTAAAACTGATTTTGATTTTTTAAAATTTCAAAACGAAAAACCTCTTTGAGCAGGACCTAAGGTATTCATTTTCATCTGATTTGGTTTTTAGTTTCAAATTTATTTTCGTTCATAGATTCTCACAGTGCTGTAATTTGCCTCATCGTTTTTGTTCGTTTTGTTTCAACACTGGAAGGCAGCGTGGCAGCATAACATGTATGCATATTAGGCCGTGCACACGACAGCATATCCAGGTCAAGGTGGTCGAGCATTTTCCATAGAACTAGAGACAAATCTCTACATACTTAATTTGGATTATGGTATTTCCAATGATGACATTAACGTACGGACATAGAAGGGATGCCTTGAAATCATAGGCTATTTTACTGCGTACAAAGGGTATGTTTATTTTGATGTTCTAAGCCTTCAAACGTTTGTCAAATCCAATCCAACTACTGTTTTTGTTTGGCCCTATTCATCTATATTTTGAATTGCCGCGTTTTTTTTATTCTCTTGGGAACCAACTTTTTCTCCCAAATATTAATTTTGGTTCAGAATGCGAACAAGAGGCTCAAAGATCTTGACATGTGTGTCCCAATAGTGTTGCTCAACACGATCTTAAAAAATTTCAACACAATATTTTGACATTATTAATTTAAAATAAAAATATAGTCACTACATGAATTATTGAGAAAAAAACATCTTATAAACTATTGAGAAAATGATTTTATTACCAAGTTTTTTTTGTTAGGATATATAACATGTATATATCAACAATTTAAATTGTTATCATAAATAAGTTTGGAAAAAAATATTTAAATGACTCAGATAATTATTATTGTGAAAATAGAATTAGTGACAACAACATTCAAGATTTTGAAAATCTTTTCGCAACACACTTATCGCCATGATATGCAATGAAATTTTGTTTGTTTGTCGAGATAAGTGTTTTTTCAGTATTTTAAAATTACCGATGACAATTGTTGTTGAAAAAAAAACTTTAATCTTGTAGTGTTATCTTATCCTATAATTTAAATTATTTATTATAAATCTAAAATATAATTTATAGAGTAAATCGCAGTTACTATTCTTGAAGTTTTATGAAATTAGCCAAATACTTCCTACTTTTATTAACTTCCACACTAATCCTTCTTAATTTAAAATAAAATCATTGGCATCCCTTTATACATTACACAACTTAAAATATTAGCTAAATTCCTTTATAAAAATTAATTTAAACTACCTATTTATATTAACATATGTTTGAGATCTTTGAGAACACATGAAGTATCATTTCAGGTATCAATATAAGACACAATGTTTTAATACTCAAATCAGAGCAGAACACATATGATTCCTCATTATGCCTATACTTGCATCATTGTTAGCAAATCTTAGTTGGGAGAAAATATTAAAACTAGAGTACAAATTGTTCTAAGAACAAGGAACTATATTAAATCATAAGATCTATAGAGAAATTTCACAAAGTTTATCCAATTATAATTACAATAAATTTAGCAAAACATGGAGAAATTACAAGTGGATAAGTAAGAAATGGTGCGGATAATGGTGAATCCATGAATCTTCAAGCTCCTCTCTCAATGGTTGGGTCTCCAAGGGAGTGCATGAAAATCTTATTTCTAGGGTGACTGATGTGAGAATTTTCCTTCCAATTCGTTCTTTTTATTTTATTTTATTTTGAGGTCAAGTATTTATAGCATTTGGAGTAGACCCAACTGCAAAACAAATTCAGTTACAACACTCAGATTCAAGGCAGCTTGAGGGAATAATGTCTGACATTGGTCGGGCATGTGGGACATTTAGACAAGTGTTGCCTAAAAATATTTGAGATGCTGTTAGAAGACAAACATTAGACGAAGATCTAAAATGTTATCCACCTAGCATGGAACATGTGACTTAATTAGCATAATGTCGCCTTGATCAATTAATTGGCGTGAATGCTCAACTATTAGATATATTTTCTTTTCCAGCATTATAGCCGGTGCCTGGACTTTCTTTAGCGCCTCACATTGAACTTCTTGTCAGAAATCAAGTTTGTACTAGAGAATCACCACGTACAGATTTGCACATTAGGTGTAGTAGTTATCGAGATAAAGAAAAACGGAGGCTATTGCTCGAGAAGATAAGAGGAAAAGCTTATGAACAAGAAAGCAAAGAAATTGAGCAAGATGATCAAAACAAGCTTCTGTCTTACTTATTGAGCAAAATGAATTTATATACAAATTGAGAATAGATGCAGAAACTAACACAAAAATAGTTACAAAGCTTGTTACAAATCTGTTAGAGTTCAAAATGAATTTGGCGGGAAAGGTAATTTTCTGTTAGCTTGCTTCCCTTGATTAAGTTTTTTTTTTTTTTTTTTTATCAAAACAAGCTTGTGTCTTATTTAGTGAGTAAAAGGAACTTATATACAGATTAAGAATAGATGTAGAAACTAACACAAAAGTAGTTATAAATCTGTTAGAGTTCAAAATGAATTTGATGGGAAAGGTAGTTTTCTGTCAACTTGCTTCCCTTGATTAAGACTTCTAAGGATCACTTCTTTATTTTCTTACTAACATCAGGCATTCTCCAACATATCAAATGTTGTTTCCACAAATGTACGGGTTTTGCTTTATTTTTTTACAAAACTAAAAAAATTCCTCAAATATGTATTTATTTATTACTAAAAACAAAACCATGTTATTTTTGTGACCTTTTATCATCGTTTTCTCTTTTATTATTAATGAAATCATGCACACAATTGATGTTAGGCAATATCCACGTCTCTCTTTTATCAAGTGTTGGTAAAATGATTTCCACATAACCTTCCAGCCTTCATTTTCCGACCTTATTCATGTTTTATCATTTCGGTTCCGAGTTACAAAAATAGTAAGCTAAACTAAAATTTTGGTGAACAAGAATGATGAAGATAAAGATCTATCGATAAGAAAGATATGCAAAAAAACCTACCGTGTCACCAAAATATATGTACTCTTTAAAATGCACTTATTTTATTTCACATTGAATTCCTCTCTCTATAAACTATCTCAAACAATAGTATTTTTAGTTGTTATATATTCTTTAACGAGAGTATTTTTAGAAAATTTTCTTCAAGAAGAATATATATATATATATATATATATATATATATATATATATATATATATATATATATATATATATATATATATATATTTTGTTTGCTTTTGTTTTGGTTGAAACAAGAATAAATTTATACGTTTATATATATGGAGATTAAATTGGATAAATTTAAATTTAGAACCAAACTAATTAGAAAATTAAATTAAATTTTCATTAGATTAAATTGGATATATTTTTTATGTAATTCAATTTGCGATCATGTTTGGTTATAATAGTATACATGAGATGACTTCATCTCAATGTTTTAGCAAAAAAACTCGAAGGGGGTGGATTTCTAAAGTAGTTGCCTCAATCACATTAATTACTTGGAGAAATAAAGATTTTCATATATAACACCTACTTAATAAAATTATTAGTTTTTTCACAGCAAATGACATCTAAATGTTGAAGTTTGAATTTTTTTACAGAACGGGAAAAGCAGAAGAAAACTAACATCAACTATCTAAAGTGCACAACTCCTGAAGCATCAGCCATAGCAAAAGGCAACACCAAAGGAGGACACAAATCCAACAAGGTGAATTCAACTTTAGAAGAAGAGCCCGTTTTGGAGAGACAATCAGTGCATGGGTTAGCTTCCCTAAAAGGGCACTGAAATATTAATTTGTCGTTTGAATTTGTGCATCTCTTTGTTGTAATGAGGTTTAAATTGATAATCTCCTACATAAACCCAAATTCTGACCATGAACGTAATCACTCAAAGTGAGCTCTAGAAACATACAAAAATGTTTTTTTGGAATTTAAATTTTTGAAATATGAAAAATTAAAAAAAATTAAATGTTGGTCAAAATAAAATTTACCAACATTTTATGATAAAAGTAGACTTTAAAAATTAAATTCTAGAGCTAACTTTATGTATTTACGTAACCACTCATGGTCAAGATTTGTGTTGTATGTCGGAAATCATCAATTTTAACCTAATTACAATTTACAACAAACAGATGCACGAATTCATTGAAAAAATATTTTTAAAACCATTGAAAAAATCACTCATCTGAACAAAAAAAAAAAAAAATACTGTTTCCTATTATGGTGATAAGTGCTTGCAAGAGGTTTTCAACAGCATTGAATTTTGTTGTCACTAATGATGTTTTCACAACAATAATTATCATTTTCATTTTTACATTTTTTTGTCAACTTATTTATGTTAATAATTTAAATTGTTGTCATATATATGCTATATATCCCAACAAAAAAATCATTGTAATAAAATAATTTTCTCAATAATTTATAAGATGTTTTTCCTAATAATTCTTATTATGATTATATTTTGATTTTTAAATTACTAATGTCAAAATGTTGTGTAAAAATTTACTAGAAAACTAATAAAAAACAATAAATTAAAATTTGTTAGCATTCATGTTATATTGCATTAGTTAATTGCGAGAAAAATATCAATTAACCACCAAAATTTATCGGTCTCTAAAAATAATTGCCTATTTTAGCAACACATGAACATTTTGGCAAAAAATTGAAATAAACGAGTTAAGCAATTGATTTTTTTTGTCACAACAAAGTAAAAGATTTTGCAGTCAGTCGCAAAAATGTTAGATGAAAACATGACAATGTTCAATAGTTTGCAATTGAAAATTCGATCGCTAAAGTTATTTAAAAAAAAAAAAACCTAAAAAATCAAACGTAAAAATAATTGGCCAACATTTAATTTTCTAAAGTCTTTTTTTCTTCATAAATGTTGGGTCAATTTTTAGTTTGACCAACATTAGTAAAAATGTTCACCAACATTTATTTTTTTTCATTTTTTTTTTCTAAAGTTGGTGTTGATTGTTGAAGATAAAGCGTGTGGGACTGCTAGTAGCCTGTTTAAAATACAAATTTCTATGGCCGAATTCGGGTTGGAAATTCACCATTTGTAGTCTGGTGAAAACATTTTTTTCCCTTTTTAGATAACGTATTCAAATATAATTTATTTTTTTCTTTTTAATAGTATTTTTCTTTCACAATATATTATTGCTATTTTAAAGGTGATAAGTAATTAAATTTATTACAAGAATTTATTAATTTTCCCTTTATATTAATTTGATTATAAATGATTTGAGAATTTAAAGTTTATTAACATTTGCTAATAGAGTGAGCTTAATTATGAATATATAAGGGGTTGGTATATAGTTTGAGCATGCACCTTTTTAACGTGAAATAAAGTAAGTGCATACAGTGCAATTAATCAAGTACACTTATTTTATTCACATTGAATAATCAATAATTGAATTAAATAAATAATCGATTATCACCTATTATGATTATGGTGGAAGTAAAATACTAGGTTTAATTCCTCTTAAAATAAAGATGTGAGTTTAAGTATTATGATGGAAAAAAATAGTTGAAAGGGAAAATTTACCTACTAATTAAACGTGACTAATTAAATTTTTGATAAAAATTAATCATTAAAAAAATCAATAAATATTTCATATTAATATCATAATGATTAAAAAAATTAAATCTTTAACCTTTTGCGTGATTAGAATAAACTACTATGTGATCCACACAAGGATATCTTAAATACTTTTACTCATTAATAAGAAAAATAGTATTTTTGGTACAATAAGCAAAAATAAAGTTGAACTTAAGGCTTTATGCAAACTGTTCAAACCCTCTATTAAGCCAATCATAATAAATTTAATAAGTAAAACGTATAATGCTAATTTAAATAAATGAAAACGAAATAATAAGAGATCTTATATCTTGAGGAATTAATTTGATTGATGACAAAGACCGAGCCAGACTAAAACATTAAGAGGGGCCAATGGTAAAAATTAAGGTTCATATTCGTATCCATTTTCATATGAAGTATTCATATTTCTCAAATATATTTAAACAAAAAAAATCAAACAAATTTTTAAATATTGTTAATTCTTTTTACTTAGTTTCTCGAAATTAAATGTTGGTAATTTTTTCAATTTAATGTTGATCAATTTTTTTATTTATTAATGTTGGCCCAATTAAAAATTGACCAACATTTATGTTAAAAATAGACTTTATAAAAATAAAAATAAATGTGGGTAATTTTCTTTATACAGTTCCAGGAAATTAAATGTTGGTAAAAAATTTTAAAATTAATGTTGGTCAATTTTTTTTTCCATTAATGATGATAAAATTAAAAATTGACCAACATTTAAAAGAAATATACTTTAGAAAATCAAACGTTGGTAAATTCTTTTTTACATAGTTTCTGAAAATAAATATCAGTAAATTTTTTCAATTTAATGTTGGATATTTTTTTCCTAATGTTGATCAATAAAAAATTCACCAACATTCATGAAGAAAATATACTTCAAAAAATTAAATATTGGTCAATTATTTTTACATAGTAGTTTTCAAAATGTAAATGTCCGTCAAATTTTTTTAATTTAATGTTGGTTGACCTTTTTTAATAATATTGGTTAAATTAAAAATTGACCTAACATTTATTATTTAAAAAATTAAAGATTAAATTATTCATTTGACCTTATAATTTCACTATTAGTACCTTTTAGTTCCCAGAGTTAAAAGTGATCTTTATAATTTATATTTTAATTTTTTTTAGTTTCTATAATTTGAAAGTAAAATTTGTATTTTAATTATTTTTAATCCTTATTAAAAATATAATTAACTATAAATTAATTATAAATTATCAATTATTTTTTTATTATAAATTATTTTGTGATAAATTAATTATCAATTACTTACTAATATTTTTATAGTTAATTGTAATTGATAATATTACTAAAAGAGAATTAAAATATAAAATATAAGAATTAAAAAAATTACTTTTAAATTATAGAAACTAAAAAAATTAAAATGTAAATAAAAAAAATAGATTTAAACTACATGAAGAATTAAAATAAATTATAGAAACTAAAATATTAGTTTCAAAGATAACAACTGGGAGATATGATAAAACTAAAGGTTTAATTAAACCAAAATTAAATGATTGGTCAAAACCTCAAACTATATATAAGTTCGAATTTCGAAATGGCTCCTCGCACTCTTCGTCTTGGACATCCTCAATCCGACGGAGGGTGAAACTGAAAATCCTGTGTCGGAGTGCTTACACTTCAGTGTCATGCAATTAAAATGGCTTCCTCCAACACTCCCAAACCTAAATAGAAGAAGAATACCAAAAAACGCAGAAATCTTCAAATCCGAAAGCAAAACCAAGAAGGCTAGAACCAGCAGAAGAATAAGTAGGCCAAGCTCAGCAATGGAAATTCAAAGCCAGACGAGGGATTCAAATTGGCATTTACGATGAGCCATATCAGGACAATAATTAAGCTCGAAGATCCTGATTTGCGTGTTTCAAAGGACGCGTTGATGGCCGTCAACACTGCCGCGGTAGGTTTCTATTCGTTCTCATCTTTCTCGATGTCTCTATCCTTCGTCGCTTCCCTTTTAATTTCCTTGCAGGAGACGTTCGTTGAGCAATTTGTGCAAGAAGCTTATACCTGTTGTGCTGAGGACCGCAAGAAATGTCTCAGTTATGATCACCTAGGTAATGTTTTTATCTATATGCGAGTTCAATGATGTTCGAAATTGGGTTAATATAGTCTAGTATGTTTGCTGTAATGTAGTGTATAATTGTTAATTGTGCATTAGTCACGTGTACGAAGAATTTAGAATCCCCGTATCAATTGCACCTTAGTCATGTAGAATCTAGAATCTCAGATGTTAATTGTGTCTTTGTCATTTGTAGAAAGAACATCAATGCTAATTGTGCCTTAGTCACGTGTACAATCTTGGAGTTAATATATTGTGTCTTTGTCATGTGTAGAAAGAATTTAGAAAATCCTAGTGTGAATTGCGCCTTAGTCACGTGTACGAAAAATCTAAAATCTTGAATGTTGATTATGCGTTACTCACATGTTGAAAGAATCAGAATCTCGGTACCAATTGTGTCTTAGTGACATGTAAAAAGAATCTAGAATCTAGGTGTAGTGATCCGTGGCCCACAAGTAGCATACCATACCGATACGTCATACCCATACTGAAGATTGTGAATATTGTGAAACTCTTGTTGGCAGTCAAAACTTAGAATATTAGCCTCCATAACATTTAGTATGGAGGTATGACCTAAATCAGTTGTAGAACTACTTACGTTTAATTTATGAACATATAAATTGAACCTTCACCCTTGTGTTTGTTTGTGTGTCTGCTATTACATGCTCATTGAGTCTATTAAATATTTTCCAATTGCTAATCATCACATGTTTTTGTTTTCAGCAAACGTTGTTAGCAAGGATAAGAGATATGACTTTCTTGTTGATAATTCGTATCCCTGTTGCAATGCTATTTTGTTCTTAAGTTTACCTTTCCCTGCATTCACCTTACTACCTACAAGGTTTTTTACATTGCTTTTGCTTGTTCAGATTTTGTTCCTGAGAGAGTGAAAGCTGAGGATGCATTGCGTGAGAGAAGTGCAGCAGGCAAAGGAGGATGATAGAAAATCTAAAGCAAGCCAGCAGTGGGAAATTTAAGCTTATACTTTATTTAATCTTATGTCACGTTTTGTAATGGAAACATCGATCATGATGAGTAATATATAGTAATGCTGTACTTTTAAGATTTCATATTGTATTTTTTTAATAATCCTATGTGTAGGAAGGTTTTGCTAATTAAATATTTGGATTAGAATGCCATATATGATATATGGATGCTCCAGTAGTCATGCGGAAACACTCTCGCATATTCCATGTTTCAAGTAATATTTATAGTTTCTAAACAATATCATTTGGTAATGGCTACGAGCTCGTTGGAGTTTCAGAATCCTCTACTATAATTTTTCTTGTTTGGAATTCTCAATTTTCCTGCATTGGAAGCTCATTTGTCCTTTTCATATTACAAGACGAAAATATATTTCTTTTACTTTTCTCTCATTTTTTTATTTGCTAATCAGAAATATGATGTCACTAGATATGGCTTCCTCTATTAAGGGTGGTGAAAAGACTCAAAAGTAAACCTATTCTCTCTCCAGAACCTGAAAATCAGCACTCCTGTGAACCAAGCCATAATGAGTTTCTTTTTCTATCATCCTTTAATATGTATTCTTAAGAACCACACATAATGCAAAACCCTGTAAGTTGGAGTCCCATTGAGCCCACTTTAATATGTTATTTAATGCATTGACTCAAATCTAGCCTAACAATCATGACTTTCCTCAGTAAAAATACTTTGTTGGAAGCCACAAATTAAATCCACTTCAATTGGTAATGTTTAGGCTTCAAAAATTAGTCTTATAACTTTTAGTTATGAGAATATCTTACTTTTAGAAGAAAAAGAAATTATTATTTAATGCATTGACTCAAATCTAGCCTAACAATCAAAGCTACGCTGATGTCCGACCAAAACGTGAAAGGGAGATACATATACTATGTTCTAGATTACCTGATTGTTAAATGTCAATGCTTCAATGGTGATGGCTGTCTCTATCCTATTTCCAGAATGAAGAAAAACTATTAACTTGAAGTGAACCTCTCAACTTACATTCCGTGGAGACAATCAAATAATTGTCTGTGAATGATCATTTGAAAGATCATGTTAGAGTGAGTATTCGGAATCTAGTAGCTGGTTGTAATTTTAAAACATATTCAAACTTCTTTTAGTCTTATGGCTCGATGGTTATATATACACTCGTAGGTGTCCCATATACTTTTCTTTCTGAAAGTCAAGTTTGCGAAATTTCCCACCTGATCAGATCATATGATGCTTCAGGTAAAAAACTTTCAAGAGTGACTTAAAATGGCCACCGTTCGTTTCTGCACACGATTGCATTGACCTTTCTAAACACAGAAGATAAATTGGTAGATAATTTGCGACGTACATCATGGTAACCTTAAAAAATGTAAAGGATAAAATAAGCATCTAACAATTTATGCTAACACCCTACATACGAGAGAAATTTCTTTCGGCTTAGGCTAAGTTATATGATGATATGTTAAAGCGTGGTTTTGCCAAATCAAATTAACATTAAAATTTTAAAAAGACAATTAGTATAATAAGCTAATTAAGGAGTCCCCGCTGGCCTTCAACACCGACGAAGTAGCACTATTGCATAATCAAATTGTCTTGCAAAAGTTAATTAGGGACTGCTTCCTTAAGTTAGCCGCTAGCACTTGATTGTTTTGCTACTTCACAAGAATTACAAGTGAATGCTACGCTATCATACTGTTTTTTTTAGAAGTTAATTACTTATTTGATCTTTTATGCCTACAAAAAAATTTACGTTTTAGTTCCTACAATTATAAATTATTATTTTAATCTTTATACATTCACTTTTTAATTCATCTTAATTTCTATAGATACACTCTTTATTTTGTTTTAGATCCTACAATTTTGACATCAAAGACTTTTTTTCTATTAATTAGGATATCCCAAGATCTAAAGTTAAAGATTATCTCTTAAAATATTAAGAATTAATTTTTATTAATATATATTTTTGCATATGCACTAATCAAAGATGGAATACCTAATTACTTATCATGTTAACATACTTTGACATCAAGACATACTAAAGCAAATTAAAAAATATGTGTATAAACTAAGATGTAAAAATTATGGAGATATAAAAAAGAAATGAAAAATTAATTTTTCCCCCACACACAACCACATAGATCTCACTGGTTTTCCTGCCTTCCCAAGCAAAATCCCACTGGCTATCAAAGTATATTAATGCATCTCTATGACACACCACCTTTTATTGATGTATAAGCATGCAGATCTGCCAACAACTAAACTTTCTAAAGAAACAACATTCCACCTAACTCAAAGAATACAAATCCCTTTTGCCCTTTTCACTCTTTCAGGGTTCCATATATTCCCCTCCCTCCATCATCCCCACATCAACAAGCCCTCACTTCAAGGACCACCCTTCCTTTCTCATCACCACACCATCCCCACATCAGTCAAACAAATTAAAGGATGGTGATGATGAAGCACATTCCACTCTTCTCTCTCCCCCTTCTAATAGTACTATTTTCCCATTCCACCACCACTTTAGCCCAGTCACCGGCCGCGGCACCGACCGCCCCGGCCACCCCCTCCACCGCGGCCGCCCCGGCCCCGGTACCCTCGGCACCCCCGACAGACATCATAAGAATCCTCAAAAAGGCAGGAGGGTTCACAACCCTAATCCGCCTCCTCCAGGCCACACAAGTCTCCAACCAAATCAACTCCCAACTCCTCACCACAAGCGGCGGCCTAACCCTATTTGCACCAAACGACAACGCCTTCTCCAGCCTCAAACCGGGTTTCCTCAACTCCCTGAACGACCAACAGAAGAACGAGCTCATCCAGTTCCATTTGCTCCCCACGTACGTTTCCGTGTCGAATTTCGACACTTTAAGCAACCCTGTGAGAACACAGGCCGGTGAAAACCCTGATAGGTTGGCGCTGAACATAACAAGCTCCGGAGGGAACCAAGTGAACATGACAACGGGCGTTGTTAACGTTACTTTGGGTGGCACCGTGTACACCGATCACCAGCTCGCCGTGTATCAGGTGGACAAGGTGCTTCTTCCTCGGGACTTCTTTGAAGCTAAGCCTCCTGTTCCGGCTCCGGCGCCGGAAAAGGCGAAAGGGTCTAAGAAGAAATCTGCGGACAGCACTGCTACTACTGCAGATGATGCTGAATCGGATGCTATCAGTGTGAAACAAAGGCATGTTATGTGGGTTGCAGTTCTTGCACTTTTCATTGCAGCATTTACGTAATGAAGCATTGAACTGAAACTATACCATTGGGGTGGATGAAAGGTGAATATGAGCAACATTTTGCAGATACATACAGTGATTTTAAATAATTGTTCTCTCTCTCTCTCTCTCTCTCTCTCTCTCTATAATGATTCAAGTTTCAGGTTGTATGTGGTGGAAATTCTATTTGATTTATGAAGGCTTTCTTCGTTCTACTAGTTCTCTTCGATCCCCCTATAAGAAAAAACTTCATATCTTGTGTATTACTTACGAGAAATTTGTGTATAAGTTGCAACGAAGATATCTTAATAGAAAAATGATACAGAAGTTTTGTTTACCTTTATTATTGTATTTACAGTCAATAATTTTAGAGTTCTATTATTTGATTTGGTCAACATGAAAACATATCATATATGATATTGTATGCAATGATTTTAGAGTAGTTATGACATTTTTAAGTTTTTTTTTTATCCATGCATCAAAAAAATATATTACAAAATTAAAGGGATAATATTTTGTTGTCCCAATTTATAATCAAGAAACATTTTCCACAATTTTATAGTCCATCCTATTACGATTCTCCTAACCACAAAAGAAAACAAAATAATACTAAATAAAGTGTTTAATTTTTTAAGATATTAAATATACTTATTTTATTATAATGCTGTATATTTACTCCTATATTACAAATTAAAATATTCAACATGAAGAATGAGAATTTCACTCTCACAATTGTCTATCCATTCCGGTCAACTATCTTTTACTTCTATCTCTGAATTAAATATATTTCATTTTTTTTTAAATATAGAAAATTAAAAATATGTTTTATTTCATAATTTAAATAATTCATTATAAATATAAAATACTACTTATACATTCAAAATATTTGTATTATAAATTTAATTGTAAAAAAATAAAATTATGAAGTACAATCCTATATAATACTAGCTAGTTTAAAATATTTTGTAAGGTGTCAAAGAGGATATTTAAAGTACTCTTTTTAAAAAATTATTGGATATATTAAAAAAACGTGGCTGAATTATAAAAATTAAAAAATAAATGATACATAGACACTTAAACTTACAACATGTATATATATGTTGCTAATAAAGTATATAATTAGTATATAAAGGTGTTCACGTATCACTCTTTCAAAAAAAATAATCTTCAACTATGAGTTCAGCTAAACAGAATGATGCATTCCTCTCAATGTGACTCTTCGAAAAAAATGCAGGTATAAATTATTTGTAAGAAGCCAAAGTTATTAATTCTCTATGTTTTTTTAAGTTAGATAAGATTATTATAGATAATAATTTTTTCTTTTATGAGTGTTTAATACAATTACTTGGAAATCACAAGTATATACCTTTCATGATAGGTAAGAATACTATAGATACCCAAGATTTGAATTTGAGAAGACTAAATGAATTAGAATAGTTGTATTAGTTTATTCCTTCTAGTATGCAATAATTTGATATATAATAATAATAGTAATAATAATAAAAATAATAATATTTACAATAACTTTCTCTCTAATTATTATTATTATTATTATTATTATTATTTTTATTATTATTATTATTATTATTATTATTATTTTTATTATTATTATTATTATTATTACATGATCAAGAATATAATCAAGCTACATCAAGAAAGAAAACAGAATGATATCTCTATAAAAGTTATTTATATTTTATCTATTAATTATATATATATATATTATGCTATCATTAAAATAAAAATTAAATATTAAAATTATTTAATATCTTTATGAAATGGAATATTTTAATTACTTTATTAATTAATAAAATAATATATATTAATGGAATGTTTGAGTAGTAGATAATTTGATCTACTAAACATGCTAATAAACTTGGATTTCTAATTTTAAGTGTACTTGAAAAACAATTATTAAGACAAATAAAATCAATTTTGGGGATATTTTTGTCTTGAAAGAACTTAATTCTTAAATATCAGAAAATACTCAGTACGTAGAAAAAGAAAAAGAAAGTTATCTAAATTTAGAGGGTTGGTGTTAGTCTGTTTTGAGGGTATTTAACACGTGGTTGAACAGAAACTTAGCATGCAATTCACTGATTCTCTCACATCCATCCATTGTCAATATAGTTCATGAAAAAATTGAGCCTTCGATCAATTAATATGTGCTTTTTGGTGGAAACAAAAACAAGAAAAAGAGAGCTAACCCCTAATAAAAGCAATGCCCAAAGAATCATCTGAAAAAAATAGTAATAATAATAAAAACTTATGAAACCTGAAAGGAAGTTGGAATCAAACTCAAATGCCCAAAGCATCATCCTCGATCATATGACCTTTATTTCACTAAGAAAATCCGCACAATTGTTTGCTTCTCGCAAAGTGTACAAGAGAGCTGTAATATCCTCAACGAAGGCACTAAATTAATGGTACTGAAAAATTGCATCTGAACCACCCAAATTGCATCTAAGAATAAGACTGAAAAATGATAATCCCAAGCCAACTTCAAATTAATTAGTGGTACTTGGATTAACGTGAAGATTCAAATCCATGAGGTTCTATTTATATTGGAGTTCAATGAGGAAAAAGAAATGACAAGTGTTTTATTCATAAAATGATTTAAAAGTAGGGGAAAAGTATACTTCTTTTCTTTTCAGAACTTTATGAAAAGGTGGCAAAATCTTAATTTATTGCATCTAATCTAATTATAACAAGCAACTTACCAATATAAGAATTGTAAACCTCCCAAAGATCTGGCCCTCACAATATATAGTAGTAATTTAAATTAGGTAACATATATGAAACCACTCATAAGTTTTTAGGTAGTTTTACGATCAATTTTCTAGCATCATTAGCCATTAAGGTGTCTCTTTATCTAGCAAAAGCACCTCCATAGTTATGTAGCCTAGACATAACTCGCTTGCCTTCGAAATTCGGGGACTTCAGACATTCTTAATTATATTTGGTATAAGATAATATTTGATCCCTAAGTTCACACGGCTCATCCATGAGGGCATAATAATGATGATGATCAACATTGAATGAACATATAATAGTCTAACGTAGTGTATGCTTAGATTGGAGTTAGGAAGATTCAAAAGTACTTTTACTTTTAAAGTAACAAATTTCCCTTTTATTTACGTTAGAATTCAGAAATGTGCATTACAATTCTCAAAAAATATGTTTTTAACTTTTATCCAAACATAACTATAACAATCTAAGATGGGAATTTCCTTAACCCTGGCTTATCTAAGACTCAATTTGTGAAACAACATCGTAGTTAAGAAAACATGGATTTCCTATTCTTTTTTATATTTATTTTCTACCCAAAACATTTTTTTATTTTTATTTTTCTATGAAGAGAAAGAGGGGGAAAATTCCCAACATTGTTTTACTCTCTTTTTCATTTCTTAAAAAAAGTAAGTGTAACACTTAAGTGTAAAATTTAATTATAATCATAATTGATAACAACTGTGAAAAAAACTCAGAATCTACATACATGGGACTTGTACTTGGCACTTGGTAAGCCTTGGGTTTTGTTTCAGCTTACTGCATAGGGGAAGCATCACAATTTCATTAATGTGCATCTCACACCCAATTGAGTTCTGACTTCTAACTCCTCTTTTTCCTGCTTTGCCAAGCAAAAGGTGCAAATCTCTTAATCACCTTTATCTCATCTACCTTGATGCACCACCTTAATCTCCACCAGGACCACCACAAACCTCACACAGAACACAAGTTAGTATATAATATAGGCAAATTTCATTACCAAAGCTTCACGCCTTTATCCTACATGCCACCCACCTAGTCCCTATAAAAAACACTCCACTCCACATCTTCAACACATCAAACACTCTTCCCAACAAAAATTACTTACCTATCACTTGCAATCCTCAAAAGCACTAAGCCTTCAACAGCAACTTGCAATTGCCTAGAGAAAAATGAAGGATGTTTTGTTCTCCCTCTTACTTTTCATGTCTTTTTGCTCCGTATATTTAACCACAACATTAGCCCAAGCACCTGATACAGCCCCATCAAAACCAATTGTCCAAACACTACCCCAGTCACCCTCTTCAGATACCTCTGATTCTTCCCCTGATGACATCATCAGAATATTAAGGAAGGCCAAATCGTTCAACGTCCTAATTCGCCTACTGAAAACCACCCAATTGATCAACCAAATCAACGCTCAGCTCATAACCATAAGATCAGGTGGCTTAACCATCTTTGCACCAGATGATGGTAGCTTTTCACAACTCAAAGCAGGATTCCTCAACTCTCTGGCCGACAATCAAAAGATCGAACTTCTTCAGTTCCACGTTCTTCCCACTTATGTTTCAAGTTCAAACTTCGATTCGCTGAGCAACCCCGTGAGAACTCTGGCTGGGGATAACCCCGGCAGGTTGCAACTAAACGTGACAGCATATGGCAACAATGTGAATATCTCAACAGGAGTGGTTAATGCCACGGTCACAGGAGTTGTATACTCAGATAAGGTGCTTGCAATATATCATGTGGACAAGGTGCTTCTTCCTTTGGATTTCTTCAAGCCTAAGCCACCAGCTCCTGCTCCCTCTCCTGCAATGGCACCAAAAGCTGATAATGATAACTCATCTGCTGATGCTCGCCTTGGAACATCCAAAGACAGCGCTGGAGCGTGCAGTTTGGTAAGTGCTCAAGGAACATCGTTGGTGTCCCTTGGAGTTGCTTTAGTTGCCTTGGTGATTATTTCAAGTTGAAGACTGGCCTGATCAGACCATACAATCTATTTGATGATTTTGACTTAGTGTTCTTTTTCTGAGCTGCGTAAGAGGAGTGTTGTTTGAGGGACATGTGAATAGTGAAGCGTTGAGTTGTTTGCAAGTTGTTCTTTTGATACAATTAAGATTGTTTTTGTGTGATTTGTATACAATCAAGACAACCAAAATTTTCAATCTCAAACTACATGGAGTTAATACATATTATGACGTGAGAATATCTACAAATAGACTTTCCCCAGTTTCCAACATTTGACAGTATGGTAAAACTAGGCATTGGCAATAGAGAAAAGTTTGAAATAGAACTTGAAAAGCAGACCAAGAAAAAAATTGGGTTAAAGAAATTTTCATAAGTAATTTCATTATGAACGAAAAAGGAAAGACTCTAGGTTGTAGACAAATTGAAGGACCCTATGGTGACTATCTTACAACCTTGAATTATCACTTAGAGGAAAATGAGCTGGATGAATTGCAGGATTCAAGGCTGGTTCAGTAAGTTTCTGTACATTTGGAACTGAATGAACATTATAGCAAAATCAATTCCATAAATTGTTACTTGGTCTCGAGCTAACAGTTTTCCCATTTTTGGCAGAACTTATTCAACCTATTGGATTTGGATTTTACTGGGTTGAAGGTGCACTGTGGGAGGATTCAAAGAGAATGTCCAAGAATGAGGAGTATGACAGCTGAGTACAGTTGACATTAATTATGTAGCAGTTATCTAAAGTGTGCTTCATTGGCCATTGTGGATATGGATCTTTAGCTAGAGACAAATGTTAGCAAGTGTCAGATGTTTTTTTCACTTATTATAGTAGATCAAATAATCAATGCAAGGATGAAAAGTACTAGTATCATTTTAAAAGCTGGTGTTGAAGTGGCAAAAGATGAAGTAAAGATTTTGTTGAACTCTGTCTCCTACTATCTAGCAGTTTTCTTTGTTATTAACCAAGAGGGATGCTAGGGGAGCTCTTCTTCTTCTTCTTCTCTTCTTCGTACCCCATTGCCCAGAGGCTCTTCGCTATGCGAAGGTATGGGGGAGGGATATTGTACGCAGCCTTACCCTTGCATATGCAAAGAGACTGTTTCCGGATTCGAACCCATGACCAACAAGTCACCAAGGCACAACTTTACCGCTGCACTAATATGGTAAAAAGAAAAATCAACCTTTTTCCAACTAATACCATTGGAAGAGGAACTGCAGAATTCCAGTTGGTGGAGTTCCAATCCAATTATAGAAGTCTTAACTACCAAAATTGCTGAATTGCAAGAATTTATTTGTACAGTTGTACTCTGGATCTGTATCAATGTCTCCTCTATTTCCTGATCCATGTTACTACTAAATTACATCTCATAGATAAACAAAACAATTGCAGCAGCTCCTTGCTATTTTTCAGGTTCCTCTCCCTTTCTCCAACTACATTATTTCAACAAAAAGATACTAAAAATCAGGTATCTCGTATGCCTATTATCAGCAAAGATGCCAATAATAATTAGATAAAAAATCCCCATTTCCTACAACAGATGATGGGATATACCCTCCACAACTACAAATTTCACAAGCTGTTAACCATAACATTTCACCAACCTCACTCCTCCACACATCGAACACAAATTGTAAGAATCATTCCCAATCATTCACTTTCTTTCAGAAGCATCAAAGTCATCTGCAGGCTGGACTTAGTAACTGGAAGATGAAACAAGCAACATCATTCTAGAATATCTTAAATAAACAACGCTTAAATAGATTTCATGCCATGATTGTGGAATGATTTGAGTTAAAACAATATTTAATAATTCCTAATACATAAAAACAAATACCTAAAAAAACTTTTTATTTTCTAAATTGTTTTTGTTAAATTTTAAACTTATATTTAGTGCAAAAAAAGATTTGAAAACAAAAACTAAACTTATATTTTAAACAAATATCTAAAGTCTTGTGAAGGTAATAATGTAAAAGACTCTTATTTAGCAAGAAGTGTGGATCTATATTCAAAAGCATGAACTTTATATGGGTTAAAATGTCTTGTCTCCATTTGTGCTAAAATCAAAAGGTTGTAATGTCTTTATTCTTTATATATATACTAATCATGGACAAGATAGAGGATCAAAGTTTTAATTCTGAAAATTTTATGCTTGATTCAATGTTCAAAGTTAAAATTGAAACATAAAAAGTTTCAACATGAAGCAAAAAATAAAGCTTAAATTAAATTATTTCCACTAACATGCATCAGGAACATGGCTTTGGATTCAAAGTCCTCTTTAAGGGCTATACAATTTAGATAATTTGTTATTAATCAAGTCGTTAGGGAAACAATGCGGTAAAAACACAAAAACAACCTTCTCACAATTAGCACCATTTGAAGTGGAAATGCAGAATACACTAGGACGATTTCTAATCCAATTACTTAACTCCAAATTTGGTGAACTGCAAGATTTTATTTATACTAAGAGGATCTGTGTCAATGGCTCCTTCTCTGTTCCTGATCCATATTATTAAATTACATCTTATAGATAACAGTTGCATTGCAGCTGCTTTCGGGGTCCTCTGCAGCCTCTCTACATTTTCATTCCCCTTGTCGAACTACATACTACAAAGATGTTTAAAACAGGTATTTCATGTGTCCATTCGCAATTCACCATAATCAAACTCAAAATTTACCCAAATATATGTGACACAAAGAATCGGTTTGGCAAATACGCCAATAATAATTAGATAAAAGATCCTAGTTCTGCATGACAGATGCGATATACCCTCACACTCCACAACTAACAAATTTCACAGCCATAACATTTCACCAGCCTATCATTTCCTTGGCCTCTATATAACCCGTCTCCTTCACACATGCCACTCATCAAACACAAATTGCAAGAACCATTAATTCCAATCATTCACATTCATCCAGAATCATCAAAGCCATCCACAGGGCTTGACTTGGCAACTGGAAGATGAAGCAAGCAACTCTTTTCTCCTTCTCACTCTTCCTACTCCTTTCCTCCACCACCATGGCCATTTCACCAGCACCTGCAGCAGCACCAAAAACACCTCCTACCCCAAAGGCAACAGCACCATCACCAAAACCATTAGTTCCCACACTACCTCAGTCTCCAGACTCTCCTGACTCAGTCCCCGACGACATCACCAGAATCCTGAAAAAGGCAAAAATGTTCTCAGTCCTAATCCGCCTCCTCAAAACCACAGAAATCATGAACAACATCAACTCACAGCTCATAACAGCCAAGAGTGGCGGCATAACCATCCTTGCACCAGATGATTCTGCCTTTTCCAACCTCAAAGCAGGCTTCCTCAACTCCCTAAACGAAGGCCAGAAAATCGAATTAGTGCAGTTCCACATATTGCCAGAGTTTGTGTCGAGCTCAAACTTCGATTCCCTAAGCAACCCTGTGCAGACAGTGGCTGGTAAAGACCCTGCAAGGCTTCCGCTGAATGTGAATGCATTAGGTAACAGTGTCAACATTTCAACTGGGGTAGTCAATGCCACCATTCTCGGAGTAGTCTACTCGGATAACAAGCTTGGCATTTATCATGTGGACAAGGTTCTTCTTCCTCTAGATTTCTTTCTAACCAATAAGGCTCCAGCTTTGGCTCCAACAACTCTTGCAAAGGCTCCTAAAGCTGCCAAGGAAAACTCTTCTGACGATGATCAAGAAGAAACAGACCAAAATCACAATAAATCCGGGGCAGTGAGTTTGGTTAGCCTTGGTGGAGCAATGTTGATGTCGATTGGGATAGCTTTGGTCACAGTGGCAACCATGTGGAGTTGATCCATATGGCAGCTGCATTTTGAGTTTTCTTTGTCCTTAATTTCTTTTTTCTGCTTTTTATTTTTGTTTAAATTTTTGCATCTTTTGTGGTTTCTTGTGTGTTAATGTTATGAAAAGGGAAAGAATCCTTGAATGGTTAACGATTATGCTGTTAAACCATAATTGTTTGTTTCTAACATTATGGTTTATATGAAAGGCTAGGAATGATTTCATCTTTGACAACTCCTAACTTATTACCTAAGCTAACCTCTTAGCAATAGCAACTGTAACGTCGATACAAAATGTTGAAACTGAGTGCCTTGTGTTTTACAACTAATGAGGGTAACGGAAGAAATGGAGATGTTAGAAAAGGCTTTACAACTAATGAGGGTAACGTATAGACATGGCAACGGGGCGGGGACGGGTATTGTCTCCCCATTCCACGATCCCGACTCCCCAACGTATACCCGTACCCATCTTCGATATTCGTCGGGTTAAAATTTTTGTTACCCCATCCCCGTACCCGTTGGGTATCGGGTATCCCCGTCCCCAATTAGATTTGTAATTTTTTTTTAAAAAATTATATTGAAAATCTGATTTTTAAAAAAAAATGATTGTTACACATCTATTTTTAACTAATTGTATTTGTAAAACATTTGTCTACAAAAATCATCAAGAAAATAATTTTAAATTATGTAAATATTATAAAAAAATTAATAAGTAACTAATAAAATTTTAATAATTTCATCATTGGGGCGGATACGGTAATAGGTATGGGACGGTTAGTGACATCTCCGTCCCCGATCCCGACCCCGGTTAAAATGTTGGATAATCCCCGAACCCGTATCTGATCAACTCGGGTATTCCCCGTCAAAATCAGGACGGATTTGGGCAGATATCCATGGGTACGGATTTCATTGTCATGCCTAGCAACGTAGTGTCAATCTTTTCTTTTAATGTAATTGGTGTAAAGAAAAAAAGTATTTAGTTTAATCCATGGAGAAATTATGGTTTAAATTCTTTTAGGAGAAGCAAGTAAACTTCAAAATATATTCTTTTGTGATCTTTGAAATTTTAGGAGTACCTGAGAATAAACTAAAATAATTATTTTCGCTTGATTGAAATTTATTCTGAGATTTTCAATAAGGTATTTAAGAATGAATATTGGATTATAGTTTATTTTATTTATTGTCAATTGATGATTGATTGTCGTTTGCTACAACGAATCGATAATGTAGCCTATGAGTTAAATACTCATAGTATATATATATATATATATATATATATATATATATATATATATATGTATGTATGCATGTATTTTTTTCCGCTTGCTGCAACGAAAAGAGAATGCAACCTATGGGTTGAATATCCATAGTTCATAAAGATTCGTTCGCTGCAACGAAGAGATGATGCAGCTTACGAACTAAGTGTCGTAGTTCTATAATTATTGTTTGTCACAACGAAGAGATAATGTGGTCTATGTGCACATGATGGAATGAAAGTTTGTTTATAAAGTTATTATTCTTGAATACAAGTTTATATGTAGTTCTAAAAGTTTTCAAGAGAGTATACAATAATTTCTAAAAGTAAGTTGTATTTATTTTGTTTTTGTTTAATGTCATTTAAATTCTTTTTGGATGTAAAGACTCGTGTTATGTTGTGCTCTCATTCCTGTTCCCTTTGTATTTTATGCTCTCACTAAGTCTTCGTAACTTATCCCCTTATTTCATTTTATTTTCTCAGATACATAAGTAGTGGAGTAACTGACTTCGTATGATTTGCTGACTTATCCAAGAATTTCTTTATCTTTTTGGTAGATCTTCATTGCATTTCGATGAAGAGTGTTTTTTTTTTTTGTGAATCCAATATAATGCAGCTATAGGGATATGGGTAGTAATAGATATAGAGAAAAATTCTTTATTTTGAAATTTAAATGACCCTCTCTTGTAGATATATATTGATGGTGTAATTATGAAATTTTGAGACACTTTGATGATTAGTATTTATGACCAACATCATTATTAGTTGATATTTTGGACCATATGTCAAGGGTCTATATTATGATATGTGACCTTGATATGTAACCGTTAGATCTGAACATATATTTATATATAGATTTGTTTGAATGTATGATATGTTCTTACAGGTTATTCAATATGGGATTTGACCTGTTTTTAGAGGAAACTCTGTTGAATTTTCAATAACCCCTTTTGGATGATCTTTTAATTGTGATTTTGAGTGAGGACACTTAGGCTAGTCAGACTAAGAAAATTATAGTTTGTGCGCTAGTCATGGTCCAAGAATGAGTCGTGATCATGAATAACTCTTGAAAAAAACTCTATTCTACTTCCTTACATAGTAGTTTTAGACCATACAATAATTTTACCTACACAAGACATCACCATCTGAGTTTTCCAATCGAACAATATCATTATATTCTCTTATTATATTTATATATATATATATATATATATATATTTATAATGCTTTGTATTTTCTAAAATACTTAATAATAACTTATTAATCTTCTCTCATATTTTCGTTGTAAATAATTTTTCGCTCATAATTTAACTATGACTATGTTGGAGTATATGTGAAGTCTCATAGTGTAAAAATGAGAGGATTGAATATCATACAAATAAAAATTAAAGTGTAATATCAAATTCACTTATGTGATTGCTCATGACTCATTAATATAAATCTTGTGGATTTATCTCCCTCCACAACAAATCAAATGTATAAGGTGGAACGGTGATGCAGGTTGTCCTTCCCTTTCTCCAACTACATCATTTTTTCACAAAAGATGTAAAAAAGCATGTGCCAATTATTAGAACATCATTATCAAATGTCAAGTATCTCAGTTGTCCATTATCAGCTCATCGTTACCAGCAAAGATGCCAATAATAATTAGATAAAAAAATCCTCATTCTCCACGACAGATGGGATATACCCTCCACAGCTACAAATTTTACAACTTGTTAACCATAACATTTCACCAACCCATCATTTCCTTGGCCTCTGTATAACCCTAGCCCTCCACATATGGAACACAAAATGTACGAAGCATTCCACTCATTCACATTCATTCAGAAGCATCAGAGCCATCTACAGGCTGGACTTAGCAATTGAAGGTGAAAAAAGCAAAACTTTTCTCAATTCTCACTTTTTGTACTGGTTTGACTTAACAACCATGCATAATTTCTGATATGCGCAACAATACGCTTACACGTCAATACTATACCTTAGGGAATTTTTTTTAGGAATTAGGTGCAAAGCTTTATCGTTCTCACCACAATATGTACCCATCATTCGATAAAAGATCTTTGTTCTCCATGACAGATGGGATATACCCTCATACTCAAAATCTGGCAAATTTCACAACCATAACATTTCACCAACCTATTATTTCCTTGGCTTCTATATAATCCCTCTTCTTCAAACATCCCACTCATCAAACACAAATTGCAAGAACCATTCACATTCTTCCAGAATCATCAAAGCCATCAACGGGCTTGACTTGGCAACTAGCTGGAAGATGAAGCAAGCAACTCTTTTCTTCTTCTCACTCTTCCTACTCCTTTCCTCCACCACCATGGCCATTTCACCAGCACCTGCAGCAGCACCAAAAGCCACAGCAAAAACTCCTCCTACCCCAAAGGCAACAGCACCATCACCAAAACCATTAGTTCCCACAATACCTCAGTCTCCAGACTCTCCTGACTCGGTCCCCGACGACATCACCAGAATCCTGAAAAAGGCCAAAATGTTCTCAGTCCTAATCCGCCTCCTCAAAACCACCGAAATCATGAACAACATCAACTCACAGCTCATAACAGCCAAGAGTGGCGGCATAACCATCCTTGCACCAGATGATTCTGCCTTTTCCAACCTCAAAGCAGGCTTCCTCAACTCCCTAAACGAAGGCCAGAAAATCGAACTTGTGCAGTTCCACATATTGCCCGAGTTTGTGTCCAGCTCAAACTTTGATTCTCTAAGCAACCCTGTGCAGACAGTGGCCGGTAAAGATCCCGCAAGGCTTCCATTGAACGTGAATGCATTAGGAAACAGTGTCAACATTTCAACCGGGGTCGTCAATGCCACCGTTCTCGGGGTAGTATACTCAGATAACAAACTTGGGATTTATCACGTGGACAAGGTGCTTCTTCCTCTAGATTTCTTTATAACCAATAAGGCTCCAGCTTCAGCTCCATCAACTCTTGCAAAGTCTCCCAAAGCTGCTAAGGATAACTCTTCTGATGACGATCAAGAAGAAACAAATCAGCATCAGAATAAATCTGGGGCAGTGAGTGTGGTTAGCATTGGTGGAGCAACGTTGATGTCGCTTGTGATAGCTTTGGTTGCAACCATGTTGAGTTGATCCATTTGGCAGCTGCACTTTCAATTTTATTTGTCAAACACGCCATTAATTTCTTTCTTTTTACCTTTTTTGTTTAAATTTTGGTATGTGTTTCTGTTTTCTTGTGTATTGGTGTTATATATGAAAAGGACGTGAATACTTCAATGATCCATGATTTTTCTTTTTTCTTCTTTAAAAACAAAAAGGATTGAGTTGAGTTCATTAATTTGAATCTTAGAAAATTGAGAACATTGAACATAATATTTGTGCCACTGCCAATCAATCTGTTGCTTGATATAGGTGGATTAATTCAAGAAGAGTAAACAGAGAAAAACAAGAAACAATAAATGCAATATCATAGATTTTAGAAAACACCAACTTGAAACGTGAGGAGAGGGAGATAATGACTTCTTGTTTGTGTTGTGCACACACCAATGGATTTTAATAGAATTAAACAACCTAATATTGATGAAATCACACCCACAAGCATCAATTTTAAGTTTTTAACAACAGTTAGATTTCATACCTATGAATAGCTTAAAATGATACAAAACTTTATTAGTAGTAACTTGTAAGAAAACTTCTGATACCATATATCATTCAAACGACCTTTTCTTTTTGCTTGGGTTCCTCATTCAAACGACATGTTCTTACTGATAAGTTTTTGTTTTTATGTTTATATTTTAAATTTATATTATGTCTAACCAATCTAATTTTTAAATAGGATAGTACTATATTTTTAACAAAATTTCAAAACATTTTTTTAACTTTCTCTCTGTTTCTTTTCATTACATTATCTTGTCTAACATTCCTGTCCCTCTCATAACACAATAAAATTATTGCGAAAATTTTGTGCTTTAAAGTGAAAAATGCTTGGTTGACCCCTGATGAAGTGTAATAATTTAAATAACCTTAAAAAATTTAAATAATATTTTATAAAAATTTAAATAACCTAAAAAAACAATAGGGTAACCGTAACTCGAGCAGATCACCCCTTTCTCGGCCTCTGTCTCTAGCAAATAGTCAAATTAAGTATGGCCTACTTGTACAGTTTGCCTTACCTTCTTGCTCTCGAACATGTTTTGGTTACTTGTTGACTAGATACATTTAGTTTATTTTCATCTTAATAAAATAAAACATAAAGAATTAAAATAAATCATGATACTTATTTTGTAAAAATTATAAAAAAAAATATGATTTTTTTTCTAGACCATTATATATTGGTACAAAATATTCATTAGTTTCGTTAATGATTAATCTTTCAAAAATCTAACTTATCATTTCTAGTGGAATCTCTGCTCTAATCATGTTTTTTCTATTCACAAGACTCAAAGTGAGACATTGCTTAAGGAGATTGAATACAATATTATTTGGACTAACAACTTGTTGGTATAAAAAATTAAATTTAGTAAGTTTAATGTTGAAATGAGGTAAACTGTTGTGGAAAATGCTATAATTCAGTACAGTGAAGTGAATCTTGCAGAGATTCACAGGAACATATTTTGAGCATAGAAAACAGTATAAAAATAAAAAAGTGATATGACACCAATCAATCAGGCAACTATGAAAAAATGGAAACGAATTTGCATACATTAATTTATTAAAAAAAATTGAATTAACTAATATTTTATAATTTACATGAAGACACCCGCAATCATTGCTACTGGATCCAAGTCCACTGGAAAACGAGTTCTATTGATCTAGAAAGAGATGGATTTTACAGAGATCCTAATTGAAAGCAACACATCCATGATCATCTGTATAACTACTTTATTTGGTTACATTCATTTTAGCTATCACTTTTTTTGCAAACGTTTTGATCTCCATCGATGCACAACCATAATCTCCTTGTCGGGTGAGTATGTCTCGCAGAAAACCTCACCTTATTTTTCATGTTCCTTTCAAGCAAGAACTTATTCCTCTGTCACCCTAATCACTTTTATATATATATATATATATATATATATATATATATATATATATATATATACCCTTATATATCATCTACCATCGTTGACACAACACCTTAATATGATCTCATAGCCAGATATGTTCATAAATCACTATTGAAGGTTTTACAACAAAGCCTTTTCACCTAACTGTCATTCTCTCAGCCTCAATATATATAAAGCCTACTCCTGCATGTCATCAAGGCAACAAGTCCTCATTGCAATTACAAATCCTATCATTTGCAATCATTTCCTATGTCATCTAAACCTTCTTTTAACAAAACAAAAACCATGTTGAAGAAGCAATCTGTCTTGTCCTTGTCACTAGTAATGCTAATTTCATTTATGTATTCGACAACCACCTTAGCCCAATTATCACCAGCTTCAGCCCCTCTCAAACCGCCCCAACCTGCTCCTACCATACCAGCTGCGGCTCCTCAACAACCATTGGTTCCCTCATTGCCACAGTCACCAAGTGATTCCACTCCTGAAAGTACTCCAGCACTTGACATTGTTGGAATCCTGAGGAAGGCAAAGTCATTCAACATCCTAATCCGTCTCATGAAAACCACCCAATTGATCAACCAACTCAATGCACAGCTCCTCACTACTAAATCAGGTGGCATTACCATTCTTGCACCTGATGACAGTGCCTTCTCAGAACTCAAAGCAGGGTTTCTCAACTCTCTTTCTGATGGGCAAAAGCTCGAGCTCTTACAGTTCCATGTTCTTTCAGACTATGTCTCTAGCTCCAACTTTGATACACTGACAAACCCTGTTAGAACACTAGCAGGGGCTAAACCTGGAAAGGTGGAACTGAATGTGATAAGTTACGGAGGGAGTGTGAACATCTCAACGGGTGAGGTTAACACCACCATCACTGGCATTATATATACTGATAAGCATCTTGCTATTTATAAGGTGGGGAAAGTGCTTCTTCCTACGGACTTCTTTGCAGTTACCAAGGCACCTGCAAAATCACCCTCTTTGGCTCCAGAACCTTCAAGTGACACCGCAAAGGCACCTAAAGCTGATAAGGACGAGTCATCATCTTCAGATTCGTCACAGGTTAATCCCACTGAACAGAACTCTGGCACCGAGAAGATCGCTGTGTACGGAATGTGGATGTCACTTGGACTTGGAGTACTTCTCATGAGTGTGATGACAACATAAACCAGAACCAGGAAAAGATCATATCTGAATTTTCCAACGTTGTAGCTAGTTGCTACACCATATGCTATATATATTAATACCGAGAGTGTTACGATGAGTTATGTAATTGTGAGAAAGAAGTGATGAATTTGTTGAATACTGGATCACGGGATCTATTGTTGTATCTATGAAATTATTCTAAAACAAGAGTATTATGCTATGATCGCTTCTGTTATATATTGTCTTCCACGAGGAATCGATTAACAGAAACTCTTTTGTTTGTAAGGTTAGACATTAAATTAGTTATAAAACATTTTGGCTGATTAAAGGTGGTGAGGGAAGATGATTTCCCTATCTTTCTTTTGTTTTCCACTGTCTCCTCTTTCAGAGGTAATCCTGATCGAGGCACGATCAAACACTAAATGTGTACGGAATGTGGATGTCACTTGGACTTGGACTTGGACTTGCCTTGGTGGCAACAACCATGCAAACTTGATTGAGAGCGTGCTTTTTGCAGCTATGAATTTCGCTCTTAAAAACATGCACGTGTCTTTATATTGTGGTTGTCTTGTTTTGGGCTTTGTATGTGTTAGCCTAGGAAGTACTCTGAAGTGTGTAAAAGGTTTGCATGATTGTGGTGTTTTTTGTTTTTGTTATGAACTGAAATAATAATCCTTAGTTTCTAGGACTAAGGACCTCTAGAATAAAAGGGAGAAGGAACAGAAAAGCTGATAATTCTTTTTCATATCCTCACAAACTGCAATTACATACCTATATATAGTATTCCTAGGTCCTAAAGATAAGAATCAAGCAGCAGCAATTAACGAACCTATGACACTACAGACAGCAATACTTATAACAGAATTGCTAATTTGTTGGCAGACAACACTACTATTGTTATAACAAACCATTCCATATCTAATTGTAATTCCTTTAATACCCTTACAGTAACTAATTTACTTAGGCTAGGTTCCTAACAATTCCACCCCTCTTCGCAAACACCTTGTCCTCAAGGTGTAGTTATGTCAATCTGCCAAAGGAGCACCAAGAAGAATTAAGCCCTTCTCAATATTTTGTATTATTCCCTCAACAATCTGCTCCTGGTCGACTTACTAAGTTCTTGGCCCCTGTAAACTCTTTATTAAATTTATTGTACTCTTCATCATTAAGTTCACGATATGCAAGTATCAAGGCCCTCAAACCAGAATCAGCATATTCACTAATGTGCTGCTTTGTCTTCTCTTCAAAATCCCTTCCATTCTTTGCAATTCGTTCAAACATTACACTGTCAGCCCCTTTGCTAAGTAGTAATAGTTTCCCTCCACATCTTTCACAATTACAGACATCCGCTTTCTTGCACTAGTAAACTCTAATATATTCAAAAGTTTGTAGGACTTATTGATTTTCTGGTCTGATATGATGTCTAATTCACGCAGTGAAATAGTTGTATGTGTCCTTTCATAAAATTCAAATCCAAGTTCCCTGGCTACAATCACAAAAGCTGCCTCATCTGGTGATTCAACTTCATATGAAACCTTACCAATTTCTTCATCAACTTTAGGCATTGCAGTATGGCATACAACCAGCAACCGTAGGAAGTTCTGGATTACATTGGCATTGGGTTCTTTGATCCAATTTCCATTTACTACCTTTCATCCATAAAGTTAAAACCTTTAATGGATGACTTTGATCCACTAATCTTTTTCAACTCTTGGCCTGGATGTGATTCATGCCTCCTAGGCAGAGCTCTCTCAACTTCAGTAACTCCTCGTCCATAAGCAACCCCAGCATTTGGGTCTTCACATTTGATGATAGCCCTGAAATTTTGAAAGTTCGAGTCTTCTTGCAATTTTGAAGTTGCTTCGGGTGCTTGTTTCAGCTTCAGATTTGTCTCTCCATCAAGATTCATGGTCTCAACATAGCAAATTGCATCATCATAGTTTGATGCAAGTAAGATGGTGTCAAAATAAGCAAGACTAACAGACATACCTGGAGTGCTAATACCAGAATTGATAGCAAGGCAAACAACTCTCCTCCAGGCAGATTGGTGATCAATTATTTCCTTTGCAAACTCTGAATCCACAAGAAGGTTTGCCAAATTAGGATTTTCTTCATATGCCTGCTTGATTCTGTCTAAGAATATTGCTCTAATAACGCAACCCCTTTTCCAAATCCGGGCCAGTTCACCCAACTTCAAATCCCAACCCTTTTCAATACTCTTTGCACGGATCAAATTCATTTCCTGTGCATAACTGCAGATTTTGGCTGCATGAAGAGCCTTCCTAACATCATCAATCAACTTCTGCTTGTCTACAGGTTGATCAGTCACAATAACACCAATGCCACCTGATTTAAAGACCTTTGCAGCTTCAACCCTTTCCTCCTTCTACCCACTTAGGAACCTTGCATCCAATGATGCTTCAATAGTGGGAGCAACAATTGATAATTCAGCAGCTTGTTGAACAGTCCACTTACCAGCGTCCTTTAAGTAACCTTCAGGGTCAAATGTGTCAATACCAAGGAAATGCCTCAGACCTTGTGGCATAAAAACAGCACCCAAGTGTGCAGCCATCAGGACATCAACATTACCCAATAAAATGTGTTCGAGTTGCAAGCGACCTTTGTTGAACTTGCTGAACAGCTGAAGTGCTTCTCTGTCGTACACCCAAAAGGGGTTTTTCCTCATGACTTCGAATGAAACAGCATTAGCATCCTCTGAGTCTGAATGGTCGAGTTCGAAGGACCTGTGGCGATGAGACACTGTGTGGTCGTGGATGCTAAATTCGTAGCCTCGTCCAAACATTGGTTTCTCATCGCTTCCCAGTGTATATTTGGAACCATCTTCACCAGGAACTTCCGCCTCCATGGTTTGATTTTCCCTAACCCTTCCTTGACTAGAAAACGAGTTTAGCGACTCTTCCATGAAGCTTTGCACCTTTTTGTCTAAGCAAACAGAGCTCGGTTCGAACTCTATGGCTCCGTCTTTGGTGTTCAACTGAGGAGCCTCGCCAGCAGCGGGTTTCTCAGATGAGGAGGTCGAAGAAGTCTTGACACCTTTGAAAACTGACAACGATTTTCGAGAAGGGCCAGCTTCTGAAGAATTTCGTCTAGTTTGGCGACCGTGGCGTCTTGGGCAACGGTGAGTTTCGCGATGGCTGCTTCGATGCGGTCCATAGTGGATATGGAACAAGACAAGTCAGCCATTGACCCTCAACGAGAGCACCAAATGTTATGAACTGAAATAATAATCCTTAGTTTCTAGGACTAAGGGCCTCCAGAATAAGAGGGAGAAGGAACAGAAAAGCTGATAATTCTTTTTCATATCCTCACAAACTGCAATTACATACCTATATATAGTATTCCTAGGTCCTAAAGATAAGAATCAAGCAGCAGCAATTAACGAACCTATGACACTGCAGACAGCAATAGTCATCACATAATTGCTAATTTGTTGTTAAACAACACTACTATTGTTATAACAGAATTGCTATAACAAACTATTCCATATATAATTGTATTTCCTTAAATACCCTTACAGTAACTAATTTACTTAGGCTAGGTTCCTAAATATTTTCATAAAATATAGAGCTACATACCAATACTGGCAACATAACACACCCTGCAAATGAGCCTATTGAATGAACTCGTCTTCACGGATTTTGTCGGAACAAGCTGCTAAATTTTAGAAACTTGCAAGGTGTAAAAAGAAGAAAAAATTAGAAGAACTGAGATGGTGAGATATATAGTTGTAGAACTTCAATTTAGTCTTGGATGAATTGATAATGACTATGTATAGGTATATTTTGGGATTAAATCATAAAGGAATTCTTAATTTTTCTCTCTTATTTCTTTTTCTTTTGTGAATAATTGGATTTTTAACATCAGTTAAGTTTTTATTAATTTATAATGTTTGGTGAATAATTGTCACAAAAAAACAAAGTAAAGCCCGTAAAAACTGTTGGACAATGACAAACTGAAGCCACAATTGTTTCATTGTGATGTCCCACATCGGAAATATAATATTCATTTTCTTTATTCCCAAATTTCCTAACTGATTTTAAACAGTTTTGATTGTTATTCTTTTAACAAATATTTCCTTTTTTAATGCTCTTGATTAGCTATAAACCAAATAGCATAACCTCCACTTTATTAGCAATTCTCTAACGGTCAATTTGTTAAATGTGTAGCTAATAATTATGATTTGTGGACAGGAAAAGAGAAAGACGTTTTTCATTGTTTTGCTATTAAAAAGAGGACTGTCATAGTCTTGCAGAGGCTTGCACAGGCAAAAAATAATTTTCAATTCTTTTCTTATTATCTACTTCTAAAATTCTGGGCAATTGTTCTGTGATTTCCATAGCCTAAGGCCACGAGTGCACGTGTTCATAGGCTCGTTGTGTTAACCTTGGGGAGCAGTCGACAAACTAGATTGCATCAAGGTCTAGCCGAATTTTGCTTTCAAGGCAGTAATTTTTCACGGCACAACAAACCTCCAATCTGTGTTATATGTTTTTGTACTTATGACTTCTAATTTTTTTCAACAAAAACAAATTGAAGATCTGAAGATGCTCGCTTAGCGCGTCTCAGACGCGCGACGCAGTCGCTCAACGGACAAAACACGCTTAGCGCCAGGAAGTATGGAGAAGTCTAATGTATGAAGGCCCGTTCAGCGCGAGTCACGCGTTGAGTGCTAGATTATCGCCATACTTGTTAAGCATGACAATTGCGCTTAACGCGAAGGTTGCGTGAAATCCAAGCTAAAGTGCACCTATAAAAAGAGGAAGAGGAAAAGAAAAAAAGGCATACATCTACACACCCAATATTCAAGAGAATATAATTTCTTATAAAAGGCAAAAGCTAGAAGCAGGAGAAACAATTATTAGCAATTATTCCTTCTCTCCATTCTCTTACTTATCTACTCCCTTCATTACCCATTATCCTCTTCCAATTGTAAAGCCTATTGTGACAATGAGAGATTAAAATCCCTTTTATTGGAGCTTAGCAGCCAACTATCCTTGATGTAATTACTCTTTTTATCTATTTAAAATTGTTACTTTTTCATTATCCTTTTTTTGTGCTTAATTTTATTGTTTATGGTTTCATCAGCATATGCATCCTAAGTTTTAGGGGTAACATTGGGAGGTGTTATTCTATAATAGAACCGGAAAAAAGTGTCTAAGTAATTATCTATAGGAATAGAATGATTTTATTTAGCCTGTTATATATCTCTATTCTTAATGTAATTTAATTGTTTTACCTCTTAAAGGAATTTGGGTCAAGAGTAGTTCTAGTAGACTAAACCCCTAACATTCTCATATTTTGAATTAACTTTTGCTTCCAATATTGACTTTTCTCATCTTGTTTGTTTTAATTAATTAATTTAATTTTATGTTTATTTTTCTTGGTTATTTATTTTAATTTAATTTTATGCCAATTATTTTACTATTTTTTTCACAACCTTTTAAACCAATTTAATTATTACTTGATAATTATATATTCATCTATCTAAGTATAAATAAAGTTATCGTGGACTCGACACTTGTCCAACTCTCCACTGTACGAAATCTTTAACTAACAAAAACAATAGGAACTATCCCTACTCATTTTTTAAATCCTTCGAGAGAGTTTTTAACTTCAGTGCTTATACAAATTGGTGTACTTGTCAATCTAGCAACATGAATCACCCCATACTAGAAGTTTCAATTTTCATATGCGTGAAATTAACTTTCTGCTTTTTGAGTTATTCAACTAATTCATTCAAAGTAACTAATTTAATCTTTCCGTGACATCACTAATGGAAAAAGTGGAGACAAAAGGCTAATATAGATCAAAAGAGAGTAATATAAAGAATTGGATAATTGGATCGCAGAAGCAAAAATCTAACAAAATTGTCATTGGTTGAAGCACTGTTGCTGGAGCATAAAAAAAAGTCATAGGACACTAATGAGCTTTAAAAATCCATATGGCATGCAAAATCTCTATGAGAACTCCAAAGATGAAATCTAAAGGAATCTGACAAATAAGTTACTTGAAATAACCAGTTATGAAACCAAGTTTAACGCTAACAATTTTTTTTTAATAAAAACAAGTTACTTGAAATAACTTGATTCCTGGCCTGCCAGATCACCCGAACAGTGATGCCAAAAACAGTATTCCACCTTGGTGGTCCCTTAAAAATATTTAGGGCCATCCATCGGTTGAGATTGGAGCCAAAAAAATCCATTCATGTCAAGTGCATAGAATCTGGCTAAGTCATACCAGATAGGGCAAACCAAGCTACAGCCTCTAAGGATGTGATTTGTTGTTTCTGCACAAGAATATCACACAAGGGATTTTTCTATACATGATGAGTCTTTACACAAGAAAATTTATTTCTTTTTCTTTCAATTATGATTAAGTCTCGAGTCTTGAGTACCAAATATCACTATTGAAAAAGTTATTTTTTTTAACAAAAAATTAACTTTTTCAAATTTCAATAGTCATCTTTCGAACACAAGACTCAAAATCAAAATTTGAATAGAAGTGAAACTAAACCTTTTTTTTTTCTTTTTGTGTGTGTGAGGGGGCTGAAGGCCAAACTAAAAACCAAGGGAAAATTACATTAAAAACATCAGCTAACAGAGGAATAGAAAGAAAGCTAGGAAAAACTCAAATCCAAAGAGGCCCCAAGGACCAAATGCTCTCAACCTTGGCAAGATAGAAGATTCCACATGATAGGATCCATGGATGTGTTGAATAAGAGAGTAGCAGGGACGTAAATCATAGCAATCATCAGTGATCAACTGAATGCCAGCCAGAGAAGAAACACATTCATCAATAAATAGTATCTTTATGCACCTACACATTTACACCCACTGAAAAATTAGTATCTTTCCTCTTCACTTTTTTCTTACACTGTGTTTGGATAGGAATTGAAATAGGGAGGAAAGAAATAGAAAGAAAGTAAGAGTGTAAAAAATTGATGCATAATAAATATTTTTTTTTAAGTTATCAAGAAGTTCCTATTTTTACCCAAAAGTCATCATCTTCTCATATCAACAAAGCTTGACCTACTTAGAAGATAAATCAGTGGTCCCTTAAACATGTTAACTAAGATTCGCTTTCTAGTCATTAACTAAGCTTACTTCAATAATTTCTGTCTCGAAAGAGTTCAATCTCAATTTTTCTACTGCCAGATATTTTTAATACACACAAAAATAAAAAATACTATCTCCACGTTAAAACCACATAAAAGTTTAATTATTAGCACTAAATATATGGTTTACGTAAAGTCTCTACTCTCTACAAGATATAAATTCTTAAAACATAGAACTTAGAAGATAAAAAATTATTAAGGAACAATTATGGCTTAGCCACTGAATCATTAATCATTGAAGTATTCACGTCCTTTTCATATATAACACCAATACACAAGAAAACAGAAACACATACCAAAATTTAAACAAAAAAGGTAAAAAGAAAGAAATTAATGGCGTGTTTGACAAATAAAATTGAAAGTGCAGCTGCCAAATGGATCAACTCAACATGGTTGCAACCAAAGCTATCGCAAGCGACATCAACGTTGCTCCACCAATGCTAACCACACTCACTGCCCCAGATTTATTCTGATGCTGATTTGTTTCTTCTTGATCGTCCTCAGAAGAGTTATCCTTAGCAGCTTTGGGAGACTTTGCAAGAGTTGATGGAGCTGAAGCTGGAGCCTTATTGGTTATAAAGAAATCTAGAGGAAGAAGCACCTTGTCCACGTGATAAATCCCAAGTTTGTTATCTGAGTATACTACCCCGAGAACGGTGGCATTGACGACCCCGGTTGAAATGTTGACACTGTTTCCTAATGCATTCACGTTCAATGGAAGCCTTGCGGGATCTTTACCGGCCACTGTCTGCACAGGGTTGCTTAGAGAATCAAAGTTTGAGCTGGACACAAACTCGGGCAATATGTGGAACTGCACAAGTTCGATTTTCTGGCCTTCGTTTAGGGAGTTGAGGAAGCCTGCTTTGAGGTTGGAAAAGGCAGAATCATCTGGTGCAAGGATGGTTATGCCGCCACTCTTGGCTGTTATGAGCTGTGAGTTGATGTTGTTCATGATTTCGGTGGTTTTGAGGAGGCGGATTAGGACTGAGAACATTTTGGCCTTTTTCAGGATTCTGGTGATGTCGTCGGGGACCGAGTCAGGAGAGTCTGGAGACTGAGGTATTGTGGGAACTAATGGTTTTGGTGATGGTGCTGTTGCCTTTGGGGTAGGAGGAGTTTTTGCTGTGGCTTTTGGTGCTGCTGCAGGTGCTGGTGAAATGGCCATGGTGGTGGAGGAAAGGAGTAGGAAGAGTGAGAAGAAGAAAAGAGTTGCTTGCTTCATCTTCCAGCTAGTTGCCAAGTCAAGCCCGTTGATGGCTTTGATGATTCTGGAAGAATGTGAATGGTTCTTGCAATTTGTGTTTGATGAGTGGGATGTTTGAAGAAGAGGGATTATATAGAAGCCAAGGAAATAATAGGTTGGTGAAATGTTATGGTTGTGAAATTTGCCAGATTTTGAGTATGAGGGTATATCCCATCTGTCATGGAGAACAAAGATCTTTTATCGAATGATGGGTACATATTGTGGTGAGAACGATAAAGCTTTGCACCTAATTCCTAAAAAAAATTCCCTAAGGTATAGTATTGACGTGTAAGCGTATTGTTGCGCATATCAGAAATTATGCATGGTTGTTAAGTCAAACCAGTACAAAAAGTGAGAATTGAGAAAAGTTTTGCTTTTTTCACCTTCAATTGCTAAGTCCAGCCTGTAGATGGCTCTGATGCTTCTGAATGAATGTGAATGAGTGGAATGCTTCGTACATTTTGTGTTCCATATGTGGAGGGCTAGGGTTATACAGAGGCCAAGGAAATGATGGGTTGGTGAAATGTTATGGTTAACAAGTTGTAAAATTTGTAGCTGTGGAGGGTATATCCCATCTGTCGTGGAGAATGAGGATTTTTTTATCTAATTATTATTGGCATCTTTGCTGGTAACGATGAGCTGATAATGGACAACTGAGATACTTGACATTTGATAATGATGTTCTAATAATTGGCACATGCTTTTTTACATCTTTTGTGAAAAAATGATGTAGTTGGAGAAAGGGAAGGACAACCTGCATCACCGTTCCACCTTATACATTTGATTTGTTGTGGAGGGAGATAAATCCACAAGATTTATATTAATGAGTCATGAGCAATCACATAAGTGAATTTGATATTACACTTTAATTTTTATTTGTATGATATTCAATCCTCTCATTTTTACACTATGAGACTTCACATATACTCCAACATAGTCATAGTTAAATTATGAGCGAAAAATTATTTACAACGAAAATATGATAGAAGATTAATAAGTTATTATTAAGTATTTTAGAAAATACAAAGCATTATAAATATATATATATATATATATAAATATAATAAGAGAATATAATGATATTGTTCGATTGGAAAACTCAGATGGTGATGTCTTGTGTAGGTAAAATTATTGTATGGTCTAAAACTACTATGTAAGGAAGTAGAATAGAGTTTTTTTCAAGAGTTATTCATGGTCACGACTCATTCTTAGACCATGACCAGCGCACAGACTATAATTTTCTTAGTCTGACTAGCCTAAGTGTCCTCACTCAAAATCACAATTAAAAGATCATCCAAAAGGAGTTATTGAAAATTCAACAGAGTTTCTTCTAAAAACAGGTCAAACCCCATATTGAATAACCTGTAAGAACATATCATACATCCAAACAAATCTATATATAAATATATGTTCAGATCTAACAGTTAGATATCAAGGTCACAAATCATAATATAGACCCTTGACATACGGTCCAAAATATCAACTAATAATGATGTTGGTCATAAATACTAATCATCAAAGTGTCTCAAAATTTCATAATTACACCATCAATATATATCTATAAGAGAGGGTCATTTAAATTTCAAAATAAAGAATTTTTCTCTATATCTATTACTACCCATATCCCTATAGCTGCATTATATTGGATTCACAAAAAAAAAAACACTCTTCATCAAAATGCAATGAAGATCTACCAAAAAGATAAAGAAATTCTTGGATAAGTCAGCAAATCACAGGAAGTCATTTACTTCACTACTTGTGTATCTCAGAAAATAAAATGAAATAAGGGGATAAGTCACGAAGACTTAGTGAGAGCATAAAATACAAAGCGAACAGGAATGCGAGCACAACATAACACGAGTCTTTACATCCAAAAAGAATTTAAATGACATTAAACAAAAAAAATAAATACAACTTACTTTTAGAAACTATTGTATACTCTCTTGAAAACTTTTAGAACTACATATAAACTTGTATTCAAGAATAATAACATTATAAACAAACTTTCATTCCATCATGTGCACATAGACCACATTATTTCTTCGTTGTGACGAACAATAATTATAGAACTACGACACTTAGTTCGTAAGCCGCATTATCTCTTCGTTGCAGCGAACGAATCTTTATGAACTATGGATATTCAACCCATAGGTTGCATTCTCTTTTCATTGCAGCAAGCGAATACATGCATACATACATATATATATATATATATATATATATATATATATATATATATATATATATATATATATATATATATATATATACTATGAGTATTTAACTCATAAGCTACATTATCGATTCGTTGTAGCAAACGACAATCAATCATCAACTGACAATAAATAAAACAAACTATAATCCAATATTCATTCTTAAATACCTTATTGAAAATCTCAGAATAAATTTCAATCAAGTGAAAATAATTATTTTAGTTTATTCTCAGGTACTCCTAAAATTTCAAAGATCACAAAAGAATATATTTTGAAGTTTACTTGCTTCTCCTAAAAGAATTTAAACCATAATTTCTCCATGGATTAAACTAAATACTTTTTTTCTTTACACCAATTACATTAAAAGAAAAGATTAACACTGCGTTACTAGGCATGACAATGAAATCCGTACCCGTGGATATCCGCCCAAACCCGTCCTGATTTTGACGGGGAATATCCGAGTTGATCGGATACGGGTTCGGGGATTATTCAACTTTTTAACCGGGGTCGGGAGCGGGGACGGAGATGTCACTAGCCGTCCCATACCTATTCCCGTATCCGCCCCAATGATGAAATTATTAAAATTTTATTAGTGACTTATTAATTTTTTTTATAATTTTTACATAATTTAAAATTCTTTTCTTGATGATTTTTGTAGACAAATGCTTTGCAAATACAAGTAGTTAAAAATAGATGTGTAACAATCATTTTTTTAAATCAGATTTTCAATATAATTTTTTTTAAAAAAAAAATTACAAATCTAATTGGGGACGGGGATACCCGATACCCAACGGGTACGGGGATGGGGTAACAAAAATTTTAACCCGACGAATATCGAAGACGGATACGGGTATACGTTGAGGAGTCGGGATCGGGGACTGGGGAGACAATACCCGTCCCCGCCCCATTGCCATGTCTATAGGTTACCCTCATTAGTTGTAAAGCCTTTTCTAACATCTCCATTTCTTCCGTTACCCTCATTAGTTGTAAAACACAAGGCACTCAGTTTCAACATTTTGTATCGACGTTACAGTTGCTATTGCTAAGAGGTTAGCTTAGGTAATAAGTTAGGAGTTGTCAAAGATGAAATCATTCCTAGCCTTTCATATAAACCATAATGTTAGAAACAAACAATTATGGTTTAACAGCATAATCGTTAACCATTCAAGGATTCTTTCCCTTTTCATAACATTAACACACAAGAAACCACAAAAGATGCAAAAATTTAAACAAAAATAAAAAGCAGAAAAAAGAAATTAACGACAAAGAAAACTCAAAATGCAGCTGCCATATGGATCAACTCCACATGGTTGCCACTGTGACCAAAGCTATCCCAATCGACATCAACATTGCTCCACCAAGGCTAACCAAACTCACTGCCCCGGATTTATTGTGATTTTGGTCTGTTTCTTCTTGATCATCCTCAGAAGAGTTTTGCTTGGCAGCTTTAGGAGCCTTTGCAAGAGTTGTTGGAGCCAAAGCTGGAGCCTTATTGGTTAGAAAGAAATCTAGAGGAAGAAGAACCTTGTCCACATGATAAATGCCAAGCTTGTTATCCGAGTAGACTACTCCGAGAATGGTGGCATTGACTACCCCAGTTGAAATGTTGACACTGTTACCTAATGCATTCACATTCAGCGGAAGCCTTGCAGGGTCTTTACCAGCCACTGTCTGCACAGGGTTGCTTAGGGAATCGAAGTTTGAGCTCGACACAAACTCTGGCAATATGTGGAACTGCACTAATTCGATTTTCTGGCCTTCGTTTAGGGAGTTGAGGAAGCCTGCTTTGAGGTTGGAAAAGGCAGAATCATCTGGTGCAAGGATGGTTATGCCGCCACTCTTGGCTGTTATGAGCTGTGAGTTGATGTTGTTCATGATTTCTGTGGTTTTGAGGAGGCGGATTAGGACTGAGAACATTTTTGCCTTTTTCAGGATTCTGGTGATGTCGTCGGGGACTGAGTCAGGAGAGTCTGGAGACTGAGGTAGTGTGGGAACTAATGGTTTTGGTGATGGTGCTGTTGCCTTTGGGGTAGGAGGTGTTTTTGGTGCTGCTGCAGGTGCTGGTGAAATGGCCATGGTGGTGGAGGAAAGGAGTAGGAAGAGTGAGAAGGAGAAAAGAGTTGCTTGCTTCATCTTCCAGTTGCCAAGTCAAGCCCTGTGGATGGCTTTGATGATTCTGGATGAATGTGAATGATTGGAATTAATGGTTCTTGCAATTTGTGTTTGATGAGTGGCATGTGTGAAGGAGACGGGTTATATAGAGGCCAAGGAAATGATAGGCTGGTGAAATGTTATGGCTGTGAAATTTGTTAGTTGTGGAGTGTGAGGGTATATCGCATCTGTCATGCAGAACTAGGATCTTTTATCTAATTATTATTGGGATGAATGATGGGTACATATTGTGTTGAGAATGATAAAGCTTTGCTCCTAATTCCTAAAAAAATTCCCTCTGCCTAGCATGATGTCCGGTACAGGTAATGCACCACTGATTATTGTAGTGATGAGGGAGGATTATTTAGTTGGGAGGGAGAATCAAAAGTATTGTCTGTGAACTATTATGCTTTCATATCATTATCAATATTCATTATATATATCAATTGGATGCATGCATATAATGGGACATGTAAATTGAAAGGTGACTCTGTATATATGTAGGTTGAGTACTAACATCTGAAAAAAACGATATGCCCAAATTGATTAAGACCCCCTGCCCTTAGTTTTGTATTATATAATTCAATAGAGTAATTTTAATGTAAGAAGGGGAGAGAGATTTGCTTGAATTATGAATTTTTTAACTGCACAGTCAGCAATTGTTTCTGAAACTGTGGGGGACCGTTTCACAAATGGCTTCAGTGTCATTAGGCTAGTTTCATTTAGCCTTAATTGCAATTATCATCCAACTTTCTTGATTTTACAAATCTTCCCACCTAATTTTTTTTCACGAATTTTATTAATCAATTTTATAATTTTGACATATTTTATCATTGTTGACTTGTAAAAAAAATGCTAATTAAAGAAAAAATAAAACGACATTGTTTTCTTACCAATGTAATGATCAAATGCACAAAAACTAAAAAGTTGAATGGTAAAATTCATGAAATGATAAAAATTGAATGGCAAAATTTGTGAAAAGAAAACTTTGGTTATAAAATATGTGAAATGATGAAAGTTGGATGATAAATTCCGTAAAAAGAAAATTTGGGCGGTAAAATTTCCAAAATCATAAAAATCGGGTGGTAAAATTTACAATTAAGCCTTTGGTTTATTTATATTAAGGCTTAAATATATTTCTATCCCTAGTAAATATTTGATTTTGTATTTGTTCCTTGATAAATTTTTGTTTTACGATGAGTTTCTAATAAAATAATAATTTTATTTTTGGTCCTTAACACTTATTTTTAGTCTCTAATAGATTAACAAATTTAGTGTTTATTCCATAATAAATATTTCTCATTTGTTATTGATACATTGATACAGACAAATAAAATTTACTAATTTATTAAAAAGCAAACACAAAATTTTCTAATTTATTAGGGACTAAAATAAAATATTAAGGATAAAAAATAAAAGTATTATTTTATTAGGGACTCAATGCAAAGTAAAAATTTATTAAGAAATAAATATAAAATTCAGATATTTATTAAGGATAAAACATATTTAAGCCTTATATTAATTATAATGAATTATTTATATCCTTTTTGCAGTATCTTTGAATAAATCTTCTAATTAAATGAACAAAGTTCAATATATTTTATATTTTTAACATGCATTCACTCTATCATTTAATATTTACTTTACAGAGTATTAAAAATATTTATAAAAATTATAATAAAAGGATATATATATATAATAATAATAATAATAATAATAATAATATTTTTCAGTTAAGAAAATGAGATGTTAAGGTCTTGTCTAGGAAAAATGATTGTATGATCCAATACTATTGTGTATTTATTAATTATCTCGATCAATTTATATGTTACACGTAATTAAGTTTTATTAAAAAAATTATAAATTAAAAAATTCAACTACATATTATATAGAAATTAGTTGAGAACATAAACATATAGTAATTTCAGAATATACAATATTTTTTCCTTGACTCACTCTTTTTAATTTATCATATCCTTTATCGTACACAAAAGTAAAATTACATATTGGTTCACTCATTTTATATATTCTCACAAATTTGAAGCCCCATTAAAATTGAAAATTAAAGTGCATTTGTATAGTCTGTTCTTTTGTTTGGTTAACTTTAGAGCATGTAGAGAAGGAAAGAAGTTAAGGTTTTTCTCACTGCTAAATTAGAGTAGTTTACTTTTAAAATTATCAAACAAGTGTAATTTTTTTTTTTGAAAAATTATAGCTGTCTGTTGTATTAAGGATTTTTATAACATAATCTTTAAGATTGAATTTAAGCAATTAAAAGTAAAAGGTTTTATTGAGAAAAATATATTTATTACATAAGACATACAAAGGTGTCAAAAAAGTGTTTTTTCAGTAAAATCTTTACACTTTTTAATTACTTAAAATCAGTCCTAAAAGTTTATATATTAACAAAACTGTCATATACCTATTATCCTGCGTCACATGAGCCACTTTTGCATTAGCCTATTATAAGAATTCGAATATTATTATGGAGCTGCTTTAATGATTAACAGAAGATCTGGCCTTCAATCTAAATTTTAATAAGAAACAAACTATCTCTTTGAAAGAAGTTAAATCTATTTGTATTGCAACCTTTTGTTTGCTTAAAATAGGGAAATCATAACCAACGTGGGTTGGGTAAAGTGGAAGAGGTTAGTCTCCCATAGCCTTAATAAACCAAGGTTCGAATTCTTCCTCGGAGAGATACTCACATTTTCACATTTAATGTTTGATAGTGTCTCGAACAGGATTATCGAGAAAGAGGAGACAGTGGAAAACAAAAGAAAGATAGGGAAATCATCTTCCCTCACCACCTTTAATCAGCCAAAATGTTTTATAACTAATTTAATGTCTAACCTTACAAACAAAAGAGTTTCTGTTAATCGATTCCTCGTGGAAGACAATATATAACAGAAGCGACCATAGCATAATACTCTTGTTTTAGAATAATTTCATAGATACAACAGTAGATCCCGTGATCCAGTATTCAACAAATTCATCACTTCTTTCTCACAATTACATAACTCATCGTAACACTCTCGGTATTAATATATATAGCATATGGTGTAGCAACTAGCTACAACGTTGGAAAATTCAGATATGATCTTTTCCTGGTTCTGGTTTATGTTGTCATCACACTCATGAGAAGTACTCCAAGTCCAAGTGACATCCACATTCCGTACACAGCGATCTTCTCGGTGCCAGAGTTCTGTTCAGTGGGATTAACCTGTGACGAATCTGAAGATGATGACTCGTCCTTATCAGCTTTAGGTGCCTTTGCGGTGTCACTTGAAGGTTCTGGAGCCAAAGAGGGTGATTTTGCAGGTGCCTTGGTAACTGCAAAGAAGTCCGTAGGAAGAAGCACTTTCCCCACCTTATAAATAGCAAGATGCTTATCGGTATATATAATGCCAGTGATGGTGGTGTTAACCTCACCCGTTGAGATGTTCACACTCCCTCCGTAACTTATCACATTCAGTTCCACCTTTCCAGGTTTAGCCCCTGCTAGTGTTCTAACAGGGTTCGTCAGTGTATCAAAGTTGGAGCTAGAGACATAGTCTGAAAGAACATGGAACTGTAAGAGCTCGAGCTTTTGTCCATCAGAAAGAGAGTTGAGAAACCCTGCTTTGAGTTCTGAGAAGGCACTGTCATCAGGTGCAAGAATGGTAATGCCACCTGATTTAGTAGTGAGGAGCTGTGCATTGAGTTGGTTGATCAATTGGGTGGTTTTCATGAGACGGATTAGGATGTTGAATGACTTTGCCTTCCTCAGGATTCCAACAATGTCAAGTGCTGGAGTACTTTCAGGAGTGGAATCACTTGGTGACTGTGGCAATGAGGGAACCAATGGTTGTTGAGGAGCCGCAGCTGGTATGGTAGGAGCAGGTTGGGGCGGTTTGAGAGGGGCTGAAGCTGGTGATAATTGGGCTAAGGTGGTTGTCGAATACATAAATGAAATTAGCATTACTAGTGAGAAGGACAAGACAGATTGCTTCTTCAACATGGTTTTTGTTTTGTTAAAAGAAGGTTTAGATGACATAGGAAATGATTGCAAATGATAGGATTTGTAATTGCAATGAGGACTTGTTGCCTTGATGACATGCAGGAGTAGGCTTTATATATAGAGGCTGAGAGAATGACAGTTAGGTGAAAAGGCTTTGTTGTAAAACCTTCAATAGTGATTTATGAACATATCTGGCTATGAGATCATATTAAGGTGTTGTGTCAATGATGGTAGATATATATATATATATATAAGGTGTTGTGTCAATGAAGATAGCTAGATATGGGAATAAGAGATTTGGATGATGGAGAAGTAAGTTCTTGCTTCAATGACAACCACCACCAAACACTATTGTTTGATTTGTAAGAATATATTTCATTTTATATTTTGTTTTTAGGTTTAATTATTCATTTGTTTACCTTTCCTTTTTATATTATGCTTAAAATTAAAATAATGTGTAAAGAATAAAAGAAATTAAAATGATGTGTGTAGGAACGAGATATTTTTAAATATAAGAATTAAAAAAAAAAGTTTTTTTTAATTATAAAGACCAAATGAATAATTAATTATATCTTATTTTTAATAAGATTCTTGTGATCAAATAATATATATACCAATTAACTTATTCTTAATTTCTTAAGCAAAACAACTTAAGTTTTTTAGGTTCAATAAATCTCTGATTAATATAATTAAATAACTTATATTAAAAATAAGGACTTTAATGATGTTCAATCCTCTTTATCTTATCTCTAGGTATATGGGTTATTGGTTTCTTGAACAATTTTTCCTAATAGAATTGAACATAATGAATCACGAAATTAAGTGATCAATCTAAAAATACATAATTGCGGTTGAAGAAGAACAATAACAGTTGCTTTTTTAATAAGAAAAACAGTAATTACACAAAGATAATCTAATTACATTTAACTCTGACAAAAGGTTAATTTAGTTATTCATAGCCATAAGAGAAGCAACCAGTAAAAAGACTATGGAGGAGTCCTTGAGCATAGAAGCTGCTAGACTCTTGTTCTTTCTCTGAAACACGTTTTTTGGTGCTCGGTCTTTCCTTGGGCTTTGTACTCAGTAGTAACTGAGCTTATAAGCTAAGTTCGCTTATGTGAGCAGCAAAGAAGAGCTCGATTAAGTGAATGCAACAAGAAAATGCCCTATATATAGAATTAGCTGGCTTAAGAGAGCACAACAAAATTTCTAGGCTCAGATAATTGGCTCACTTAAGTGAGCATAATTGCTTCTCTTAATCAAGGTCAACAACTTCAGAACTCTTCAACCCTTCATGGCTGAAGTGACAGTGCTTCAATATATATACCTCTCCAAAAAGGTCCTTCATGTAATTCCTTCAAAACAAAACAAAAAGAACAAAGATCACATATAAATGCATAATAACTGAATTTCTAGCTAGAAAAGTCTTCACTCCTAAACCAATCAAATAAAGCACGAACGTACATAGTCCAAAAGTATATAATTGCACACACGACTAAAATGCAATTGTAGATGATAATTATCAATATTTTCTATTGAACAACACAAAAGAACTACTTTTATTACCATAAAAGGACCGGTATAACTTGCTGGTATAAGATGTACTAAAGAAGTTTAATGATGATGTTTAAACTCTCATCTAATTATAAATTATTGTTTAAATTATTTTAAAATAATTATTTTAAAAGTTAATAAACTTATCATACATAATAGTTATGATTAGATAATCATATAAATTTTTTTATATTGTCAATGTATAACTTTTTTCTCTTAATTATCAATAATATGTTATAATTAAGGGAATATAAATTATTATGTGCATGTATATAGTATAAATACATTAATATAATTTATTTTTAAAATTCAGTTATTAAAATATATTTCACGAACAATAATAATTAAATGTAATGTGAGTCCTTGTCTTGATGGATACTTGAATTTTACAATAATGTTCATTTGGTTTAATCAAATTTAACTAGCTTAATTATCAATAATGAATTTGATTATATTAACAAATGCATAGTTGTTGACCTAATTAGATGTAACTAATTTAATTACATTAAATTAGCATTTAATTAAAACAAAGAATAATGTAATTAGATTAGATGTAACAAATACATAGTTGTTGACCTAATTAGATGTAAATAATTTTAAAATAAAAAATTTTAAAAATAAAATGAACTTATTAAGAAAATAATGTAATTTGCAATGGTATTTATGTAGTATTTTTGTAAATATAAATATTCTTTCTTTATGTAATATTAATTTTTGTATGTATTTATTAAGTTTACATAATTAATTTTATATTTATTTTGATAAATATATAATTCTATTATAAGAATAAAGATGTTTTATTATTATTATATATATTTTTTATTTTATATCTTAAAATAATGCTATTCATAATATTAAGTGTATATATATATATATATATATATATATATATATATATATATATATATATATATATATATATATATATATATATATGATATTATATTTTTTTATCATAATCATCTGAAATGGTTTAATATTAATTTTAACGCATTAACCATTTATCTTTAATCAATTAGTTTATAATATTTACATTTTTATTTATAAATTTTAAACAAGTATTACATCATTGTTATTCTTAGGAAAAATAATAACCCATAATAAATTTTAAATATAATTTCTTTTGAAACAATAGCTATAAAAGATTTAAGCATGTTTTTAGTCTTTCAAATTTAAAAATAGTTCTTTGTTAGTCTCTCAAATCCCGATGTGATTTTTTTTAATCTTTTTAGTTGTCAACTATTATCACAAATTGTGCATCTAAACGGTAAAAAGATAGTGAAGATGGACTTAATTAAAAAATGCTTTTCGCAAATTTGAGGGCCTAAATAATGTAAATTTTATTTTAAAGACTAAAATTAAATCCAAAATTTAAGAAATTAAAGACAGTTTATATTTATTTCCCTTTTTTCAAAATATACTTCCCTATTTACTTAGTAAAAGGAAGTGGATATAGGAAGACCCTAATTAAATCTTCCATTAAATCATCTCATAATTTGGAAATCTAATGCAGTTGGATTTGAAATGATGTCGGGTTATATTGATATGGATTTTCTGATATTTTATAGGCAATTCGAACCAAACTAACCGACAATTGGATCCATGTTTATTTTCTATCCTCGCACCCGTTTTCGGGTTCTTCGGGTTTACGGTTCGATCCGTTTTCGCTTACACGTTAAATTGGGGCAATGCTTTTTTCTTCTTCTTCCTAACAGCATTAAACCCTAACAAAACCCCACTCTCATTCATCGATGGGGAAGAAGAAGGATAGAATCGTTCTTCCACCGGAGCTTCCGCCGGAGATTCCCGACGAGGAAGTTGAAGTTTCCGACGATGACCTCCAATTCGTCAAGGAGAACCGCGCCTATGCCTCCTTGCTTTCCACCTTGGACACCCGTTCAATCACCAAGTTCGCTTCTTGCTTTCAACCCTTTTTCTAATCTTTTCTCCTTTTTTTCTTCTTCATTATTTTATAGTGTCACTCCTTACTTGCAATGCTATATTCTGTGTAAACTGTTAGCTAAAATATCCTGTTATAAATAGGGAAAATTATAAATTTTGCATATTCGGATTCTTTGAAACCTTTCAGTGGTAGCGGAGTTTATGTTAGTATTTGAGAAACTCGGCTTATCCTTGTTTATTGTCGACTTTGACTGTTTAGGTGCATAATTAGGTGAAATAATTGAATTATTTTACTTCACCGTTTATGAAAGCAGAATTTTTTTACAGACTTATCAGTCAGAAATTTCCATAGCATCATTAAGCTTTAGATTGGCAATGAAAAGATTTTTTTTTTTTTTTCCTTTTGCATTGTAATTTTTTTTTGTCAGTCCATGTACTGTGACAAAAAGCTTCTTGCGCCTGCTATTTGAATTTTTAGAGTAGGCATGTAGCATGCTTGTTATCTCCTTTGAAGCACGGACACGTCGGCTGAAGGAGTGTCGACATTCCCGACATTGACACGCGACGGACACGCTTTTGCAGTGTCCATTTTTTTTTTCTTTTATGCTTGGACACAGCGGAGACATTGCCTGGACACCGAACACATTTTTTTAAATAACCTATAGATTAAATTAATATTAACAAGATTTTTTTTTCTCTTTTCAATGATGTTTTCTCTTAGTAATTTTTTTTTTGTGAGACTCTATTAAAAACCTTAGGAAGTGGTTTTCTTATGTTCTTTTTGTAATGAGATAAAGTTCTTGCATTGTGGAAAATGATGACTCTTAATACCTTTTTTGTGAGGCTTATTTTCATATGAAAATTATAAAGCTTAACAACTTGTCTTAAGATGAATATATAAGTATATACTATATAAATCTTAATTATCAATTTAAATTTGTCATGTTGATCAGATATAATGTGTCCCCATGTCCTATCTATGTTTTAGACTTTAGCCGTGTCTCAGTGTAAGTGTCCGTGATTCATAGGTTATCTCCTCCCTATCACTTGTACAGTGCAGAAATGTCTTCTGAATTGTAACTGTTTGGCTTATGTGAATGTACATTGTTGTTATGAGTTTTATATGATGGGTTACTTTGGAAATGACTTTCTCACACATCCTTAGGCATGTTACACGGGTTGCTGATGCCAAAGACGATGCATTGGAGAAACTTTATGAGAAACGCATGCAAAAGAATGCTCTCAAGAAAGAAAAAGAAGAAACTGGTTTGCAGGTTGATCGTGTAGATGCTCTTCCAATCAAGACATTGGATGGAAAGATCCATTACCAGACAGGTATTTAGTGTTCAATATATAATTTATGCATTGTTGTCATATGATTGCTCTTTTATTTCTTTTATCAAGTGCTTTGGTAATGGATACTGTTCTCACACACTGTAGCTACGAAGACAGTATTGGAAAATGATCCAAGTGAAGAGAGAACTGGAGAGAATGTCAAAAAAGATAAAGGTATGGTCAAGCTAACTAAGGCTGAAAAGAGAGCCAAGCTTAAGAAAATGAGAAAAGACGCAAAACAACAAGGGAAAGAGGTGGCTAAAGCAGAAGTGGAAGAGACACCACAAGCAGCAGTATTGGTATTATCAAATCAAATTAACTATCATATTACTCTTTTTATGGTTTTACCAAAGATCCTTTTCTTCTTTACATCTGATACTGTATCAATTTTCAAATAGAATGCTTTGTTTAAAAAGAATCTAATGTTAGCATGTCACTTAAACAATAATATCCATTAAAAACAGAGAAATGCTAGCAGCAGACACTAGTGTTAAGTTATTTTCATGTGTGTCCCCCTAAATAAAGAGTGTGCCCAAGTTATTTAATAGGATCCACATTCCACATAAATTCACCTAATAGTAGAATGTGCTGGAAATATTGTGTTGCAAGCATTCCACTTAAAAGTAAAAATAATTGTTTTTTCATATATTCTCTTGAAATGCCAACTTTTGCAAGACTAGAAATTATAGAACTTGATGTTGTGCATAATTTTTTGTATGGTCTCTTTACTTTTGTTTAGGCTGAGGTAAAGGAAGATCTTACAGCTGAGGAGGCATTTGAAAGTAAGAAGCATAAACTTGCAGAATTGGGGAATGCCTTGCTTACAGATCCAGAGTCCAATATTAAATTTTTGAAGGAGATGGTGCAGATATCTAAAGATAATGATGATACCATTGTTAAACTTGGACTTCTATCCCTCTTGGCTGTTTTCAAAGATATTGTCCCTGGGTATTGCCTGATAGTTATATATTACGTATTATATTATAATGCACATTTATATGTAATGATGATGGTATGATTATTTTGCTTCGACAATCAGTATTAATTCTATTCTTATTATTTCAACTTTCATGTCAATGGATACAACGTGGCAGCTATCGGATCAGGCTTCCTACTGAAAAGGAACTAGATATGAAGGTTTCAAAGACTGTTAGAAAGATGCGTTATTATGAGTCAACTCTTCTTTCTGCATACAAGGTTCATATTCATGCTTAAGTGTTACGCTTACTATAATTACTTTGTTTAGCTGAAACATAGTTATACTGTCATATATGACTTCCAGTTCATGTGCTTGCAATGGTGCTTATTGCCTTTTTCTTGAACCTACTTGCTCCATTGGCCAATTTTTTTGAGATATCTTGTTAGAAATTGTTATAAAATATGAATTTTGTTAATATTTGTGCGACTAAGATGTTTTCTTTTTAACTTTTGTCATGTTGTCAGGCATACTTGCAAAGGCTAGTAGCCTTAGAAAAGAAGCCTTTATTTCAGCATGTAGCAGTTCGTTGTATTTGTTCTTTGCTTGATGCAAATCCCCATTTCAACTTTCGTGAAAGTTTGTTGGATGCTACTGTCAGAAACATAAGCTCTCCTAATGACGCTATAAGGTTATGTTGTATGTTTGCTGTTGACCATACTTCATTATAATAAGCTTTCTCCTGAATTTTGTGGAGTTTCCTATGGAAGGCATGAAATTAGTTTTATAAATGTTATTCAAATTTTAGGGTGAAGATTCATTATTAGAAGGAAACTATGTATGCTTTCATTTGGGACATAAGGCAAAAGTCTATGGTAATTGGGTTCTTGTTGGATTAAAATTTAATATGCTAGACTGCCTTGTGTAGTTCTAGTGTACATAGATAATTGTTTATAATTTACTGGCCATTGGATTTTATAATGTACAGAAAAAGATTTTTCTTAATGGAAGTTCCTTTGAGTCATTTATTGGGGGAAATAACGTGTGCATATTTTTTTCTTGAGATTGAGGCAGTGTTGGAGAGTATACATAATATTTTGCCAAGTTTTGGAAAACATACCTTATCGAGAAGAATTGGAGGATGTGAATTTTATTTTTTTTAATCAGCAAAATTAATTTGTATTATTATAATAAGATTAGTACAAGTGGTACTGATATATATATATATATATATATATATATATATATATATATATATATATATATATATATATATATATATATATACTGTTCCTGTACTATGTAAAGACCTATGGAGTCCTAATACAAGCTGTATTGCAAGAATTAAGCATCCATAGGTCTGGATTAAAGTAGACATCCCTCCACCAAAAGTAACCTATAGAGCAATCCCCCCCTGATTACAAAACCCGACCCTTATATTGCTAGCCCATGAATGAAAAGGGATATCAAATCCTTTTTCCATATTCTTGAGCCATATCCAGCAGAAAAATATTGCATCATCCATCAGCTATTGGCAGTTGAATCATTCATTTGAGAAAACAGTCTTGTTCCTTTTATACCATATGCACCAAGTTAAGGAAATCCACCACATTTGCCATCGCTGAATGCTAATACCCTTGAGATATCCGTGAGAATGCTGAAGGAAGTGGTCTCTAGGCGATTCCAACAAAGCACCAGCTATGTTTAACCAAGACATTGCTTCCCACCATAGAGGCCAAATCTTATCACAGCTGAAAAATAGATGAGATGCATCCTCCTCGCAAGATCTATAGAAAGGGCAAGATACATCATTCAAATCCACATTCCTCCTCCTTAAATTGACCTTTGTTGGTAGCCTATCCAAAATCAACCTCCAAGCAAAGTGTGACACTTTACTTAGAAGTTTGAGCTTCCGTAATTCCTTAAACACTTTGTCATTATTTTCCCCTGATAAGTGCCTATTGAGCACTTTGTAAGCACTGCCCACTGTGTATACCCCACTGGGATCCACCCCCCAACCCCAACTATCTTGTTGATTAGCTTGCACTACTAAAACTATCGTTTAAAAATATTACATGCTTCAGGTGTGTAGTCAGTAATGAATTCTACCACAGGAACTTGTTGCCAAGTTTCATAACTAAATATCTTGTTTTATTCCATGATTGTAAGTTATGTCTCTAAGCACTGTAACAATATTTCTGGTATTAGTTACATTTTTTGGGACATCATTCACTTTTCCATGGAAGCTGAGTTCTGAAGGCCAGGCAGGATTCTAATTTCAATTTCTCAAGTAGTGGAATGACTCAAAGACATACAGTTTTGTATACTCAGCGTCAATTTTTAACATTGATCCCTGTATCTTTTGGCAAAACAATACCTTGTTGGTTGCCACTTACCAGCTATTTTCTTGCTTAGATAATGCATATGGATAATGATTTTTCTATTTCATGATACTTGCTATTGTGTACCTGATTGAAAATTATTATTGACACATACAGGAAACTTTGTTGTTCCACAATTAATTCACTCTTTGCAAATGAGGGTAAACATGGGGGTGAAGTTACTGTGGAGGCTGTTCGATTGATTGCCGATCATGTTAAAGCTCATAATTGCCAAATGCACCCAGATTCCGTTGATGTATGACCCACCCCCTCCTATATTTGTATCTTTCATTTGAATTCTGTACTATGTCAATTTACTGTTTCTCTAGTCAGTTGCTATTTTACTTTTTTGTGTGGTAAAATCATCAAGGGGCTGCTTGTTTAAGCTGAAAAAAAGTTATTCTATGATACAACTATGTTTAGAGCCCCCTCCCCCCAAGTAATTATTTTAGCTCATGCCACGGGTAAAGCACTTAAATAGTTTTTTGTAGGTTTTTTCCTCTGAAAAACTTATGATGTATTTTTTTAACATGTTTCAATAACAAAAAGTGTTTTTTTTTCAAAAAGGCACAAACAAATTGTGTCCTGTAGCTATATTTTAGTGAAACCTATTTTATTTTGTGTAATGTTTAACAGAGTTGTTTAGTAATGCTTCTTCTTTGCATGCCTTTTCAGGTTTTCTTGTCCCTTTCATTTGATGAGGATCTTGTGATGGCTAAAAGGATAGAAGATGATCAGAAATTTAAAAACAAAAAAAGTAAGAAAAGGAAAAACTTGGAGGCATCAAATCAGTTGGAGAATGATAGAAAGAAAAGTAAGAAAGAAATGATCTCTAAGACAAGAGAGGAGGTTATTACTTTTCCCCATAAAAATCACTGTTCTGGTTTTTTCTTAGGGATGGATGATATTGTAGTGATGTGTTAGTTATGTGTTTGTAGGTTGAAGCTGATTACAAGGCTGCATCCTTAGCCCCAGATGTTATGGAGAAGAAACAGATGCAAACTGAAACTCTCTCTGCTGTCTTTGAGACATACTTTCGCATTTTGAAGAAGACAATGCAGTCCATAGGTGCCAGGTGTGTTTTTATATCACGTATATTACTATATCAGAGGGAAACATTAGTGTTCTCAGTTCATAAACCCTGTTTTCCATTGAATTGGATTCGTTATTTTTTTTTTGTTCTTTATATTTTGCTGTGTTAATATTTCTTGTTTAGTTTTTGTTTGTGTGTAACTAAGTAACTTTTGAATGAGCATTCATCACTTTCTGTCATGATGGTTGATAATTTTCCCTGACTTTCTTGCTCAGGCCTGAAGCAAACGCTGGGGCATTATCTGCTGCAGTGGAACCCCTCCCTTTGCTTGCTCCATGTCTGAAAGGACTGGCAAAATTTTCACATTTGATTGACCTTGATTTCATGGGTGATCTAATGAACCATCTGAGAGTACTTGCTTCTGGAAGTAGCAACTCAGGCAACACTTCTGACAAGTGTTCTAAATGTTTGACCGTATCAGAACGTCTCCAGTGTTGCATTGTTGCTTTTAAAGTGATGAGGAACAATCTTGATGCCTTGAATGTTGATTTACAGGACTTCTTTCTCCATCTTTACAATCTTGTACTTGAATACAGGCCAGGAAGGTTTGCATTAAATTTCTGTCTGAAGTCTCCCTTTCATTTTTTTTTTTCAATTTTTTTTTCCAAATAACAAGTATGTTCTTGTTCTGAAAATCTACTAGACGCATGCAGGATAGGTCATTGCTGTGGATATCTGGATATGATATTAATGTACTTGTTTTTGTGTTGTCTTACATGCTAGTTTACACACATAAGTATGCCTATAAATTTAGTGACTACAATACATCCTACAGATCTCTGCCTAATGACTTGAGCTTTTAGAATAAGTGGGTACCAAACTCTTAATTATCCTATAGTTAGGAATACAGTCTTTTCTGCCCTCAATTTTCTAATTAAATTAAAATTTTAGCCTGAGGTGAAGTGTGCTTGCATATATTGACACCTAAAACCCCAGCGACTTTTTCATGAATGAATGCATTAGAGATTTGGAGATAAAAATGATTACCAGGCCTTCACCTAACTGCAAGTGCTTTTAGAATCAGTTAGTTCCATATATGCATGATATAATATATATATATATACAAATATATATATATATATATATATATATACACACATATATATATCCAATGGAAGCATGGAAACATAAAGTGGTATTGAATTTTGTTTTTGTCTTTTTTAATTTTTTCCTTGTTTAAACTTTAATGTTGTACGAGGAGATGCACCTTGTTAGTAAATTTTTTCAGTTTTTTTTTAACTTATTCCACTTAATTTATATGCTTTATTTTTATGAACCAGAGATCAAGGAGAGGTGTTGGCAGAAGCTTTGAAGATAATGTTGTGTGATGATAAGCAACATGACATGCAGAAGACTGCTGCATTTATAAAACGATTAGCAACGCTTTCACTGTGTGTTGGATCAGCGGATTCCATGGCTGGTATTTTAATATTCTTATATCAACCTTCAATTTCATATGCCCTACTACCTTTGGTAAGAAATCGCAGGAAATAGAAAACTAAAAAAACAAAAGAGAAACAAACTTATATTTAGTTTTTCTTTGAACCCATTTCAGCCTTGGTCACAGTAAAGCATCTCCTTCAGAAGAATGTCAAATGCAGAAATTTATTGGAAAATGACATTGGAGGGGGCTCTGTTTCTGGCACAATTCATGTAAGCTTCTTTCATGTATTATTTGTTTACATTAAGTGCAGAATCTTTGCTTCATATATTCTCCTTTTTTTATATAGTTTGAGAAATTTAATTAAATGGGGAGAAGAGGGTGTACAACTAGAGTGCAGATGTTAAGACATCCTCCTAAGGAGTCATAATAAAAGGGAAAAAAAGGAAAATTAAACTGGGTATGCCAAAAGAAGTCCTCCATTCCTTGTAAATATCCATCCACTAGTGATATTCTCTTTTGAAACTCCATTTCTAGAATTTGTTAAGATGCCAAAAAGATAAGTTTAAGGTGATACTTATTTTTCTTGAAGTTGCATTTATATGAAGTTAAGGATAATCTGTGACATTGGTTTGTCAGTGTATATATTGTGTAAATAGGTAGTCTTTTATTTCAATAAAGTTCTTGTTACAAACATATTTGCTAGGTAAATACATTTGAGTGTTCTTTGGTTGTGCCTCTTCTCTTTTCAATATATTATTAATTATTAAATTACTTTCAGATCTATGACCTTAAAGTGTACTATAATTATTTTTCTGGATTATGTAATTGCTAATAATACAACAAATCTATGCATTAGTTCAAAATCCTAAAGTACAAAGTGTTGAAGCATGAGGCCTCTTGTTTAGAGATGAATGATAATGACAAGAATCTGGTACAATTATAAAGGAAAGGGGAAGGAGGGAGAAATGCTTCCAAAGTAATCTGCATCAGCCTGAAGCTATTCTTTTTATTTAAAAGATTATTTTGTAGGTAGTTTATTTTTTAAAGAAAGACTGGGTATGAATTTTTTTATGTCGAAGGGTCTATGGTAAAAATGCTAAACTTGTGAATTTCATTGCAAAATATTTTAGTGAGGACCATTCTTTTTCTGTATGCTTTTATGGATTGTCTCCCTCTTTGGTATGCAGAAATATCTACCATATTCCACAGACCCCAATTTAAGTGGTGCCCTTGCCTCAGTACTTTGGGAACTCAATCTTTTGTCCAGTCATTATCATCCAGCTATATCAACACTGGCTTCGGGCATTTCAAGCATGAGTACTGCAAATAACCAGGTCCTTTTATCCAAGTCCTCTCCTCAACAAGCTTTTAAGGAAATGTCTCTGGACCAGGAATTATGTTTCACACAACAGAGTGACAGTATAAAATTAAATAACAAGAAGAGACGAGCAAATGGCCCTGCTATTTCACCTTCCATTGGTTCTACAACAGTTACAAATTCATTTGATGACAATGAGTTGAAAAGGAAACTTTGTTCCCATTTTATGGTTCTTCATGACATAAAGGAGAACGAAAGGTTGAGAAAGGAGTTGGATAGGACTACTCTATCACTACAGCTATATGAACAATATAAGAAACGATCAAAACAAAGTAGATGATCAGCCATTAGTTTCAGTTATAGTTACAGTTCATTTCATTTCGGGTGGAGATAATTCTCAAGTGTGTTCCTCAAACAAGTTTCACCACATTTGAGTGCATGAATATGGAGGAGATTCTTTTTCAATTGAAGTACAAGTAATGCAAAATGAACTTGTGTTATCATACTTTTTCAATCCTGTATTTATTCATTGCCTTATATAAACTGATGGTGGTTTAAGGCGCAATCAATTTTGTAATACTGTCATTTCTTCTTTTTTTATGAAAATTGGATTTGACTCCTTTGAATGAATATATAATGATGAAGTCCGAGGTTATTTACTATTTGATTCTTAGTTCAATTTAGAAGGTATTTACTCCAAGATAATGGTGAATGTATGTTTACTTTCTGGCTTTATATACTTGTTTTCTCGAGGAACTAAATGTCTAAATCTATAAAAAAAAAAATAGTTTGGATTGTCTATTATATTTATTATATATATAAAAACTGTCCAATAGTTATCACGTGTCAATATCCGGACAGTTTGTACTTTCTTTTTGTTTTTTAATGTATTTCATTTTTGCTTTTAAAAATTTTAAACATTTTATTCTATTATTTTTTTCTCTCTTTTTACTAAAAACACCGTGCATTGTATGAATTCCAATGTTGATATAATTCCAAGCTCCTCGTGTCTCCTTTCAATTATGGGACATTTCACAATTTCAAGAAAGTCATGTAGCCTATCGAGTGTTTTGTTAGAAGTTTCTTTTTTGTTGAGTTAAAACTCGATTTAAAATTGGTCCTCCACTATGTCACAAGTATTCAATGAGTTTTTGGTTTTCTTTAAAAGGTTGTTTATCGGGAAAGATTAAAAAAATAAAACAAACACCTACAAGCTTATTTGTATATTCTTAATAAGGAGGCATGTAGGTCGGTTTCGGATTGAGTTTGATAAAATTCATGATTCAATTTAATTAAATATGTATAGTCAAATAGTGAAAGAAAAGATAAAGGAAATTACATTGTTTTTATCATCATTTCATAGACTAACATATATTATTATGTTAAATATAATTTAAAAATTAAAATATAATAAACAAATTAAAGAATCACACCCACGAAGCTTAAAAACCCAAAAACTATTACAATAGTTTAAAAATTTTAATATTCTCAAGTAGTCAAATGAATAGTATAAATGAAACTTCAACTAAATCTAAAATAATTTGAAATAAATTAAAAAAATAAAATAGATGTTCTACAATCAACTGAGAGTTGAAATGCTAATTTTGTAGAAGTGACCAAATGAAATCGTAAGAATTGAAAAAAGAAGAGATAATCTCACTCTTAGTTACTAAGTTTGATAATTTTTAAAATTATATATATATATATATATATATATATATATATATATATATATATATATATATATATAACAATAATAATAATTGAATACAAATTAATAGGTCAAGGGGACGAGTCGATAAGTTCAGGTAGTAAAATCTGTGATTCAACCCAAAATTTAGCAGTTTTAAATGGGTTGGATTGGGTTTAATCCAATCACAAAAAAATACTTAATCTAAACTATTTAGGTTAATTTTGGTTTGTGGATAATCCATACTCATGAGTACCCCTAGTTCTTAGGCTACTACCAAGGAGTATACTTAAATTGGTTAAGCAAGATATATGAGTTATTATAAACATAATTTATTTATTAAAAATAAATACTTGTTAATTTTAAAGTAATATTGTCTAATTTTTTCAATTTTTTTAGGAGATTATAAGCTTTGATGGGACTTTTTTTTATTTTTGTAAATGGTGCAATTGACTATATTCAAGTAGTGAAAGTTTTAATATTTTTTTAAAAAATAATGTAAGTTGTAATTGTAAATAACTACTAGTTATGGAAGAGAATATTCACGCAGACAAAAAAAGTTATGGAAGAGAATGGTGAATTTATAGCTGAAAAAACGAAATTATATTTAAACATATTAATACTTATTTTACCGAAAGCTACTGTGTGTATTTTTGTGTATCCAATTTGCTGGGAAATAATAGTTTATACAAAGTCGCATCAGAAATACGAAGTTATATTTAAAAGTCAAACTTATTTACTTTTTAAAATACGCTAGTCGTATCGAGGAAATATGACTTGTGTAATATATTAAAGAATATGTAAATTATATTCATTACAAGCGACGCACTTAAATAATATTTAAAAAAATTAATTCACATTTTATAAGTATAACTTCATTTTGGCAACTGACATTTTCTAGCTACAACTTACATTATTTTAGAATTTTTTTTAAACTTATATTATCAATAATTTTTTTTTTGTCTTTATTCTTCTATTAGAGAAAAAAAAAAATCTTGAGGAATAAATAAAATCTGACTAATAATTATTTTCAGTAAAAATTAAACTTAAATATTATACTATTCAACTCTAATTTTTACATATTAATCCATTGTGATTGATTATATGATAATAAATTATATAAAATAAAAAGAAACACCGGTGAGATTAAAAAGTCCTCCTCAGAGTGGTTTACTACCCCATTCATATAGCTCATTTACTCACAATTTCCCGAAAACATTATGAATCCTGATCATGATCATGAGTAAATATAAATGCTCTATACAAAAGCAGTTTTCACACATTGTTAGCCTTCCCATCTCACATAAAAAATATAAAGAGAAAGAAAAAAAAAAAATCAACCAGGTGAAGCATCTGAACTGAAGTAACCCTTTAGCAGAGTTTTGTTTGTAACTTACAACCTTATATCTTCTTTGATGCAACACCTCAATTTCCTTTTCCACCTATTAACTCATTGTATGATCACAAATTACAATTTATTATAGTTTTAAAACAAAGCCTATCACCTACCTTTCGTTGTCTCCCACTCCCATATTTACTCCATAAAACCCCTCTCCACCATAACAACAAATGCATCAAGTGCTCATTGCCAATACAAATTAAACCATTTGGATTCATATCCAAAAGCATCACAACCTTCTTTTAACAAAACAAAAACCATGTTGAAGAAGCAATCTGTCTTGTCCTTGTCACTAGTAATGCTAATTTCATTTATGTATTCGACAACCACCTTAGCCCAATTATCACCAGCTTCAGCCCCTCTCAAACCGCCCCAACCTGCTCCTACCATACCAGCTGCGGCTCCTCAACAACCATTGGTTCCCTCATTGCCACAGTCACCAAGTGATTCCACTCCTGAAAGTACTCCAGCACTTGACATTGTTGGAATCCTGAGGAAGGCAAAGTCATTCAACATCCTAATCCGTCTCATGAAAACCACCCAATTGATCAACCAACTCAATGCACAGCTCCTCACTACTAAATCAGGTGGCATTACCATTCTTGCACCTGATGACAGTGCCTTCTCAGAACTCAAAGCAGGGTTTCTCAACTCTCTTTCTGATGGACAGAAGCTCGAGCTCTTACAGTTCCATGTTCTTTCAGACTATGTCTCTAGCTCCAACTTTGATACACTGACGAACCCTGTTAGAACACTAGCAGGGGCTAAACCTGGAAAGGTGGAACTGAATGTGATAAGTTACGGAGGGAGTGTGAACATCTCAACGGGTGAGGTTAACACCACCATCACTGGCATTATATATACCGATAAGCATCTTGCTATTTATAAGGTGGGGAAAGTGCTTCTTCCTACGGACTTCTTTGCAGTTACCAAGGCACCTGCAAAATCACCCTCTTTGGCTCCAGAACCTTCAAGTGACACCGCAAAGGCACCTAAAGCTGATAAGGACGAGTCATCATCTTCAGATTCGTCACAGGTTAATCCCACTGAACAGAACTCTGGCACCGAGAAGATCGCTGTGTACGGAATGTGGATGTCACTTGGACTTGGAGCACTTCTCATGAGTGTGATGACAACATAAACCAGAACCTGGAAAAGATCATATCTGAATTTTCCAACGTTGTAGCTAGTTACTGCACCATATGCTATATATATTAATACCGAGAGTGTTACGATGAGTTATGTAATTGTGAGAAAGAAGTGATGAATTTGTTGAATACTGGATCACGGGATCTACTGTTGTATCTATGAAATTATTCTAAAACAAGAGTATTATGCTATGGTCGCTTCTGTTATATATTGTCTTCCACGAAAAATCATTCTTTGCCTCCAGAACCTTCAGCAAAGGCTCCTAAAGCGGATAAGGAAAATTCACTGTGCCCAGATTCCTCAGAATCATCTCAGATTAATTCTACAAATGAGAATTCTGGCACTGTGAAAATCTATGCGCATGGCAAGTGGGTGTCCCTTGTTCTTGGACTAGTTCTCATGACCGTATTCTTATCATAAACCAGAAAAGAATCCAAGCTATTACATATCATACAGCTAATACTGGAGATTGCCTATATATGATTGCGAGAAAGGAGTGAGTACTACTTTGTTGAATGATCAGAGTGGATTAGTTTAGAGGATTTGAGATTTGTATCCCTTAATGAATTTATTCTGAGATATGTTATGACAGCTTCTATGTTTTTTTTATGCACACTTCAGTGGATCAATATTTTGCAAGTCACATTTTATCATGTAATTCAATCATAAAATATTACGTAGATTATACAATCATATCGATCAATAAAATTTGATTTTTTTTTCCGATTCAAAAATCTGGGACCTTATAACAAATTTCATATTTTTATTTTTAATTTAATATTTCATTAAAAGACAACTTTATCTCTTATCTTCTTAATTCAATCCCTAATTTTCTAACTTTGAATGTTAGCCTTCGTGAGTCCATGATATTTAAGACGTCATCAGTAATTTATTCACTGCTATTAGCTTCCTGTTCACAGCTTGCAGCCGTGACGCTTCTCTCTGCACATCCAACAACCAACAAAACAAAACACCATAATTAGCCCCTCCAATAATGAACTGCAAAAAATTAAGGCCTTAAATAAATAATAAAACAAGACCAAGAGGAAGAAGAAGAGAGAAACAAGAAAAACACGAACTTTGATTTTCTTTTCCGGAACGTGGGTCGTGGAAGATGAAAAATTTACACCAGTCTTTTTAAATCTTCGTAAAAAAAATAAAAAATAGAAAATAAAAAAACCTTGGTTTAAAGGAAAAGGAGGCAAGAAACAAGCGAAGATAAAAAAAGGGGGGGGGGGCAGATTTACACCAATCAAACAACCCTTTTTGATCAAATGAATAAAATCAAATTACTTTCGAGTTTCAACATCACATATATGTATACATATGAATGAATGTTGAAAGTTAAGCATATATGTACTCTTTACTATTTACAAGCTGTTTTCTTTTCTATTTTCTTTTCCTATTATTCTTGTAGGGATTAGATGCTCGGGACAGAGTAACTTATAAATAATAAGATGTATGCATGCATTAGTTTTAGGGGATTAGACATTCGGGAGAAGATAATTTCTAATAGAACAAGAAAAAAGATATTATAATAAAAGCAAGTAAATGAATAGATGTAGATATGATAGAATCACCTGAATTGATAAAAAAAAATCATAAAATCATACATCCTAACCAAATAGGGCATGCTAGGTCCCAACATTATCTTATATTGAATTTATCTTTTTTATCTTAATCTTTTATCTTTCTCATCTTTCACTTTTCTTATCTTATCCTTTTTCTTTATCTTCTAATTTTATCTTTAAATCTTTTATCTTTTCTTTACCTTATCTTTTATATTTTTTTATTTGTTATTTTAAATTTATTATTTCTTGCTTGTAAATTGGGTTTTCGTTAATCTAAGTACAAACAAAATTCCGATAGATTCGATACTCGAACTTTTGAGTATTTTACTACTTATAACAAATTTGGGACACTTGTCAATATGAACTGAGAATTGGAGTGAATGGTTAGTGTCCTTTTCTGTATAAATCATTAGTTATTTGAATGTCATACTCAAAATATGATCTCATTGGTAATGTATCTCCTTTGACATTCAATTCTATTTTTATTTTTCTTGTAACCTTTTGCGTTCTATAAAACTGTAGGTTTGTTTCATTTGGTGATGTTGTGCCTCACAGACCAGTGGAAGATCTTGCATTTGCTGTGGCACGCTTTTACCAGCGAGGTGGAACTTTTCAAAATTACTATATGTTCATGCAACCTTACATGATGTTTAAGGCTTTAACTTTAAGCTACTCAAGATAGGAAACGAGATGATGCCACAACTTTTTTGGTTGGTTGCTTGGAAACAGTACCATGGAGGGACTAATTTTGGCCGAACTACTGGTGGACCTTTCATTTCTACTAGTTATGATTTTGATACACCAATTGATGAGTATGGTATGCAGTCTTTCAATCTTCATATTTCATATTTATTGCCAATTCTGTAAAATTACAAAAAGTAGTCAACCTTGCTTCCATATGCAGTCAAAAAGAAAAATAAACAGTATTTAAACTTGACATCATATTCTCATTTTATATGTAGATGACAATAATTAGAGTGAAAATTTTGAGTATGCTATTTTAAAAGTATCTGAACTGCATGATGCAGGAATTATTAGACAGCCTAAGTGGGACCACCTTAAAAATGTGCATAAGGCAATAAAACTTTGTGAAAAAGCGCTGCTAGCTACTGGTCCAACAATTACATATCTTGGACCAAATATAGAGGTAATAAGTGGTAGTTTTAAATTTAGGCGGCCACAATTTTCTGGATTATCTTAGTGGTCTAAATGTCTCTATTTTATTATTTTTAAAGTTTCTGTCTCAAGAAATGCTTTGAAAAATGTGGAGGTCCACTGGATCTTTGTCAATTTGTCATAGTTCTCTGTATTTCTTGTCTCCTTCCCAATTTTAGGTTGCTTTACATTGATTGTGGAAAAATACTGTTGTCTGATGGTGCTAGTTTTTCTTTTCTGCGTCAATACTTGTTTTACATGCTTTATGAAGATTTAGTCTCTTCTTTGCACATAATGTAGGCTGTTTAGTGAACCATCCGTAAGCTTAAATGTTGGGTAAAGAAGCTTGAGTGTCAAACTCCTTAACATTTAGAATCAATTATCCCAAAGGCTTAAACAGTTCAATGATATGAATGGTTTAATACTTTAATTACATCTCTTAACTTTTACTATTCAAACTTAGGCTGCAGTTTACAACATAGGAGCTGTAAGTGCTGCCTTCCTTGCCAACATTGCCAAAACTGATGCAAAAGTAAGCTTCAATGGAAATTCATATCACTTGCCCGCATGGTATGTGAGCACCTTACCAGACTGCAAGAGTGTAGTGCTTAATACCGCAAAGGTTTGCCTTATCAACTTCGCGATCAAAATAGATGATGCAATCGAATGAAGTTCCTTTCGGAATGCATGTGATTAATCTATCTATAGTCTATAGTTTAGATCTTTTCTTTCATTTTCTAGTACAAGAAGTGGCATATCCTATAGTTATTTATGATATGACAGATTAACTCTGCATCTATGATTTCAAGCTTCACAACTGAATCTTTAAAAGAAGAGGTTGGCTCTTTGGATGATTCTGGCTCGGGATGGAGTTGGATTAGTGAACCTATCGGTATTTCAAAGGCTCATTCATTCTCAAAATTTTGGCTACTGGAGCAAATAAATACAACTGCAGATAGAAGTGATTACTTGTGGTATTCCTCAAGGTATATAGTATACCTTTAAGGTTGAGAAAGCTTTCTTCTGACTCATAAGATGGTAACACTTTTCATGTTTTTTTTCTGCAGCATTGATCTTGATGCTGCTACTGAAACTGTCCTTCACATTGAATCCCTTGGTCATGCTCTTCATGCTTTCGTAAATGGGAAGCTTGCAGGTAAATAAAATTTAAAGCATTGACATAGGATGATATGTCTTTTTATAATTTTAAATATTTTGGATGCCCATATGTGTTCTTGTTTAAATTCCTTGGCAGCATTTTAAGGCCTGACAAAGAAGTGTCTCTCACCCCACCTCTCTTAAGCTCAATTAGAAAATGCAGCAAAATGAGTTCGGACTATGTTTAGGTTGGCATTATGGTGGGTCCAAGAAGGATTTTACCCTTTAAGCAATTGAGGATTCTGGTTGGCAAACAGTATGTAATCGTCAAAAGAAAAATAACAAACGTGTGTGGTGTCTCTATCTTGACAAGATCAATCACTCAAATTAAGCATAAAACTTTGTACTCACAAGTTTTATCAGGAACAGTTTAAAAAATGTTACCAACTCCTAGGTTTATTAAATGTATAGAAGAGAAACTTTTAACATACTGTTTATTTTGTGCATTCCTGGGCAAACAAAATTTAGAGTAATGATATACGTACATACAGCAAATTTTTACAACAGCTTTTACAATTTCATTTTATGTTTTTATCTCTCTTCATTGTATTGCCGGTGTTATCCAACACTTATTTCTTTTCTTTCTTTCTCTCTTAAATTGTAAAATTTATAGTATAAAATTGATGTATGAGTAACGTTATCCCCAAATATAATCCCTTTAAGGATGTAGTGAAATAAATTCAAGGTCAACTACAAAGTAAGATTAATTGTTCATGACTGTTACTTCCTAAAATGTTCAGTTCTTTCTTTATTTCAATGGATAACTTTTTCAGGGAGTGGAACAGGTAACCATGAGAAAGTTAGTGTCAAAGTAGACATCCCCATCACATTAGTATACGGGAAGAACACAATTTTTACTTAATTTTAAGTATTTTAATTATACACTTACAGTGATCTAATAACTAGATCAGTTTAATAACTAGATCTAAAATCACCTGGGTAGTTGCCAATTAAAATTAGCCAGTTCGATCAGTTTTTAAAATCACATTATATATCTTTGTAAAGAAACTACCTCCATTATCTAATTTGGAGGTGTTCACAAACTTCATAAATTTTAAAAAAATAAATCAAATCAAAGTAATTAAAATGACTTTAATCCAAACTTACTAAATTAATGAAATCAAACCATATTTGTTTTTATTTATCATTGATGCGGAATAATTATCAATCTTATTCATGATTAATTTTCGTCAAAAACCTGACTATTACTTATAGTAAGATTTTTTCTTTCAATCATATTTTTTTTTCATCCATAAGTATAAGCATGAGACATTACTTAAGAGGATTAAGTTCCGGATTACTCATACCAACAACTTATTAATACTCATTTTTTTAACCTTATTAACTCATTTTCAACTCATTAACCTAATAATCATGTACATTGTACATAATGAGGATACTAAATAAGATCTTTGAATTTCTAGCTTGTTATTATTAAAACAACAAATTATCTAACTATACATTTATGATTGTATGATTCAAATTTCTTTTTATGATAACAAGTATCAACGGTTCTCACTTAATTTATCTTTCTTTTTTTACACACACATACACTGTTTATACGATTTTATTTCGCTAGCAAGGATGATTAACTAATCAACTTGAAACTCTTCTCATATGTTTTTTTTCCTCATATGTGCATTACAATATTTTACTTAAAAGGATGGATATAATTTTTAAAAATAAAAAATATTTTCAAATTCTATGAACACATATGTGCATTAAAATGTTTTATTTAAAAAGACGGATATAATTTTTAAAAATAAAAAAATTTCAAATTCTATGAACGAAATTCAATCAGCGTGTTGTTTTCAATCGTGTTAGTCTAGTTTAAATTTAATGACGGAAAATTACAAAACTAAATTAGAAAAAATTGGTACAGAAAAACTAAATTAAATTAATTTATATTGTTTAATTCCATTTTTCTATTAAAATCAAATTTATTCAAAAGCATTTACACTGTGATTTTCATTCATAAATCCAATTTTTGTATTCCATTGTAAAAAAGATTGAATGAAATATAAGTAATAATAATAATAATAATAATAATAATAATAATTTGTTCCATAGATTTATTATTTTCGAAATAAGAGGCAAAATAGCTTTGTTTCATTTATTTGTTTTGTGTTCACGTATCTTCTTGTCTTATTCTGTTTATTTAACTATTCATTCGATCATTACGTAAGGGACACAAAATTTTAATATTTGAAGGGAGTGAAACGGATTAATTCCTTTTTAGTATCTTCATATATTCCTATTTATCATTGAACTGTGTGTGTGTTTTTTAAGACATTTTACCCGAAACTATTATGACACACACAAATGAAATCTATAATACTTTTTACGCGAAACTAGTATCAATTATATGCTGACGCAAAGTGTGTAAAGCCATTCACAAGTTATATTTAATGTAATTCTTCAATTCATATTAGTAATATATTAAAACTAAACTTTTTTACAAAATTATTCTTCATTAAAATCACTTCCACATGTTTCAACCACTCATGAATCATGCACATGTGATTTTTTTACAGATAAATTATATATAGTCTTTCTTATTTCACGGTGGAAAGAGCATTTCACGCCCTGCACAGTTAAAAGGCCACTGAAAAGGAAAGAAAAACTAGGTCACAGCCACCAGGTAAATGGTAGGACAATGGAAAGTTTTATCAACGTTACACGTCAGAGAAAAAGTCTAGCTAGCTTGGTAAAAAGAGAAGATAAAGATAGGGTTACTGCTTCATCCATCAATTCAGGTTTGGAGTGTTCACTAATTCGAATACATCCAATATTTTGAAGAGAAAAATTATTTTTATTTTATTAATTTACTATTTAAGCGGAATAATTTAAATTTTTCATTTAATTCAATCTAATTTAAAATAATTTAGATTGAATTGATTTTTAATTTTAATCCTACTTATACTAAATAAAAAGTAAGATATGCAATAAAATTAATTTAAAATATCAAATATTTTATTTATATGTCATTATATAATTAACCATAAAATATTTATATATCTTAACTCAAATAATTAGTATAAGTATCTTTATTTAAATATATTTTTCAAAAATAGATATAAGTTTCTAATAATTTTATAAATATTTAAGAAATAAAAAATAAATAATATTATAAATTTATGAATATATATATATATATATATATATATATATATATATATATATATATATATATATATATATATATATACATAAATTCGATTTGAATCAATTTTTAAAATTAAATTTAAAATCTGATTCAATCTAATAAAAAAATTGATTTTTCAAAATTTAGATCGTTTGATTTTTTATTTATTCAGTTTTTCAATTTTTTTATCAATTTTTTGGACTGCATCAGTTTATTACACCTCTTATCGACATGCATGGCCATGGAGGGAAGAGAAGAGTAGAGTAATTAAGTAGGGACCTATCCATAACGGAGAATCAAATCACCCATTGAGTTTTGAACTGATCTCATAGATTTATATATCTATTACTTTTGTCCCTTCTCACATGCATCGGCCCCACCTAACTCACGAGACCCCTCTTTGATATCACACGTGAATTCTCCCTCCATGTTTCACTGTGCATGACAACTCCTCATCCACTTGATCACTTGCTTAATTTTTTAATAACAATTCTAAATTCTCCTATTTCGTCCTCTTATAAATTCACTAATTATTTTATGACAAATGTTAATTACCACTATTAACACATTAATTAAGAAACTAAAAAAATTATTAAAATACATAAAATTATATTAATTATGACCTTTTTATATTTTTCTATTATTTTTATATTAAATATATTTTTTAAATTTTTTAATCAATATTGTAAAAGCACTAATTAATAATAGCTATTGTATTTTATGATAAGTAATAAATGTGTTCTATATTTTTAAGACATTAAAATATATGTATGTTTTATTCAATACTTATTAAAAAATAATAAAAAGATTTATAAGAGTTGAGTAGAAAGATATATCTTACTCTTACTCGACTTTAATATATTGTTCAGTTTATAAGAGTAACTACTAGATACTACTAGCTAGCTATATATATCACTATGACACAACTTCACTAGTTTCTTTAGCTCTATGTTACGTTTCATTAAATAGGAAAGTATGAAATTAAGTTGAAACTGAAACTATAGCTAACACTAGCAGTAGTGTCCACCGTACTGGCTCTGCAGGTTCATGACTGAGGCTGAGGCTGACCCCATTGCATTAAATTCAACAAGGTCTTGTTGAAAAAAAGGTCTTCTTATAGGGTTAAGATTATTATTATTATCTCCAACACCCAAGAAGTCTCTTGTTAAACCAAGTTGATTTTTGTTATTTGAGCATAGTGAGTTTCCCACAATTGATTCTTGTTGTGTCTCTTCATCCACCGGCATCACCATGTGCTCCAAACCCTTATCGGTGCCATTCACAACCCCAAACGAGTCATATAATAAATACCCATCACCACCACCTCCAAGGTTGTTGTTGCACCCAGCTTCCATACTCACCAACTCGTTCAGCTTCTGAACCTCAAGGTTGGTGTTGTTGTCGTTGTTGTTGTTTCTGTTGGTGGTACCCACGATGGAGCCAAATACGTTGTCGCTGATCCTTGTAGAACCCATTTGAACCGCTTTCTGCAACAGTGTGGTGGCTGACATGTAGTGATGATGAGGTGGGTTCTGAATACTATTACTCAAGTACAAGTTATTAGAAGAGGCTCCGCTATGCGACAAGTGTTGTTTGTTTTCTTCTTGTTCTTGCTTCAGTCCATGTGGCGGTAGCACAGACAAGTTGGCATTGCCACCTCCAAATGATGCTTCTGGGTAACGGTAATTCACAAACTGTGTCTGTGGCCCAAACATGTCCATTGTTTGTACTAGATCATGAGGCACAGAGTTTGTTCCTGAAGTGAAAGCACTCGGTTCGGTTGAGAAGTTGTCAAGAGTGTGGTGAAGTACTTGAGTATTATTGACTTGGTGGTGATCTAGCCATAGTGGTAGCCTTAGCTTTTGTTGATGATGATGATTCGCCAATAATGCTTCTGATGAGCCACCACCGAATTGATCTGATGAGTGAAACCCTGAAAAAATCTGAGGGATTCTCGAAGCTTGAGCATTGGTCAAATGATGATGGTGATCACTTCTCAAGTTGCTTAAAGCTGCTGGAATTGTTGTTACCCTCGCACTTTCTTCAGCCAAAGCGTCACAAAAAGCTCTATGCGTTATGAAGCTGTCCTTCCTGATTTGTTAGCACATGTAGATACACACACATCTAAGAACCCTCATTTATTATTCCAAACAAATATTCTCTCTCAGTTACTACTACTACTCATTTCATATGTGACATTAGTTTCTTTAAATTCCTTCATTAATTATCGGGCATGCACTAGATTTAATGAATTAACCGAATATTAAATTGCAACTGTATATGTAATTACTAAGATGATGAGACATTAATTAAAGGAATTGTAGGAGTATTAATTAAATTATTAGCACTATATTGTATTTGTGTGGAAATGCTAATTAATTAACCTGGAGAAAAGTGTGCCACAGTCACATTTGTACTCTCTAGTCCCACAAATCTTGCTATGGGCCTTCCAATCGGATTGAACAGCGTATTTCTTGGAGCACTTGTCACACTTCCACTTCTTCTCGCCATGCTTTCGGCTATAGTGCTTCTTTATCCCTGTCAAGTCCCCCAAGGCTCTTGAGGGGTCATGGTGCACACAACTCTTCTCAGGGCACACGTACACCTTCTTCCTTACTTGATCATTGTTCGTTCTCTTCTTCAGTTTCCATGGAAGGTTGTGTCCACGTCTATGCAGCTGCAAATTCTGGTCTCTCTGAAAACCCTTGTTGCAAACTTCACATAAGAAACGGTTGGTGGCCATTAGGGACTTAGGTGAAAGAGCCACCACTTCTGCATCTGGATCTGCTTGTAATATAATATAATATATATATATATATATATATATATATATATATATAATCCATGTTAGTGATATTATTTATATATAATTAAATTAGCTAGCAATTAATCAATCAAAAAGATTTTTTTCTTAATGAATAAAAGAGATTAATTGAGAGAGATATATAAGAAGTGGGTTAATAATAATCACTTGCCTGGTGTTCCGGGTAGACTTCTCCTTCTCTTAGCTGGATTTGAATTAGGGTTTGGGCTTGGGGGTTGAACATGAACATGATGAACCAAGGAGGTGGCTCTAATGGTGGAGTTGGGAGGAACAGAAAAGGTTTCTTCAGACATCATTTTTGAAGAGAAAAAAAAATCGTGTGTCCTAAACTAGCTACCTGGGGCAAATTCCAAAACCAATAGTAGTTTTGAGGAAGCAGGTACTGCCAAAACAAATATATATAAAACCAAAAAGCAGCATGTTAGAAGCTAGCCTCTATAACCGGTGCTTGTGCTGGGAAAAGAGATGATAATATAATATCTAGGTAGATATTATTGAAAGCAAGACTACATAGATAGATGGATAGTCATTTTCTTCATTCCATTGATTTTCTGATCATTTGAGACATGGAAAAAGAAAAAGAATGTGTGTCTGGGGAAGAAATTGAAATTGGTTTAGCTGGTGAATCGCGCGGAAAGCAAAGTCATAGTTGAGAGAGTTAAATGAAGAGAGAAGGGAATAATAATTTATCAAAAAAAATATCGATAGATCTCTTCCATTCTCTCCTTATCTAACACGGCTGCTCTGATGAGGGTCAGTCAGCCATAGACTTTGCGGACCACTTTCTCTCTCTCTTTCTCTTTCTCGCTCTATATATACTAAGTGGCAGTATAAATCAATCCAATTAAGAAACAGTTCAGATTTCAATTCTACCAAGTCAACTGAATGACCAATTAAGCTAGGTCAAAATGTCTTGTTACAACTATTATCAAATGTGTGTTCATTACATTCATATGTTGGGTTAAAAATGTAATACTACTAAATTTTAGTGTAAACTTATTTTTGAAATAAAAAATTTCAAAAAATAAGTTGCTTTATTCCAATTAAATTTAATTTTAAAAAACTAAGTTTGAGTAAAATAAAGATTATAAAAATTGTTGGTCACATTATTAGGTTATATTTAACAATATTACTTAAAGGCTAAAAAGTTAACTAAAAATATAAAATAACATATTTATAAAAATAATAAATATTGAATAAATATTTTAAAGATAAAAAGGAATAAAATATTAAAAAATTAAAAGTTAAAAATTAACGTTTTAAAATATCATTTTAAATAATGTTTCAAAACGTTAAAAACTATTTAAAAAATTTATTTACAAACTAAAAATTTAAATAAATTTTTTAACTAATAAAAAAATTATAAACTAATTAAAATTATTTGTCAAACATAATTTTAAAACCAAAATTAAAGTCTTGAATTTAATTCAACTTTAAAAATTAGTTTATGAAGTAATGATTGTTGTTCACTTAATTATTAACCAATCTAATATCTGTACCATGTACTTTTGTACGTCAAAAATGGAATATTTTAAACAAAATTTGTAAAATTAAACATTTAATTGCGAAAAAATTAACAATAATCCAATATTAGGTAACTCAATAGGTATAATGATAATCATTAAAATAGATTTTAATATCTTCTTAAAATTTGAAATATTCATAACTTAACTGCTTAGACAATGAAAATTACTTTCACTTATGTATGCAATTTGTTATACTTGGTTCATATTATAAGGACAAACAAATGTTGGATAGCCATGTTGGTTTACGACGTCAAAAAACTAGGAATGCGGGAGGCAAAACTCCCCACGATATGATACAACAGTAATAATATTATTGTAAATCTGTATTGTTTTATGTTATATGGATTGATGTAATTCTATTTGTTAATCAATAATACAAACATCAGTTCTGTATTTGAGAACATAAGCACTGAACCTCGTTAATCTTGTGTACATGTGATTATTCTGTTCTTTAGAATTTATATTGTTATTAATGCCAATACTATTTCGACTATATCAATCATCTTCGATAGGAAGATGATGTGTACTTTGAATGGGAGATTGTAGAATCAGAGAGCATCCCTTTATTTTACTACAACCTAGTAGTATTACTTGTTAACAAATTTTACCTTGACAAAAAAGTTGGGACAAGGAAAACGCGAGTTAGATGGTGAGAGGAAACAGTATTAAAAAAGGGAACTTTACAGCCAGGTATGAAAATGATTATGCCATAATTGTATTAGGACCGTAATTCCACTAAAAGTTAGAGAGAAAAAGAGGGTGGTGCCGTCCGTGAGGTCTCACTGGCTGGGAGTAGGGGCCCACCTAATGACTGTCAGAATGAGAGAGAGAGAGAGAGAGAGTTTCATAAAAGAAAAAAACAAGACATGACTGCTACTGCTTCATGTGTCGAGCCAGCAGCCTCCGATTCTCTCTCTCTTCCCCAACCACACTGTGACTCACTCACTCAGTTCTTATCGGAACCTTTCTTTTTCTGTTATGTTCTTTGTTGTTTATTTTCTGCTTCATAAAAATTCTATTAATATTTAATGGCGATATATAATTTTAAAAATTATTAAAACTGTATAATTTTAAAAGATATCACAAAGACAGTATCATAAAACAGTAATTTCTCCAGAAATTCCCCCCAGTGAGCCATCTCTCATCTTGTCTCCCCTCTTTTTTTTTCAACAGCAATTTATGGTTAGTTTGATTGGAGAAAAAATGTAAAGAAAGAAAATACAAAAAAAAGTTGTTTTTATAGATATCATTAATTAATTTTCTTGACAGAAAAATCCTGTGCCACCATTTAAATCTTCGCCAACAAACTAAATGATTAGTCACATGTTAGTATAGTGATGATAAATTTAAATTAAATCGTTTGAATATTAATATTATTTGAGTTTGATTTTTGATGTAATTTTTTTTGTCAGATAGTCCTCGTGAAATTCTCTTACCATAATGATTCAAATGTTACTACTTTTAATGGAACTAGCATACTCTGATGCTTGAAATTAATTCATCCAATCATTCAAATTCATTATGCCACGTAGTAGTAGCACCTTATGCGAGATTCAACGAAATTATGTCAACTATTGAGTCAATTAAGAAAGGCGGATTACGTGTTTGCCTGGCAAACACTCAAATTTTATTTTTATTAAAATACTACATATTTAAAGTAAAATTTGTTGTTTAAATTAATTTAAACATATCAAATCATGTTATTCTTTTATATATAAAATATTTATTAACTTTACGAATGAATATTACTTATACTATGTTCTATTCTTTTTAATTATGTTTTTTTATTTATAAAACTTAAATTTTAAGTTTTTACTCAAGGTATTATTTGATAAAGTCATAAAAGAGAAATAGGATGAAGAAAAAAGAAATATGTCAAAAATAAAAAATAAGTATATTTGATAGAGAGAAAATGAAAGAAGATAAATAAAAACATGTGAGATTCACTTGCTATTGTTATTTTTATTTTATTTCTCATTTGTTCTCATTTACATATTTACTTCTTCCATTCTTAATTATGAGATAATTTTCAAAAATTTATTTGTCTCTTTTTTGTAAAAAAAAAAATTCATTTCTAGATGCATTAATTATTTTTTCTATATATCTTTACTTAATTATTTTCTCTCCTCACATTAATGAAAAACCATCAAGTGAATAAAAAGATAAGAAAATGGTAATTTTGAAATGATGATATAAATAAATGATAAATTTAACACGATGGACTAAACTAAGTACTTTTCTTAATAGGCATGAATTAATTGAAATGATCTTATAAATAGGGATGGAAGAAGTATTTTTTTCTTATTTTTCTTAAATCAAGCATTTTATTTTTACTTTATTTCTCATCTATTTTTATTTACAACCCCTTTTCGATTTCACTTTATTGATCATCTTAATCATGTTTAGTATTTTTAATTATTTTTATCGACCAACAAGTCGTTAGTCCTAATTATACTAGTTTTGGTCCTCTTAAGTAATGTCTTAGAATTCAAATCTTGTAGAAGAAAAAAAACTAATTGGTAGAGAAGACTCTACTAAAAATAATCAATTTGGACAAATATTATTTATTAACAAGTTAGTAGACACTCAATACCAATTACATGCTGACCCAAAAAATTTAATTTTATTAAATTTAATGCATGCACATTTTTAATCTTACCCTTTGCATTACATGAGATTTTTACAAAATTTGGAAGTATGATTTTATTGTTTTAAAAACGTAAGTATATAATACTGTATTTCCCTTGGTATTAATTAATATAAGGGGGATAATTTATTATTATTAAAAAATTTAATAGCATCATTTGATTGCACTAGTTTTAGTTAAAGAGTAAATATTTTTCCGAATTACCATTCCTTCAAAGTTGATATCAAGACATCAGAAATAAAATTCCAAATAAAAGATAATTTGAAAATAATCTCATTAAATAAGATAAAATAAATTTAATTAGTTAGAAATTTATTTATATTTAGTACTAACACAAAAATTTTGTTTAGTTATACTCGAGACCAAATGAAGTATATTATAAATTAAAGTTGACATTATTATTCATTCTGTTATAAATGATTATAAGTCTAAATTACACTAATCATCCCTAAGATTTCATAAAATACACAAACTTTCCTTATTTTTGTAACATTTGTTGCGATCTTCCTTTTAGGGAACAGATGTAGACTTTTCAAACAATTAAAGATGATCGGAATGATATAAAAGAGTGTCGGTTTAATATTTTTAATCAATTATGGAAGGTTGGTGTAGGGATAACAAAAAACAAGAAAAACTTATATAATTTCATGAAACTTTAGAATGGTTAGAGTAACTTAATAAATAAATAAATAATATTAAGAGTAAAAGTCAAGGGGAAGATATATTTTAAACTAAATTTTGTATTTTTTTCTAATAAACATTTTATGTTTTTCAATTTCCTAATTATTATATCCTTAAAATAATCTTTATATATGTAAAAGGAAGTAGGTATGGTACTTTTGAAAAAAAAAAAGAAAACTTTGCAATGATTACTTGAAAAAAAAATCCTTTTAAAATTAATGTGCTTATTAGTAGGAACATTCACTTTTTGATCTATTGTGATACAGTGACAACAGTAAAAATATCCTCTGAAGGGAAAAATTACACTTGTAACCTCCTAGATTTGGAAGTATTTTTTATAAAATCAAGATTTTAATTTTATTATTGTTTGTAATATTGTGATATTTTTAATGTGTGTTCTAATTTTAAATTATTGTGTTGATAAAGGAATATGTTGGACTTGCCAAGTATTTTTATCCGCCATTGAAAAATGTCTTTTCCACCAAAGTTATTTTCAAAGGCAAGATTGAAACAAATATTGAAATTGTATTGGTCAAATTTTCACATTAATTACCATAAAAGAAATAATTTTAAATCAAAATATCCATATTAAAAAAAATTAAAACTAATCCTTATAATAAATGTTGAATTGTAGGAAATATAAAGATATGTTATAAAATCATATTATAGTTTTTTTAAAAATTGATTGGAAAACCCTTTCAAAAAATTTAATTAAAAAAATTAATGAATCCAAACAAAATAAACGTGTAACTGATCATTACGAAGAATGATTTTAATGAGTGTGCTGGTGCTGGAGATTAGGAGATGAAAGGCTATATATATATATATATATATATATATATATATATATATATATATATATATATATATATATATATATATATATATATATATATATATATATATATATATATATATAAAGAAATCAAGAAATTAAATGTGGTTTTGTATCATTTCTAGAAATTTTCGAAGGATGAAATAAAGTGACACTCATAATGAATAATGAATTTTCAAATTAAATGTTTAATATTCAATTTTTAATAACTTAATTGTTGTGTAACGTATTGCACCATTTAATATGCCTAAATATTTAATGAATAAATTGAATGTACCCGACCATACAATATATTAAATTATTTAATTTTAAAATAGAATATTTTAACAACGGTTAAAATATTTAGAGCCATAATTTTTATTTTTAGAGTCACAAGGTTCATCCTTCTATAAATGAGATAGTGTAAGATGATTTGGTTATTGTTTTTCTACTGTAACGATTAAAATATTTACAAACCATAATTAATTTATTTCCTGGAGTTACAAGATTCATCCTTCTATAAATAAGATAGTGCATGCAAGATGATTTGGTTATTATTTATTTTTTCTATTATTTTGTTATTTAGCATCATTACTACCTCTAAAGAATTTCATTGTAAGTTTTATGTAAGATTTTTTACATTTGTTTTATATTTTTCCGATTTGGATTTATTATCAATTGTATTTATTATTAACTATATGTGTGTTTTAACCCTTTTTAGGATGGTGTTTTCTTCAAGGAAAAAATTCACCGATTTGTTTAGGAGTTTTACAACAAAGTTAACTCCTAAAGTGGTATATTTATAATTGTAAATTTGTAATTACCTTAAATTTTAAAATATTTCATTCTTAAATTATTCTTTGATTTTATAGGACAAAATGAAAATTCCAACTACTTTTTTCTACTGGGGAGATCAACTGCAGTCTGGATTAGCATACGAAACTAATCCCAACAGAATTGTAATTACTCTATATGTTTTTTCACCAGATGATATATTATAAACAATTGGTTTGAAATGAGGATTTTTTACATGAATTTGGTAAAGTTTATTACCGAATTTCTATCAAGAAAAATCTGTCTCTGTTTTTCAATAACTTTATGATGACTGTTAAAACTACATTGAATGCTTTTGAGGTATATTAGTTTTATTTACAATAATCAATTTACTTTTTTAAATACCATTTTCCTGTATAATAATAAAAATGTCATTACAATACTAACTGTCATGCTATATTTGCAGGACATTGTGAAATTTAGTAGTACTTTTTTATTTCTTTTGGAAGAAATTTTTGGTTGATGGCGATGAAAATCTTATTGACCCTAAAAATAATATTTTTTTCATCCATTTGTCTAAAGATACTAGCGTTATGAAAATATTTTAGGTGGTATGTTGAATGTGGCTAAGTTTTATAAGCTAATATTAAAACATGAGGTTTGGTTCCACTTTAGGGAAAAATGATTTTAAAATGAAAATTGTGGATTCAATTAAGAACGAAATCATTATCTTATAGCTATAGATGATTCTGACAAAAAAGAGAATGAGGTTGCTTATAAAGATGATGAAGATGGTGAATAAGAAAATGTTCTTATTTTTCTTGATCTTGAGAAGAAATTGACCTCTTATCAAACAAAAGTATTCTTCATTAGTAAGTTTTGAATAATTGATTATGTTGAAATTATATAATCTCTAATTTTATCTCTTGAATATGTTGAAAATTTATCTTTCAACATCAGCTTTTTCACATGAATAATTGTATGTTGTAATTTTAATGGTTAGAACATGTAAGTGATTGAAGATTCTTATATACAATTAATGATGGAGATAATTTAAATATGATTTCAAATATTGTTATCGATAAATCTTTTAAAATTTAAATCATGTATTGTTACTATTTTCTATCACTATTTTTTGTCTACTTTTTGAATATTTATTTCTTTATTTGTATGTTCTTTAATATTAATTTATTTTTCAGATTAACCGAAAATTGCACATAAGATTGAAACATTGACATCCTTTAAATAAAAAACATACTAGGACAAAGATTTTTATTCTGTTAAACTTCAAAATATAATTCATCACGTATTCTTGCATGTGATATCTCATATTAACTATATATTCATATAACTTAATTGATTAAAAATTTATTATTAAGTTCACTGTACTAAATTATTTTTTTATATTTTCTTTGATAATGTATTTTCCACAAGTGATGAATAATTAAAGAATTACAAATCTGTTTCTATAATTTATTGTCATTTTTAAAAAATAAGTTTAAATTAAGTTTAAATAATGATGAGAGACTTAATTTTAAATATCAATACATATTTTATTACATAATAATAACTCAGTTGCTTTCTTATGTTATCTTTATTTTATTATATTAACTTATTTTTTTGGATGTTTTATTTATTATATGTCACAATAAACAATTTAATAAAAATATAATTTTTTAAGATGATTCTTGCTTGTATATATATATATAAAAAAAAAAAAAATCACCTCCCATACACAAACACACAATAACCCGGCCCCTACGAAGCATTACAGAGGTCAAAAACCAGTAAGTAATAAAATAAAATAAAATTGAAATGGTCACAAGAATGAAAATATTTTAAAAAAAATTATTGTGCATTGCTGTACTTACTCTGTCAGTCACACACTGATGCCTCCCCAGTGATTGACTATCCAGTCAAATGTGACAAATGCCAATAATCATAAAACAAGTAAGGAATACCCTTTTCGACTGAGTTGACTCGGTCCTGTATCCATATACCCCCGTAAATATCGTACGTCGTCGTCCTTGACTTCACATTCAACAAAGTTTCATTCCCCACTATGCTTTGGCATATTTAAAACTGGAATTGTTTCTGTTACAACTTTTGGGGAAGTCATCACATGCTTCCTCAAGGGTCAGTTATTATGGTGACATTGCCCCTTCCTCCTAGCTCCGATCCTAACCTTACTAACATAAGAGGAATCATTCCCAAATGCTCTATGCTCAAGTTAATGGTTAAAAAGGTCATTTTACCAATCAAATTAATAATTAAAAACTCAACAATATAGTGTTAGGTTAAAGGTTCAGTGAAATAGATAAATCAAAATTATATTTTAATTTAAATTAATTTGATAATTAATAACATAATTATTTTGGTCTTAAGTCAAATCAAACAAGAAAACGCCCAACCCTTTAGGCACTACAATAACAAAATTAAACACAACAGGTTAACTCCTTGGCCATTGCTTAATGCCTATATGCATGGTTTGCATTGATTAGCAGGGACGGCGTAGGATATAAGCAATTATCAGACCTTTAAAATCTTTCATGTCGTAGGTCTGATTTGAAAGAAATTGATTATATATACCAATATGCGTGTAGATAGATAATTTGCAATATTCCAATCTTTGACTTAGGTAGTTAATTAGTTTAAAGCAGTGTGCCTAGTACCTTTTTTTTTTTAACAATAATAAGTGTGCGCGTGTTTGATTCAAGAATTCAAACTTAAAAGTAAAATTAGTTCTTCTTTGATTCACATAGGTTTTATCGGACTTGTAACGTGACCAATGGTTAAGAGAATTATAAAAGAAAAGGTCAAAGAGGCTCAAAGAGTGTTTAAGGATTTTGTAGAGTAAGAGCCTTGAGTGTCTTGCATGCACTATTATTCATTTCAATTTTTTGGGTTGGGCTCTACTCCCTTTGTCTTATGCGTTGACCATCGTTGCACCTTTGTGCCTTCCTTGTGAAATTTGGAAAATTTTTGTCTCTTTTTGCTCTGTTCCCTTTTGGCAGACTTGTTTTCTTTAACATCATTTGGGGCCCAACCTAAAGCTTAGTAAACCTCATACATATGTTACTTACATTGTTCTTCTCGCCAGTTTAGCAGTGGTTCCTACGTTGGTTTTTTTTATTTAAGAAAACAATTATACTTTGACTCAGAGTAGGTAACAAGGGATAAATTAGCGTTTGGGATGAAGAAACACAACCATGTGTCATTTCAAATCTTGACCGGAGACTCTTATGGTTTGAATTTTGGGATAGAACCTTTGATAAACACGTTCCTGATTGTTTTCTTTTTTTTCTTTTTTTTTTCTTATATATATACCCTAACTTTTGCCTAGGCTGTCGTTTTTTGGTTTTCAATCTATCGGGTGAGAACTTCTTATTTACCCTTAGGTTCACTTGAAGCACATGCATGATGTTTGTCATTGCCCCAGTATAGGGTTTAGAGGTATCCACTGCTAACATTTGTCACGCCTTTGTAGTAAGAAGAAATGAAAGAAAATGTGTAGGTTTTCGAAAAAGAATTCTCAAAGACGAGAAAATATCTAAAAAATTTCAATTGACAAATTAAACCAAATGACTCACTCCTCACAAAACTTTTAAAGAAAGATAAGATGAAGTCGCATGCATGTCTATATTCAGTATTTATTAATTTGAAGCATAGTCGATTAGATGTTTATTCAATTTTTAATTTACTCATCGCTTATGACACACTCACCAGACGGGCAAAACGCATAATTTCTTATTAGGCAGACTTGAAGATCAACTCTAGAGCGCATGTCACATGAGCAAATAAATCAATGACGTGCATTCATATTCCAATGAAAGGTTGAATAAATATGCAAAGATATAATTGTGAGAGAATGAGAGATGATGACATCAAATTCATTCATATTATTAACGTTGTGGTTGTTGTTTACAATAATGACATAAACATGAAAATCCTAATGAGTCATTGGCATGTCCAACAATAAACCTTCAAATTTCCCTAAGGATCATGCATAGTATCACTTGATGACATCAAAATTCACAAACGATGACAGCTCTTCACCATCCATGTTTGTGAGTATCATTGTTCCACTCAAGAAAGCCTTTTTCATCACAAAATGTCCTTCATAGTTTGGGGCCTATTTCCCTCGAAGATCTTTCTAAACATGTGACACATTCTTCCAAACAAGATCTCCCTCATGAATTTACATGGCCACACCTTTTTCTCGAAAATGTTCTTCATTCTTCTTTAACACAATTGCCTATGACTTATAGCAGTCGATCTCTTTCCCTCAATAAGATTCAACTGGTCAGAATATGCCTGTGCCCATTCCGCTTCCTCCTACTTTACTTCCGATAGACCCTTAAATAAGGAATCTCTACTTCAAAAGGAAAAAGAACTTCCATCCCATACACCAACGAAAACAGGGTTGCCCCAGTAGAAGTACGCACAAAAGTTTGATAACCATACAATGCGAAACACAACATCTCATACCAGTCTTTGTATGTCACTGTTATCTTTTAAATGATCTTCTTGATATTCATATTGGTGGCCTCAACTGCATCATTCATGTTGGGCCAATAAGGTGTCAAATTATGGTGTTGGATATTGAAATCCTCACACAACTGCTTCATCATCATGTTCATGCTCATTATCATTTCCATCATCGTTGTCATCTGCTCCTTCATGGCCTCCATATAGGCCTTCATCTGCTATTGTACTTGTTCTATGTCACTCATTATCTTAGTCTTAGCACACGTGGTATGGGTGCTGTAAAGCACAATCTTTCTTTCTTAGTACAATGATTACTTTTTCTGATTTCAAAGAAATAATGTAATGAGCAATGCAACAATCAAATATGCATGAATGCATGTAAATGATAAGTTGTTGAAGTATTGCGAATTTTACATAGAACGCTCAATAAAACATATGGTCGAATCAAATCTAATTTTCATTAAAACAATATCACATCATGTCAAGGTCAAAGTACAATTGAAAATAAAACACGTGCACATCAGTAGTTCCTGATTATGTAAGTCATTAGCTCCATCCGCTGCCCAAATTTTCGCAAGCTGATAACTTTCATACTTTTGACCTTGACTTTGTAAAACCTTTTTCTTAAAAGATTACGCTTGGTTCGACTCCATCTTTCAAGGAATAAAAATTTTGATGACCAATACTTCCACAACCTATCATAGAGGAGATATGGTGAATGAGCTCGATATACTTATGTGATGCATGACAGATGTACTTATGAGACAAGCACGAGATGCCCGAAAGACCATCATTTCTTGCTATTAGACGCGCTGGGTACCATGTTCACATGATTTTTTTTTATCATTTTCAGGAAAAAAATGTATACCCCCAACATGGTTTGTTTATAGCTATCACCATAGTACCCAATCCACATAACCAAGAACACGGTGTAAGCTTTCGCGCTTTATTGCGACTTCTGGCAACATAGGGGAAAATGCATGACATGAACAAATATATGTCAGGGTATGCATGGGTGAACATTGTAAGAATTAATGTCTCATGTGAGAGGCATGTGACTTATGTAGGGACTAATAAATAAATAATTAACGATTAAGGGCTAAATTGTAATTGGGCTTAATAGGAGAAGTTTCTAGGTTAACTGCTACTTGATGGGAGTAGTGGTTATAAAAGGGGCTTAATACCCACTAACGTAAAATAAGGTCCCCTTCCTGACCAGAAAGTGCTCTTTTCTCACCCATAGCCATCAAAGGAAGTGAAATCTTATTTCTCTCATCTTTCAAGGAAATCAAAGTACACCGGAGAGAAGTTCCTATGGAGAAAGATACAAGTCTTCCTAATGGAGAAAGATACACATCATTATCATCTATTGTTGTTTATTGATTGTTTGTGAGAACCATAGGTTTCAAGATCCTGTTGTTTCCTATCATTGATAGTCTAGGAAACCCCGTTAGAAATTTTTACAAACATGGCATGCGAATAATGAAAATGCAATGACTTATGTGAATGCGGTGCACGTGTTTAGCACTTTCTATTCCAGTCCTAAACACATGGATACTGATGCCATTGGAGATCTTGTTGACAAGCTCAAGGCTATCCAGAATGACAATGTAGAAGATCAAGATCAAGATGATGATTTTGATGATGATGACGACGACGACGAAGAACATGAACCTATCACACTTGGTTTTGTTGATAAGCCCAAGAATAATTGGTCTCTTCGCCGTCAATATTTCCCAAGCAAAGCTGGAGGAGTCCCGGTTCTGTACCGTCTCATTGAATTTGTTTACACTTTGCTTCTATCTTGCTTTATTCAACGAACAAAAGAGTCAGTTTCTGATGGTCATATGATCTGTTGTGATGTGAATAACAGGCTTGGCTTGACCCTCTGAATATACCATCAGGGGGATCATTTGTGTGTGACAATTGTGGAGACCCTTTACAATTCTTGCTTCAGGTATGAAGTTAATGCCTCAACATGGTCTGTGTTGTACCTGTGGATTGTGTCTTGTGATATATATTATTAAACCCTTGAATTGCTAGGTTTATGCACCAACTGAGAAGGAAACTACATTTCACCGAATGTTGTTTGTTTTTATGTGTCCCTCCATGAAATGTCTTCTCAGGGATCAGCATGAGCAATGGAAACGCCATCCAGAGAAGCCATCTAAAAGGTCAGTGATCATCCTCTGTAAAACAAGCTTTTCCATTGTTTTAGTTCATTTGATTGTTGATCTCTGATCTTGTAATGATTTATTGAAGTTTGAAGGTTTTCCGTTGTCAATTACCTCGCGCTAATCCATTTTACTCACCTGAATGCCCTCAGTATAATAAAAGCCACAAACCTGCTGGCAGTGGAGGTTGGTTTGCTCATCACTATTATAGTATTTTTGCTTCATTTATAGAAACTAACTAATCTCATCTTAGAAGTATTTGTTGTGACTTGTGACCATTTATGTAAATTCTTTTTGAGTTTTATGAATGTTTACTTGTTTAGGCCTTAGGGTAAATTGTGCCCCGGAGGGAAACATTTTGTTCATAATTGTCTAGAGATCCTCTGCTTTGGTATGGTGAAGAGAGATTGTTTTTTGTTGGATCTTTATTTGCTTGCTTATGTTTGTGTATGCTGATTTTTGAATATTTATACTCATGATTGTCTCATTGTGAGTACTAAGTACTAGTGTCAAGGAGCCCTGCATGAAGTAATAAGAGTTCATGATTACTTGCTAGCCTTCCTTCTGTTATTGCACATAGTGGCACCATGCTATTATCAAGAAAAAGAATAATATGATGTCATTCTCAAACATAATTTGGTTACCCTGATCATGACCCTCGCATAGTTGCATTATATTCTTATTTTTGTGATTTGCTACATTATTTCTACAGTTATTATACTTTACATATAAGTTATTATACTTTAGCAGTTTTGATGACTTAGGTGTTGGACTACATGTATCTGTATTCTATGAAACAAATTTGTTCTGAATCTACCTCCATTTTGATAGAATCTCTGCTTACTTTCAGCCGCTCTTTGTGATTGGTGCGGCACCTGGAAAGGAGACAAGCTTTGTAGTGGTTGCAGACAAGCACGATATTGCTCTGAGAAACACCAGGTTATGGAGTTACTTAAATGTATCCGTTTCTTTTCTTCCACAAATTTGATTCTCATAGCATTCCTTTTCTCTCCCAACTCACAGGTTATGAGTTGGCGCACAGGGCATAAAATTGCTTGCCAGCAGATGAAAGTTTCTTCACCTGTTTCTGGACCCAACAAAAGTGGAACCGCCTCCTTGGATTCTCATAAAGGTCACAATGGTTTAAAGTTTTGTGTACTTCTTATTACAACTTTCATTTGCTTCTCATTGATAACGAAATTATTAGTCACTTTTAGATGAAATATAAAAATGACAAGGCTAATTATAATATTGCTCATTGCTCATACATAACAATCTAATCCTGAATTTGAAAAAAGAAGAATGTGACAAGATATTTAAATTTGTATCTGCCAGGAAACTTAAAACACGCTTGACACCATTCCAAAATAAAACATAGACATTACTGTATAAAATTTTATGACATCTACTATTTAGCTTCTTGTTACTTTACACGAGATCATTCTTCATTACCATACAGTTGGAAGCAAGAATCTATGGCCTGAATTTGAGATCACCATTGAAGATGAAAGTGACTATAAGAGAGACATGTCTGAGGAAAATACCTTAGCTAATTCCTTGATTTCAAGGAACAGGACTGATGACACAATGAATTCACTTTTGGATAACTTTCAGGTATCATCTTTTTTTTTTTAATAAGATTATGTTTCTTGTTTAAGTATATTATTTTTTAATTATATTATTTGTGAACAGGGTGATGATGACAAAAAGAGTTGGGCCTCCTTCCAGCAATGCATTGCCAAGGCCCCAGAACAAGTGTTGAGGTGATACAGATTCAGCAAAATTAGAATGCTTAACTTTTTATGAATTTCCTCGTGTGCCCTTATGGAGGCAGTTTATTTGCTAAACCGGATGGGAGAAAATGATTGACAAATATCTTTCCTTCGGAGATAAAAATTAAAATAAGCAGGAAGATAGTAGAAATATATTCATAGCCATTTGCCTCTGATTGGCTAACCTAACATTTGAGGCATACCAACCATTTGGAAGGAACATGTTATGGTTATGCTTGGCAAAAGTAGTTGATAAGTTAGCTGAAAGCTAAAATGCTTGTTTTTAGCTAAAACCTATCAAGCTATCTTATTGAATTATAATTTATAAGAGACGAAAGTTGGATTTTAGATTATGCATCTTAGTTTCCCTCAGAATCACCTTATAAAAAGTGCATTGCTTTAAAATCAGTGTGATAAAAAAAATTAATTTGTATACTAACCAGATTGTTGGTTGTATTGATTTTATCAATTTATCAATATATTGTGTTTAATTACAGTTTTGGTGAAACAGGTATTATAGGAATACTAATGCTAAGCCAATATGGCCTGTTTCAAGTGATCTGCCATCAAATGCTGATATCCCTAGTTGTAGTTACTGCACCGGACCTATGTGTTGTGAATTTCAGGTAGTTATTTTAGATGTCAGTGGTTGAAGCTGAATGTTGTTCTGCATTTAAAACTTTTTCTTTTGCTTGTTCAAGCAAATGTTTGCTTATTTCCTTTAGATACTGACTTGCTAATGTTGGTGGTGCCAGATTTTGCCACAACTGTTGTATTACTTCGGCGTTGACAATGAAAATGGACTCTCTGGATTAGGCTTCAATTGTGGTGTATGCATGTGAAGCCTCTTGCGAGGCAAGTTTGTCTTACAAACATGAGTTTGCTTGGATACAAATTTATTCACCCTCCACAACCTTATAGGGAGATGTCTTTATTTTTAATTTTTTTTAAAAAAATTTAGGTTCAGAAGTATAAGCTATTTTTCGCTTGGTCTGGGGAAGTATGAGAAAATAATTTCTTTACCTACTTCAACCATCAATTTTGAGGATTGATTGTTGATTGTGTACTCACCCCATCTCTGAGAGCATTGATTAAGGAATTTAAAGTAAATATTTTTACTGGGAGCCAAAAAAATTTTACATTCTCTTGTGATTTATATAATAAATATTTTTCTTTTTTAGTTTCTTAATGTCTTAAGGGCACTGATTAGCAAAATCCTATGCAATTTATAGGCTTGCTATGTCCTTGCTACAATCAATTAATATGTTTTGCATTGAAAAGTGATAAGTAATTTTGCAACAATTAATGAACAACGTTGTAATCAACTTTCACAGTTTGAATTCGGGGTAACCAATTTTGGTCCGTTTGATTATTTATATTATTCTCTCTGATCTTTAATATAGACATCATTTTAAAAAATGGTGTTTTTTATAAGACATTTTATAATTCTTATGAAACATTTAATTTTCATTTCATTATTTGTCTTTATTAAATATTCTAATTATTTGTGCTTTTTTTATTATAGTGATGTATAATGTTCTTATAATTTAATATTTTTGCATAACAAGTTAACGATTGTTAACAAGGTTAAAACTGAGTAATATTTTTTTAAAATCCAATAAAATCAACTAATTTACTTATTTTTATGGGTAATTGTAATTCTGTTATAAGTGTTTTATATTAAGGATTATAGGGAGTATTTAATTTGGTCTCTCTATTCTGAAATATCCAATTTAGTCTTTTAATTTTTATAAAACATTCAATTAAATGAACTGACTCAAAATAATTTGTTTTTAATTCCTATCATTTTCTTTTGAAAGGAACTAATTCAAAATTATCAAAATATTATAAAAACTAAAATAAAAAAAAATACTAGCAGTATATTACAAGGACTAAAAATAAGAAGGATAAAAAAAACACCGGTACCATTTGAATTTTTTTTTTACAAAGGCCCGAAATTTTTTAATAAAGTGATATATTTTAGAGATAAAATAAACATATATAAACCTCAGAATGTCCAAGCCAGGAACATTTACCCTAGACCTTTTCCATGGGCCTTGCAAACAAGTGCAACTGTTCCAGGCCCACAAGCATAGGAAAGCTATTACAGCTCGTTATAGATACATTGTTTATCGTTTTTGTTTTTATTTTTTTAGTTAGTTTATTTTTACAAGAGTTCTTTTAGTTAGTTGTAGTTATGACAATTTATATTAGTCAGACAATTTATACTTGTAGTTAATTTTTTTAAAAAAATGAAATTCATTCATTCTTGTTAGTTTCAATATGATATCTGTAGATATTAAATTTTAGGGATCATGTGCTTAAGCGATTACTTGAGTTGATGATACTTTCAATTGCGGACTGAGACAACACTTTGAATCAAGATTACCAATTATATGGATTGGACTCATGCTCAGTAAGAAATAAAAGTAAAAAGAAGGCAATTTAACGGGTCATGGCACTGTGCAAAGTTTTATGTATAACGGGTCTTCTGGCAAAAAGAAGGTGATTTAACTCAATAGATGTAACCTAATTAACAACACACATTAAATTTGTGTAAAAAAAACATTGTTGTTAATAAAGAAAAAAAAAGAAGGCAATTTATCTATCTGATAGAGACATGTGGCCTTTTCAGGATTACTTTTTGGTGTTGATCTCTTCAAAACTCATGACACAGCCTTTTGATCTTTACGTATAATATTAGAGAAAATTACATAGATGAACGGCACCAGCAGGTAATTCTGCAAGGCTGTGCACTAAAACGAAAATTCATGACGGTTAAAATGTGACGCATTAAAGGCAGTTACACTCGCATTCTGAAAAGAAAAATCTAATGAGGATGGCAATCTCATTAATTTAACAGAAAGCTCAACATTGAGAACAAAACCAGTCCATGATATACTCAGTGACAACTCACCATCAACTTTCAAGAGTTAAAAGAATTTTCCTTTAAAGAAAGGTCCATCCAATGATAAACCTGGCTATATCCATAAAAGACAGTTCCAATCCCTTTCTTCAAAGGTCAATATATCACAGATTAGAAATATACATCATTTTAACAAGTACCTGAAAAGTGATATGATTTGCAAGGTTCAAATATAGGCTCATGCCTCATTTTCCTTTATATATATATATATATATATATATATATATATATATATATATATATATATATATATATATATATATATATATAGCAATCAAAGATAGTACGAGTAAAGTTTATACCAACTCAGGCATCATGTTCATCCCTATGAGTTAGACACCCTTCTACCTCATGTTCCTTATATATAGACATAGACAATAGTTGTTGCTAATTTAATTAACTTACTAATAGTTTCTAAATTCAATTTCGTAACCACATTAATGTATTCAGGTTGAGCCTTTTCAACAACCTTTCAAAAGCAACATATAACTCAATAGCATAAAATATAGTAAAAACCATTACAATTCAATTGCATCGTTGCTTAACAACAAATGTGGCACTTCATAAACTAATAAAACGTGATTAACAGAAACGAACGCAATGTGATAATAGAAATTGCTGAAATGCAACCGTTGTTTGTTTAGGAAATTTAAGCAAAAAAGTGTAATAATATAATGAATGAATAAAATAATAAATGAATGCAGTCATCGATTTTCAGGGAAAGGCCAAATGCGACTTCCTTCAACAGCAAGAAGAAGATCCAATCATTTCACAGCTAGAGAAACAGGAAGCCTATTCAAGCCCTAGGAAAATTTACAAAATTAAAAATAAATAACGTAAATTAGAAAAAAAAAACAAAAAACAAAAAACGTAGGTTTCGAATACCGAATTTCGTGATCCAGATCAGATTCTCTGTGATCGTGAAGTGGAATCAAACAGTGGCGCCGGAGGAACGATAGCGGTAGAGCTTGCCGAACACGTGGAGCGCGGTGACGAAGCCGATGAAGCAGAGGCTCATGACGAGCACCACCGTCGGCGAGATCTTGAGGCCGGGGGCGTCGTCGGTGTAGAACCGCAGCATATTGCTTCCGCCGGCGCCGGAGCCGCCGCTGACCGAGGCGGAGCTGGTTCCTCCGCCGAGGCGGCGACGGCGCATGCCGGCAGTGGCGGCAGCGGTGCCGCGAGGAGCCATCACGCCCGGTCGCGTGGTGGCGTGGGACGCTGTGGATTGAGATTGAGAGGCGCCTCTCGCCATGTCGATGATCACGAGGGAAAAGGTGGTGGTGGTGTGGGAGAAAGAAACAGTGTTTTGGGAATTGAGATTTGTGATGGGATCTCAACAGAGGCACATAATTATCTATGTTTCCCGAAATTATGTTTATTTTATCATCATTGGCTTCACTTATCCACTTGTTAATTAATGTATTTATAGTAATAAAATGTGATTTATTAAGGATTAGAAATTGATTCTGTTCTTGTATGGTGGTGCATGGACTTTGTAACAATAGGACTTGGAATTGTTAAAAGAAATGAAAGAAAAAAAAAGGGGGTGATGTTGTACTTGTTAAAGGAAATTGGCACTCTTTACTAGTGGATCAACACATGGGTGGGTTGGGTAAGATTTGATCCGAGGAAAAATATATATATATATATTTAATATACTTGGTTCTAGTGAGTGTTACAAATCATTTTTGTATATCCTTTTATATATATATATATATATATATATATATATATATATATATATATATATATATATATATATATATATATATATATATATAAAAGTATCACTTTTGAGTAATTTAACTCAGAACTAATGTGATGAAATTTGATTTAGTTTAGGTTGGGATATCGAATTGGTATGTCTCTCTCTATATAAGAACTTCATAATAGAAATTTTTAGGATTGAAAAAATTAGATAAAAAGTAAAAAAAAAAACAACAAAATTTCAATATAAATTAATTTGAAGCCAATTTCACTTCTTGAGAACATCAGGTACTCACAAATCATTTGGTGATTGGTAAAAGGCGTAGGGCTAAAGCCCAACTCACAAATTTCAATATATATTATTTTTATTAGATCCTTGATAATTCAAATTTTTATTAGATCCTTGACCTAAGGTGGATGAATTCATTTAAATGTCCAGTCTTTTGATTTTATTTTATTTTTAATTGAATGGAGGGCCAAAGCCCAACTACACTAACGAACTATGAGTAGGATAAGTCCATCCACAATAGGTATCACATATGAATTCCTATGAGAAAGTTATGAACAAGACAACCTAAAGGAAAGATGGTTTTTTCAATCTCTTCTCCTTTAATAGGTGCAGGACAATGATTATTAGTTATTAATCATATTTGATTAAATATGTATTATCATTTTTTGACTTATTAGACTTTCTACTTATGTGGTGATTTTTTTTATTATAACTTATATATTAATAATAATTGTAATCATTCATTCTGAGATTTAGTCACATTTAAGATTTATCATCCTTTTTAAGAGTATATTTTACGGAAATCAAACTCATATTTTTTTTTCATAAACTTAGTGTGTTACTAGTTGAACTACACCAATTGGGTTTTTGGATTATAAGTTCATGAGTATGCTTTATGAGAAATAATCCCACTCAAGTCAAATAAGATGATTATAAATGGTAGTAAAACTTTTCCTACAAATAGTTAAAGCTTATCCTAGAATTCTAACTCAATACCACTTATTAAATTGTAACAATTGATTAATGCCCTTAATTAGTGATTGGGATCCAGAGTTAAGTCTTGGAAAATATTTTTTAATTTATTTTTGGTAATTTAAAAATAAAAGGATTAATTAGCGATTACATTTGGGATTGGTTACAATCTCTTTTTTCTCTTTACACCCCACATTATTTTGGTTTTTTTTACATTACTGTACTAAATTACCCCTCTTAACACCCCTTCCCATGTTTCACTTTCTTTACTTTTTTTTTTTTTTTTGTCAGCACTCACCAATTCCAAGGAAACTAGCTAATTTCCATTGTGTGTCTAGGCCAAATAAACAATGTTCCAACACAGAATTAGAATATAGAGCTCTAGCAAATTCGGTAGCTGAAATAGCTTGGAATCTTGGATTAAGTCTTTGGTGTGATCGATATACTGATAAAGTTGATCGGAAAGTCATTAACATTTACTCTCAAATCTTTGTAATATTGCACACACTGGAACATAACAAATTGAAGTCAACATATATGTTCCGTGCAAGATCAAATCGTCAAATAATCATATATAACATATGTGCCTTCTGCAAACACAACATTTGATTGGTTGACCAAAGCTTTCTCCAACTCACATTTTTACTCAGGAACAAACTCGGTATAATACAATCACCCACTCGTTTGAACTTGGAGTATAAGATGTTAAGTTGTTGCATCAAAATAAGTATGATATGATCAAGATTCTAGCTAGATGCAACTGATAAAAAATGCTTAGCAACTAATTATTATTCAATTTTTTTAAGTAATTGTTAACAATTTATTATTGCATTAGCTAGCTACCAGAATAGCATGTTTGCAGGAGTTAGTTCCAATAATCTTATTTGCAATTATTTTTGTGTGTGTATGCAGTCATGTGACAACAAGACTTTAATCCAAAACTTTGTATATACTACTCAAATTTTGCACTATTACGTTGACTTTAGTCAGTGTTATATTTGCTAACTTAAACCATTTACACGTACAACAATAATAAAATCAATAGACTCAATTCTCATTCCAATCTACCATCTTAAATTTCTATCTCACAGCACCATAGGCTCAAGTCATTAGATGACAATTGATTTACATCGCGTCATACATCTCTTTACATACGATGCCAACTATTGATAATAGGCAACTCAATGTTACACCAAGGGAATAAAAAAGAGATCAACTTATATTGCTTCATGAATATAATAACATAATAATAATAATCCATTTACAGAAATATGAAACACCTTAATTAAATAAATCTAATAAGATTAATGCTGGCCTGATTTAGAAGCTTAGCTAGTGAACATCCTTTGTCCTTAGATATTTTCATGTATTTTGGTCGCTAATTGTATTTACGTATTACTACTCGTAGGTCTTTTATCAAAAGAAAACTCCTTGCTGTGCACCGCCACGACAATCTCATGGTGTGTGGTGGTGTTATCATTGGTTGTTGTTTGTTGTTGTTGTTGTTGCTGCTGCTGTGACAAGTGTCCCATTTCCAATTCATGGTGCGAATAAGAAGGAGAAGGGGAATCCATATTATTATCGTCCAAGTTTGACCTTTGCGGAGACGTGGGGAAGCTGTCTATTTCAGAGCGGTAGTATCGGAAGAGGTGCACCGGCGACAAGTTATGACTTGGGGTTGTGGGCCTGCTCGACGTCGGAGTCCCCGACAACGACAGCGGCCCCACACGGTTCTGTCTTATGTGCTTCTTCGCCGTCTGGTGCCAATTCCGCAGCCCTAGCGCTACTCGTTCGTTGAATATCGTTGGTTTCATTGTCGAACCCATCTGTTACGTTCACCGAATCACAATCAGTTTGTTATATATCATTAATTGTTCTTGGCTCTTCTATAGAGGAAAAAAAAGGTCTCAGTTCGAATTTGAGTTTCTTCCGCCTACAAAATCTAACACATTAACCACTAATATTAATTTTTCCAAAAAAAAATAAAAAACGATTTTACTAATAATAATTAAATTAAACCACCTGTGTCACTAGAGCATAGAGAGGAAGAGTAACGTAGCTGCAGAGGATTTGAATAAGGACCCTGACAAAGTCATGCATAGTTATTAAGATAATTGACATTTTAATACAGGTTGGTAAAGATGTGTATAGTTTGAGTTAAGATGAAATGTAATGAAATGAAACTTACGTACCCCATTGTGATTCTGATCACTACATCCTCCGTATGCGAATGGAAACAGGATTTAATACCAAATTGAAGCTGCAATTAATTTTAAAAAATAAAAGTTAAATCAAACAGAGCTTCATAATATTGGATAAAAATTATAAAACGAAATACAAACCAAGATATAGTTTCATTAAGCAACAGAAAAAGGAGAAACCCTCCCCTCCCCAAACATGAAAACGTACATTAATTACCATACCAACATTTATTAAGATAATAAACGCACTAATAAGTCTTAATCATATTTTAATGTAAGTTCATCAAGTTAATTTCAATTGTATGTGAATATATATATATATATGATGACTTACTGCAGACCATGCGAAGAAAGCCAGCTGAAAAGCATTCTGTCATGAAAAAACAGACAAAAACAAAAGCAGGGAGACTTCAATTAATCATCACCATCGTGAGGGGACAATAATAAGAAAAGGTCAACTCATAAAAAAACATTAAAAATTAATATAAATTATTCTAATAAAAACAAATAAATTTATCAACTATTTTTCTTAATTTAGGTGCAATAATCTTGAACAACATAATGAATCCTAATGAGATGGATCGATGTGTTTAGAGGGGTGGTGGTTAGTTATTTTCGGAGATATGATTGTATGCTAAAGACTGTGTTTGGGACCGCCGGAAGCTTTTATTTGTTAGGAAACAAATGCTTCTTTTTGTCTAGCTAGTTGGGTGGTGGGTTAGAAACACTTGGTGGGAACAGTGATTTAGTAAATCCTAGTCTCTGTTCCATTTGTTTCTGGCTGTGTTTGAGAACAATAGGTTCTCTTTCTTTGTAATTCACAGGGTATCTATTATACCCTCTATTATATAATACTATACTTTGCAGATAAAAAAAAAAAAAACTTGAACATAAAGAAACAGAAAAATAGTTACTAATAAATGTCCTCATTATTCAAAAAAGTCATATTACTCAGATATACGTTATTACTCGTTTAATTGTTATTAATAGCGTGGTGTGGGGTTGTATTTATATTTTATGCTTTGTACCCCTTTTTTTTTCTTTCCAAACTTGGACACACCTTGTGCCAAGTTTTGCTTCTTTTGATGAATTTCACACTTGCCTTTAAAAAAATTGTTATTAACTAATAGCGTGAAAGTAACATAAGTTGTACCTGAAAGAGCACAAAATTGATAAGGTAAAGAATAAGGCCTGGTCGGTTAAACCAGAACAAATGATCCCCTGGCTGTACCAAGGGCACACCCTTAAGGACCTCTCCTCTTTGTTGAATTTTTAGACCCATCTCAGTTATGATCACTTGAAGCTTGGTTCCCACTAACAAGATTATCTACATTTTATGAAGATTATAAGATTAAATTAGATGGATATATCATTATCGTTCATTTGGACCAAATTAATTTAAAGTGGGAATTGCATGTGCTCACAATCAAAGGAATGAATGGCAGCCACAGATAAGAGTACCACCCTGTCCATGCATAATTGAGACACATTATAGTAAGTATATAAAAATAATAACGAGTCCTTAACCCAAAAAAACGAAAAAAAATAATGAGTCAAATACGTCGGCAACACGTTAGAAAGATGTAGTTGCTTACCATGAGTGTTTAAGAGGAGAAACAGCACTGCGAAGAACCAGAATGGAGGACTGAAAAATTTAAAAAGAGAAGTCAAACTCAATTTATAATACAGACGTGCAAATCGAATTAAATATTGTTTTCTAAATAAAAATGAATATATTAATTGTTTTTAGGAATATATCTAATATTTTAAAAAATGTAAAACGCATTCAGTTATTTCTTCATTTGAAAAATATAAAGATTTATAAGAATATATTAATATGTTTTGATTGTTTTCTCTAGATTTGTTGATGTTTTAACCCTTTTTTTCTTCTAAAATTATTAACTTTAATTTTTATAATTTCGAATTCTCATTAACGATTTTTTGCATTTATATCTCTATTTGACAATTATTAAAACTTAAATAGGAATTCGCCACAAATAACACTCCCTTCGTCTCCTTTTACTTGATGTTCTAGTAAAACTTGTTCTACTTTTATCAATTATGAATTATTAATTATATTTCCTAATTATTGTGACAAATTTTAAACATCAAATGTAACGGGACAAGGAAATAAGATGTTAAATATAGATATTCCAATTAAACTATAACAACGTTTTATATCTATTAATTAAATCCTTCTTAATTAATTTTTCCAAATTAATCTTAAACATCAATTAAAATAAAACGAAAGTAATAAAATTATTCAATTGGAAAATACAAAATGAAAAGAGACCTAGTGCACAAAACCTGATTCCAACTACGACTTTGAAATCCTCGTCCAGTGATCGTTTTATATATTTCCGAAAATCAAATTTCGAGTGACTTTGAGGAGCCAAGTGTGCCTGTCATGAACGTAAAATTCCAAGTTATTTGGAGTATTGCATACGGAAAATGTAGTAATCCCCAAGCATGCAAAGTTTCGAGGGTATATATAAGTAAATAAATTCCTTGTTGACATCAAAATTATTGCAATTAATTAATGCACATAATTTAAAAATATTTAATTTAAAATTGTTGAAATGAATTAAAAATTACAAATATTTTGTCTGGGAAGCTAAAATGAAAAAACCAAAATAGTAACATTAATTAATCATTAATGGTCTTTTGATTAAAGGAAACCACAAGTGAAACTATCAAAAAGGAGGTACATTTACCATTATAAATCCATGTCTTAAGGTCAAGTAATCCACATTTGGAACTGACCGCACAAATTGCCTAAAGAAACAAACCTGCAATCATGGCGTAAAAGAACGATACAACTTAGCTCAGCAAAAACTTAACAAGAATGAATAATAGACAAATTAAGCAACTACTTTGAATAAGTATATCTAGAAATTCTTGTGTATTTCTTAGAACAGGAGTTAAAAAAAGAGGAAGATCATTAAATTATATGTTAGGAGAGAAACTACTGCTAGTTCTTTACTGGAACTTCCAAACACCATTGTCAAGAGGCCGTGTGGTCCTAAGGCAACAATATTCACAAAAGAAAGGTCCAATTCAGCAAGGACCACTGTGAAGTGGCTTCCATTTGTGAATTTATGAGTGGTATTTCCCCTCTAGATTTAAAAAAATATATATTCTTCTGCATTAGAACGTTATTTTTCAATTTCATATACGCCCTATCTGAATGTTGAAAAATAACGTGTTTTGTTTGAATAAAATCATCTTTGTTTCGAACTTTTATATATGAACGCTTTCATAGAATAGTCTTCTAAAATCCATGTTTCCTGAAGTATGCAGAAAAATAAGAGCATGTACCATGAAAATGTAGTAGTCTTCACATTACTTTACTAAAGTAGTGTTAGTCATTTTAGTCTCTACTTTTTTAAAATCTTCATTTAATTCCATCTTTATAAAAAAAATCATATAATTACTTTAATGTCATTAACAAAATGAAGTGATTTTTTATTATAAAAAACCAAAATAAAATGCTTTCTATAAAGTCAGAGAGTTCATAAATAAGTATAGGAAAAAAAATTAAAATATATTAAATGAGTGAGGCTTAAAATGCATGAGGCTTAAGTTATCAAAATAAATAAATGAATTAATAAAATGGATTTGACTTACAATCCAAATGAGGACAGGATTTTTGGTCCAGAAACTCAAATGCCTTCTTCCAAAAGATGTCTCCCTCGCAAATCTGAATCTCTCAGGATCTGTGATATATATCCACATAATTCGGACAAAAATTAAATAAATTACCTAACGTATATGTATATACAAATACATCAAACTACCATAATTAAGTTATGCGTAGCGTATAAATAATCTAAATTTATATATATATATATATATATATATATATATATATATATATATATATATATATATATATATATATATATATATATATATATATATACATATACCATACTGTATGTGTATATATATATATATATATATATATACCGTGTGAAAATTGGTACTCAGTTGTCTTGGTTTCCTCTTCCCATCGCTTCCACCTTTTCATCTATTCACAATGCAACCAATTAATAAATAGTAACTCGGAGATATATTAGGTAAAAGATTTTATTTTTTTTTAAAAGCTTTGGTAAAAGAAAATTATGCCTCTAATTACCTTTGCTCTGCCCAGGGCCATAGTGAAAATGCAGTAAAGGACATGAAAAACAGCCAGCACGAAGATAAATATATGGAGTTGATGAATGCCATCCGATGACACAAACGGGACTTTTCCCTGCACATTTTGTATATATGTAATAAAAAAAATCATATACATCAACTGACAGAAAATGTTAGTTAAACTTGTTATTGTAATAAAATCTTTGTTTAAATCCATTAGTATATAACTATTGTAGATTTGTGCTGATGGTGTTACACATTAATAATATACATCAAATTTTTATATTAATAAAATTATACATTAATAATTATATACTTATTTGTTAATTGAAATTCAAATTTTATAAATATTTTTTATGAAAAAAGGGAAATTGGGTTAAACTAGTACAAGCAAGTCGGACAAGTCATGGTTTAAATATTCAATTTTCATTAAACAAAAAGTTATAATAAAGTGAAAACAGGCGAATATCCAATTGACTAGTAATAACGATTTTTGTCTGTTGGGACATACCATTATTCTTTTGGTGCATGTATGGACCCTGTTTAATAGGTTTCATAATGATAAGTGAATCATACCAATAAAATATACTACGTATTTTTATTTTATTGAACATGCGCGTATGCTCTTAATCACTTTCATTTCCTTTTTTCCTTTTTTTAATTTCTCTTTACGTGCAAGTATAGGCATCCACATAAAATTCATCTTTATTTTCAACTTTTAATAATGTTCTAGTCTTTTTCTAAATAAAATGTTCAGTAGATGGCGTAAACAAAATAAGAACAAGTAAAAAAAGGGCACATGCATGTGAAATATACAGATTGCAACCGCGTAACATGGTAGCAATAATTTTCCAATCCTATACAATATAGACCCCTGCAGAAAGGTAAATTTCGTTGGCTAATTGGCTTATTTATGTGCTGTTTTCACTGTTTAATTCCATTGGATTAGCATTTGTCCTTCCTATACATAAAGGCTTTTCAAACACTGGCCCCCACAAGAAATTAGTACCTTTGACAAAGTGGCATAACCATAGAAGAAATAAGCAGTCATATAATACGTATCACTGTAGTATATTTTAATGTAGAAACGACTTTTTCTAAAACAATTAAGAAACCTTGACATAATTGGATTGACATTAACTGTTTTTAATTTTTTTCCGGTGTTATTATCGGTCTTTTTAATTAAACATTGACATTCACATCACTAAAAAAAATTATTTATTATTTATTTATCATTTGAATTATCTTCGTTCATATAAATTTTATTTAATAAAAATTGAATTATTGATAATATAGGCATTATAAGTCTATAAATAAATAATTTTATAAATATAAGAATTATTATATATTATCATTATATCATATTAATTATTAATATATAGTATGATTTTTCTATCAGTATAGATCTAATGTATATACTAACAATTTAATTTTCGTTTTAAAAAAGTGTATGCGCTTTTTCTTGTAGTGAGTTGGAAAGATAGAAATATATAGACATACAATAGACCATATCCTACGCAATCATAGGACTCAACCAACACTCGCATATATCGCACTCAATCTCTATTAAACTTTCGTCCGCATGTGCATGTCTAATAAAAGCGGAGTGCAACTAGCACAATAGTATATTTGTTAACATATTAAATTTATAAAATTATGAGAGTAAGTTAAAAAATAATGAGTGAGATAATATGTTATTAAGATAGTAGTAAATCATATGTACTTCAAAAACGTGTAAATCAAACGGAAAAATTGATTTGTATAGCTATAAAAAAAAAAAAACCATAGAAATTTTGTGAAGGAAAATATGGTAGAAATTACATATGGTGTGAGAAGTGAGAGCGCCCAAATTGAATTGCCATAATTTTGGAATAAAACATTAATCAATGTTTAATTCGAATCTCAATCTAAAATTGGATTTCGAATTATTAAATTTTTTTTCTTAAAGTAGTAGTTTTAACAGTCGACTTGCTTTTTCAAATTGTTTTTTATTATCAAGAATTTTTTTTTATCGATTTGTTAATTTTATTAGAAATATTAATTTAAACATTTGAATAATGAAAACAAGAATAATAATAGAATAGTACTAACCTCGGGACATTTGTCGGCTCCTCCTCCCGCCAAAACACGTCGTGGATTTACGTCGTCTGAACCATAGAACGCCGCTAATAATCTGCGGCTATTGGTTCTGTTTTCTGATTCTTCACTATCTGACTCATGGTTGCTACTATCGTCGCAGGGATGCCATGTCCCTGCAACTTTTTCTGATATGCATATTCTTGATATTGGACCTTGTCCTACCGTTAGAAGCAACGATATGAACCCCAATAACATAAGCTCTACAACAATTAACCCACCAATTAATTATTAACTACAAATTAAGTTTAATTTCATACACTGATCATTAAATTACGGTAGATGGACTCGAACCTGATTTGATCTTTTCAAGTGATTCGTACAGAGCTCTTCTGTGCTTCTTCTTCAGCCACTGCACGCATGCACATATTATTAATAATCATTATCGTATGTATAACATATACTACCTTCTTAATTCGTACTCAAATTGAAATTAACTACATAATGGCACGCTCACACACACACACACTTATACACACTCATATATATATATGGAAAAAATTGTCTGAACAACATATTTTATACAACATTGGAGACACCTTGCAGATTATATATAAAATTAAATTAAATACGGTGTTGAAGTTGAAAAGTTGTTGTATATATAAATAAGGTGCATATGTAAATATATACCTTTCCTATGAGATGGATGATGTGCTCGATGGTTATAGAGATTAAGATCAAAACAAAACAAACAGCGGAGACAGCCCATGTTGGCGTTTCCTCCAAGTTTCTTCCTCCGCTTCCTCCTGCCATGGATTATATTCCTTCTTAATTTGGCAACTTTAAATAATATTGGGTTTTTTGGTTTCAATCGTTCATAATAAATAGATGAACGATGATGGGTAGAAGAAGAGGAAAAAGTTATGCAAAATATTGAAGAGATAAGTGTTCAAATATTATAAGAGAGGGTGGAGGAGTTATGCAGGCGGTAATCTATGTTCAACTTCTATTAATGATTGAAGTACGGTTTCGGGCAAGCAAGGGCGCTTTATATATATAGCTTATTACACTATGTAAGACTTTTGAGAGGAAGAAGAGAATTTATTTATAAGCGCTTTTTACTTCTCTTTTTGTCTTAAAAATAACTTGAAGGGTCTTACTCTTGACTTTGACGTTTAAAAGGGAAGAGAGGGAGTAGCATATGGTCGTCTTTGTGCCTTTTGTTTCCTTCTCGAGTATCTTAATTACTGTATATTATATAATGAATAATAGTGTTTAAATTATAATTATTTATATTAAATGTGACTAATATATATATATATATATATATATATATATATATATATATAATTTAAAATAGAGTAAAATATATAAACATCACTTTAAGTTTAGATATATTATATATACATTCTCCTCATATTTGACTCTACACAAATATACATTATTTTGGAATTCCAGTTATACTAGTATTTCTTCTCCAGAATAACGGTATTAATTTCGTTTACCTATAATAGTTACGTATTAGTCACATGATCCTTTAAAAGAATTTTTATGATAAAAATACTTATGTCTTCTCTTCACCAAGAGTTTAAATCATACATTTTAGGGGTTCTTTATTTCTTGGTTGGTTTTTGTTTGATTCCTGTTGACCAAATCGATTTCTTCATATCCTTGTTCAATTTCTTCATGCGATCATGAGTTATTGATCATGGGTCGTGGGTTTTATTTGCTTGTGTACTAAAGGTTTCACATGTTGACGTAAATCACAATTTGTCTCACAGTTAGCAGAAGTCGAACACCACCATGAAAAAATAACTTTTAACCCAAGCAGATGCATACGGTGGTTGTTGAAATCCTAGCAGACAAAGACGGTGGTCATCGAATCTGAGAAAAAACTCAACCCTTAGCATAACACATTTCGGGGTTTCTAATTTGGGGGGTTTTAGAACATGTGAGAAAACAACGAAATGAAGAATTTCAAAACTATAAAGGATAGCTTAGATTTTTTCACAAATACAGTAACTATGCTAATTAACGGATTCGGATAAGGGTGTAAAAGAAATGTATTTTAAGAGAAGGAATGTACATGTAATATGTTTAAACTTGAGGAATATTTGTGTAATTTTCTTCAAAAAAATTATTTCAAACTATATTATTTTAAAAATTATTCTTCAACCCGATATTTTTTGAAAAAAAATCTTTAACTAGAGTAGTTATTTTCTTACCGTTTTCTCTTTTAATTTATAATTTTCATTTTTATTTCTAATTGAAGTTAAATATTTTTTTAAAAGATGTTAGTTAAAAACAAATTTTTGTTTCGTAATATAAATTGTTTATTATAATTTTAAAATACAATTTATGTCTTTAAGAATATTTATTTATTACAAATTTTAATTATAATATATTTATATACCTAAATTTTTTATTTAATATAAATTTTAGTAATTTAAAACAAACATTTATTTTATGCATTGAAAAAGTAAAATAATAATATTTAATAAAAAACTTAATAGTAATTTAATTATTATTTTATGAGAAATTAACTCTTTCTATTTATTAGATTTAGGCAGTTTTTGACTTCTTCTTCTTCTTTTTTTTTTTTTTTGGTTTTTACTTCTCCATTAATGGAGAAGTGGGGACAAATAAATTTTTTCAAAGGACAAATATACTTTTAAGATATTCTTAAAAATTAAGCAACTTATTTTTTAAAAGACAAAGTGAACGAACTTTTAGGGGGAGAAAAATAGCTTCTCCCCGTTCTTTCTCTCCCTCCATATTTTATCTTCTCTCGCTCATCGTGTTTTCATCTTCCTATCTCTTCCTCTGTCTGGTTCCTCCTCACTCTTATTACAAGAACAACAATGTTATATGCTGCGAAAGTGAGGAAGTACGAAATGCCTTGGTTTTAGTTCAAAACAAAAGGCTGACGTGTTTTTGTTTATGATGCGCAGTTAATTTTAAAAAATAATAAATTAAGTTTAAAAGATAATAAATTAATATATTCTTGACTGTATCTCCTACGTACTTGTGGAACCTATGTCTCATATCAATTGAGAATTATAGACTTTTTGATGAAAATAGATAAAAATAAAAAATTATTTAGGTAAAAGGTGTTATAGAAAAATTATTTATACGATATATATATTTTTTTTATATCCATTATCTTTTCAACCAATATAAAAAAGGGTAATTGTTGTAACTTAATCAACGTGAAAAGATAATTTTTACATTGTCATATCTACAACTAATTTAATAAGTATTTTTTATATTGGTTGTAACATGTAAAAGACAAAATCATTCATACTTTTTTATGTGAATAGTTTTTTTTTTTACCTATTTTCATAAAAAAGAAGTTGGATTTCTAACTAATGAATGGGAAAGCACAAAAATCATGGTAAGATAAAAAAAATGAGAGAGAGCAAATAATTATTTGCCAAAAATTGACATGTAACATTCGTGCGGCCTTCGTGTAAAAGAATTTCGTACTCTTTAGCATTTTCCTTACAAGAATTATCGTATTTGTCAAAGGTATACACCAACAAAAAAAAATTTGTTGAAGAGTTCAACAAAAAAAAATGTATGTCAAATATCAAAACTTTTCTAAGTGTAAAAAAATTTGATCTAATTTGAAATTAACACGATGAATTATCAACAACCATGATATTTGCAAAAATCAACTTGTTAACGTTGGCCATGAAAATGCCCCCGATAATAGTAAATGCTTAGTAGTTAGTTATCCAATGGTAAAATATCACCTAAATACGTAGTAAAAAATCTATACCAGCATGAAATCATTATTCGTTATAACTTCTAAAACTAACAATTACCAAGATGTGCTCAACCACATTAACTCTCGCCAAATCTGACTAAGCAAAAGCAAAAAGGATATCCATACACGGGGTGCACATTGGCTTACATGTGAAACCTACGTTAGCAATCCATGACACACAAGTTGCGTCTAAAACATCAACCCTAATTGCTACTATATACTCCTCAACATCAGAAAGTATTTAATCATACTAATGCTTGTATTTGTACACAACAATTGTAGAAAGGGATGAACCTCGAGAGCTTTGTTCATCTCATCCTCGGAATGTTCGTTGCTACTTGCTACTGATGTGTTCAGTGTGGTGCAGTGAAGAGAGCAAACCAAAACACTGTAAAAATTAAAATTAAAAAAAAAAACAAAAAAAAGAGATATAAGAGTGAGTACCTGCAAGTGCCTTTACCAATTCATCCTCAGCCTCTCACAGTTTAGCTTTAACCTCTGCTAATTCGGCTGCAAAAGAACGAAAAAGAGAAAGAGAAAGATCAAGAAGAGCGTCGGAGAGTGTAAATCCTAAGTTACTGATTGGAAAGTGTGAAGTAGAAAGCGTGACACTGAGATCGCACGACTTCAAGTGCAGTAGCTTTGAGCGATTGGAGGAAGTTTCTGTAGGAAGCGATGAAAGCGTCGATGTTGTGTAGTCGAAGGAGGCTAGGGATTTCAAAGTAAATGGGAGTGACAATTATGTGATTAGGGGAACAAAAACAACTACGTTTTTACGTATAAATCCGTTGCTTATGTTCTCCCTAATAGACGATTTCGAAAAATTGTTGTGTCAAAAAAAATTTATTTTCTTAATTATAAAACTATCACCACATGACATTTTAAGACGTTGTACATCGTTAAAAAATAAACTTTTAATAATAAACTTATCAAACACTAAGTTATAAGGATAAACCCTCTTTAGTTTCCATAATCATATTTTGGATCATTGAAATTTTTACAACTATGAAGAATCATTATTCTTTCATAACCAATTAATCATATGTTTATATGTGATTTCATCAGAATGATTAAGTCATTTGTTCTTTTCTTACAAATAAAATAAGATCACTGATCACATTTTAAGTTTGTTTATAAAGAGAAAAAAATAAATATATATTTACAAATCATGTCACAAATATCTAGGATTGTAATCGCACACAAAAAATTATGATTTAATGACATCAGGCAAGCAACATCAAAATTTGGGAAGGTCATCAAAATTAGGCGGTAACACAATCAAGAGTGTGTTTGGTAGAAAAAAAAATATGATAAGTTTCACCAAGGTGAAATATTTTTATACATTGTTTTAATTCAAATACTTTTTTTTTTACCAAACACGGATGCGCATGTGAAGTGAATGACAAAGACATGAGGAAAAAGTGAATGACAAAGAGATGATGAAAATGGAGATGAAGGTGACAAAATGAGTGAAGTCAGTTGTCGTGGCCCAAATTGTTGAAGAATAATTTAAATTTTTAATGTGAATGAAATTAATGAGTCATACACGTAACTAAAAATCACAAACCCTTAATTTTAATCGCAGTAAAGTACGAAAATGATAAGGAGGGAGAAAAAGGAAAGCTTCCCGTCGCAGCTTTGAATTAGGAATCCTAAATAAACGATTTTATTTTATACTCGTTTATGACTAGCGGTTGTTCTATTTGACTTTGCCTACGTTGTCTTTTTTTTTTTTTTTTCCTTGAATTGTTTTTCATGTTTCCATATTCAAAAGCTTTCTAACACCTCTGCTATAATGAGATGAAAATTGCTATATATTTTTTTACAGATATCACCTTCATCATGTACGTTCTACGGTTCTGTAAAAAAATGTATGTACGTTGTACGGAGGTACAGAAATAAACATCTACATATCGCCATGTCAAAAAATAGGAAGACAAATAATTAAACACGTCCGGCATCTATGTCATTCATTGGTACACACAAGTTAGTTTTGATTTGAATGATAGCCAGTAGCCACAACAACTGAACAACATCAATTATTGTTTTAGAATTAACATCTAAATTCTAAGATAAACATGTCAACTAATTAATCATATTTTTTTTTCCTCTCCAAAAATACAAACACAAATTTTGGACATATGGTACCTCAATAGATATTTTTTTTAAAAAAAAAAGTGTAAGACAATGGATTCATTTGTTTAAATTTCTTTGTTAAAAAAAACTTTTTTAATAAAAAAATAAGCCATTTTTTTAATGTGCTTGTTTAAACTATTTTTGTTTTAAAAAGTAATTATTTAAGAAGTAAATAAATCCTATCCACGTAAAAATTAATTTTTAAAAATACTTTTTTTTAATTTTAAACAAATTAAACCTATATCATGTGTACTTTTTGTGTTTATTTGGGGTGGGGATTAAATTTTATGTAAACATCTCCTCTAAGCACCAGAAAAAATATATTATGTAGACATTTGCTTGGTTCTTTCCACAGATAAACTTTACTTAGGTAAATAAATTTACGAAGTCATGCCTCATACATACAATGTGTCATTTTATCACTAATTAAATGTTTAAATATATTTTTAATTCTTTAAATTTAGATAATTATTTTTGTAGTCCTTTAAAAATTAATTTATTTTTATCAGTTTCTTAAATTTTCAAAAAATTACTTTTAGTCCGTCTCATTTTTTATGTTAATGATGTTACAACTTGTGATATTTTGTTGCTGTCAAAAATTATTTTTCTTAATTTAATTTTTTTAAAATAATTTGTGATAGTTTAAAATAATCAGAATGTAAAAAAATTGTAAAAATTCTACATCTATTTTTTTAAATCAATAGAATATGTAAAAAAGAAAATGGCCACCAAATCATAGTCAAATATTTTGACGGTTTAAAATTAGTAAAAATTATTTTTTCAAAAAAAAATTAAAAAATAATATTTGCCGATTATACAAATTATAAAATGATGAACACAATAAAGAGAAACTAAAATTAACTTTTCAAAAATTTGATGGATTAATAAAAATAAATTATTTTTTTAAGGACTAAAAAGATAATTATCTAAATTTAAAAGACTAAAAACATATTTAAATCTTTAAGTAAATGAAGTAAAAATGTCATTGTATTGGAAAGGGAAAAAAAATTAAAAGCTGGTATATTTTAGGATATAAATTTCAAATATCATTATAAAGACATGAAAAATGGCCCTCACTATGATAAAGTCTTAAGTTTAATTCGCCTTAATAGAAATACCAGTCGCAATAAGTGACATAGGGCATTACACATACTAATTGAAAATTTGAAATTCTTAGACACTCATGATGGATATGACTTAGAAAAGTATAATATAACATTTTACTTGAACAAAGCATGCCTTGGACCAAAACATGTGATGATATCATACAAGTGCAATATATTACGATTAAAGCGCAGAAATTTAACATTAATATTTAGCTTAGAATTAGTATTATATAAGGTTTGCAATTATATATCCAGGATGTGTTTTTTATTTTCAATGGACAGATATGTTATATATACAGAGGCGAAGCTATGTTAAGCTGTAATCCATCAACAAATTGAGTCCTCTTTTTCTGGTGTAATTATTTTATATATAAAAATAAAACAAAATTTTTTTATTAAAATTTATGAAGGGATAAAAAACTTTATCAAAATTCACTCTGTTTTATAGTTTTATTTATAAATCTCCCACTAATAATAGAATTTTTTTTAATAATAATAATAGTAACAATAAAACTATATTAAGAAAAAAATAACCAATCGAATATAACTTTTGACTTCATATAATAATTTTATGACTTTTGAGGTAGTAATTTTTTTTTTCATATAACAGATCACTTAATATTGGTGGAAAATATATATTAATTTTGTTAATGACGAATCTTTGCTAGAAAATATTTGTCCATCTCTAGTGGGCCTCCTTTCTCAATCATATTTTTTTTCATCCACAAGACTCAAACTCAACATCTTACTTAAGAAGATTGAGTTTAATACCAATTGCTTGTTAGTATTACATTTACTTATATTGTAGTATGATTCACAAACAAGATATTTGTCACGACCTACTCTTGGATCATGACCAGTGCACACACTATAATTTCCTTAACTTCACTAGCCTAAGAGAACCTCATTCCAAACCACAATTAAAAGATCAACAAAAAGGGATTGTCAAAAATCCGACAAAGTTTTCCTTAAAAAAGGACAAATCACATGTTGAATAACTTGTGAAAACATATCAAATATCCATATGAATATATATATATATATATATATATATATATATATATATATATATATATATATATATCTAGATCCAAGAGTAAAATATCAAAGCCAGAGATCACAATATAGACCCTTGACATAATATCCAAAATATCAACTAATAGTGATATTGGTCATACATACTAATCAACAAAGTGTCTAAAAAATATCATAATTACGCCATAAGCATATTTATAAGATAGGATCATCTACATCTCAAAATAAAGGGATTTTCTCTATATCTATTCATACCCTTATCCCTATAGTTGCATTATACTGGAGTCACAAAAAAAATACTCTCCATCAAACGCAATGGAGGCAAAAAAAAAAATACTCTCCATCAAACGCAATGGAGGTCAACCAAAAAGATAAACAAATTCTTGAGTAAGTCAGCAAATCATAGGAAGTCAACTACTCAACCACCTGTGTATATGAGGGGAAAAATGAAAGAAAGGGATAAGTCGTGAAGACTTAGTGAGAACATAAAATACAAAGCGGACAGAAAAGAAAGCACAAACATAGCACGAGTCTTTACATAAAAAAATATTAAATAAAAGAAAAATAAATATAACTCACTTTTAGAAATTATTGTATACTCTCTTGAAAACTTTTAGAACTACATATAAACTTGTATTCAAGAATAACAACTTTGTAAAAGCTTCCATTCTACTGTGTGAACATAGACCACATTATTCCTTCGTTGTGAAAAACGGTAATTATAGAACTACGACATTTAACTCGTAGGCTGCATTATCTCTTCGTTACTGCAAATAGATCTTTAGGAACTATGAATATTCAACCCATAGTCTGCATTCTTTGTTCATTACAACAAACGGAAAAATACATATATATTATGAGTGTTCGACTCATAGACTACATTATCTTTTCTTTATAGCAAACAAAAAACATATATATACTATGAATATTTGATTCATAAGCTACATTATCTCTTCGTTGTAGCGAACAGTAATCAATCACAAACTATTTTTTTTTTGCTGCATAAAAAAAAAGTTTCTCTCGTATATATTCTACTAAAGTAAAGTGAGAAATTGTGTATGAAATGTTGACCTTAGAAATACGGTGCAAAAACTGATCAAATTAAAGGCTAGAATGTGTTTTATTTACTTTTTTTCATTATTTTGAGAAAATGACAAATGATATAGGATTTTACATGACATATGATCAAATTAAAGACTACAATGTCACTAGACCTGTTTTCAGTGTAACCCAGGCACATAATAATCCATATTTTTACATGATAATCTATATTTAGTAACTGGTAAGAGTTGTGTAATTTTAATGAAATTACTATTTCAATCAAGCACGGCATAAAAATCATACAAATTAGGGACTAAGAGAGAGAGAATGAACTTAAACATAAATAATAACTCACCATCATGAATGAAAATTGGATAGACACAGATATAGAAGTTGCAAAAGCAAAATTAATCATAGATGAGAATGAAATCAATGAATGATTATTGTCCTCGAAGGATTATGGGTGAAGTTGGTGATGCAACATGTTTATGCTGAAGGGTGTTGCTAGGTGCACCCAACATTATTGCTGGTGCACCCAACACCTAAGGGGAAAAGACTGAAATATCCTTGATTCGTAAGTCTTTTATGGATCAAGTTGATTCGTATGCGCTTAATATCAACATACGGATCAACTTGATCCATATCAACCTTATGGATCAACTTGATCCGTACGATTTACGAACCACTCTCACACACACTCATCACAAATGCGAAGAAAGCGCAAAGACAATTTTGGCATTTTTAAAAAATTCTAAGCGCACCTAGCAACACCCAAAAATTAAAGTGATTAGTTCTCTCATTTTGTAGTATGGTCCTTTAATCTATTAGGGGTGTTTGATTTAGTTGTTTTCTGTTTTCATTTTCACTGAAAATAGAAAATGATAATGAAAATATGTTTGGTTGGATTTCTATTTTCATTTTCAGTGAAAATATTTTCCCAAACAAACCAAAAACTGGAAATAATAAAACCTCATTTTCAATGTTTTCAGTTGAAACCATGAACCTCATTTTGGGTAAAATGAAAACGCGATGACAAGGAATGTAATTTTAAGCAAATCTAAAAACACATTTCCTTTTAAAAACACATTTTCAATATTTTTATTTCTTGAAAGCAAAAAATAATAAGTCAAATCAAACATGTTTTTAAAATTCTAATATTTTGAAAATGAAAACAATTTTCAAAAAATGAAAACAGAAAATCAAAACAAAAAATAAAAATACAAACCAAACACACTCTTAATTTTCCGTTTGATTTTCATCACACCTGTGATTAAAAAAAAGTGATTAGTTATCTTAATTTATAGTATGATTCGTTAGCCTATTAGTTTTTCGTTTCCATCACACCAATTACAGGAGGGATATAATGTAAACTCCACTAGCAATGTAAAGTTGTTGCATTATTAATGCTCGCCAACTTCATCAATAATCCTGTGAGGACATTAATCATTTATTGATTTTGTTCTCATCTTTGACTAATTTTGTTTTTGCAACATGTGTGTCCTATTTTCATTCGTGACGTTAGTCATTATTTATGTTTGGGGGTACTTAAATTGATTCTCAAGTTCACCAAATCAATGAGAAGTTGCTTTAGTATACATACACAATATAGACAAGTGAGAAATTGCGTATGAAATGGTGACCTTATATTTGAAAATACGGTGGAGTTTCAAAACAGATTAAAAGCAAGAATGCGGTGTTTTTTTCCCCTTTTCTATTCATTATTTTGAGAAAATGATGGATTTTTGAGAAAATGATGGATGATATAAGGTTTGGGTCACTGGGCCCGTTTTCTGTAATTTTTACATTCTAATAACCAATTTTTTTTACTGTTGAAAAAAAAATAACCAAAAAATATTTAAAGGAAGAAAAAAAAAACTTGTAGGAAAACCTGTTCCCGCTCATGCATTTTAAGTTTCTAACGGTTACAATAAGTGGTAATTGCATATGACCCACAATCTCAGAGACATGATTGTTGAACTCTGCTGATATCTTTTTCATGGATTCTCTTCTCTCTATACTTCCAGGTTACAACACAATTTTTTCATCCTGTTATTTCAATGTTATATTATGCATCACTGATCCTCCCCTCTACATTTTTTTTTATACGATTATATGGTACCAGGCAAAGCCAACGATTCGAAGCCAAAAATCAACCAAAAGACCAACCAAGCAACCAAAATTGGCACGGCTGAAGCCCAAAGGTAAGTAACAATTTTTATTCACCAATTTAGTTTCACTTGCTATGAAGTATAACCTTTTTTTTTTTCTTTCAATTATTAGCTTTGGTTTCAGACACAACCGGGTTTTTGGTACCGCTAGGAACACAAACATTATCCCAGGAAAACCCGTGTGGGACAAGTCAATTACCAAAACAAAAATTGATGTTTCACAGAGAAAACCCAAATCCATTAGCACAACTCAACTTCCCATTGACACACATAATAAAAAATCCACAGAAAATGCCAATCTCGGATTGAACAAGAAAAGTCACACATTCCCACAACAATTTGCTGAAAAAACATCAAAGAACAGTTCCCAAGAGAAGGGTTCTGCTTCAGAGCCAAAAACTCCAGTAGCATCATCGTCCCATGTTAGAACCAAGTCAACCACACCATTCTACTCTGCACTGAATTGTAGCAAATGCCGTTTTGATAGGCTTGAGACATCTTCTTATTGGGTTGGCCAAATCAAAATGGCTGAGTCCGTGGGCAAGCATTTTGTAGCCTCTGAATTCTTTAGGCTTGCTTTGGAATCTCAGGCTGAGGTAATTAATCAAGTTATTTGCCGTTCACCAAAATTTGCAATGTTGTGTTCTGTAGAATGAATGCCACAAAATTGAATAAAAAATACATGCACACACAATTTCATTTTAGTTTTATATTTTCATTTAATCATAAATAAATTAATAACGTGTATGTTAAGTTTGTTGATTTTTATAATAAAAAAAATAATTAATGTATTAATAGTACATAAATATAATGTTATTTAATTACAAGTTAACACGCATAATAAATATGTTAATTTTCATGATAATTATCTTACAAAATCATATAAATATAATTTATGATATATTAATATCGTGATTTTTTTAAACTCACGGCGGATAAAAATTAAAATCTCATAATAATTATCTTTAAAAATCAGGTTAAAGATGATTTTCTCGTTAGTTGATAACGTTTTACACTAGTCTATTAAACTCCACAAAATCTCTGTTCAAAATTAAAGTGTTGTTACTTTGTTACCGATCTTTAAATATTTGGTGTGTAACTTGTTATGATTCAAAAAAAAAGTGCTGACACATTGTACCTGATATTTGTTATTTGGTGTGTTGGGTAGCCAATTAGGAACCTCCGGATGGAGCTTAAAAGGTATTTGTTAAGGCATGGATACCTATCGGAGCAGAAGGAATGGAGGGAAGTTGCTGCTAGGTATGGGCTACTGAAGGTTGAAAGCAACAAACACTAGTGGAATGGAATCAACCACTGATCAATCTAAAAATGTAAGTGATGATGTAACAGGAAAGTTACAATACATTAGTGAAATGGACTTGATCCTCCAGTGTCTTTGCTTCAGTTAGCTCTAGTTTGTAGATTGTGACAGGTAGATAGATCATTTTGCTACATTATAGGTAGTTTGTATTTGGTACTTAAATTTTTATTTTATCTAGTTCCTTTCTCTTTATACACAATTTATAGCAATAATAAAGATAATATTTCATTTTTGTATACGCATTTATTTTACTTATTTTACCCTTTAATTGTTACATATGTAACTGAATATTCTCCCATTTCTATTCAGTGTCTACCCTCTTTCTCTTTTCCTCTTTCTATTTTATGTTTTATTAAAAAAAATAGAGATAGACACATTGGGTAATATTCTATTTTTTCATAAAATAAATTAAAAATAATTTTATTTAAAAGTAAATAAAGTTTTAGAAAAATAGTGAGAATTTTGTAATTAAATAAATAAGAAGAAATAATTTTATTAATTAAAATAATAATTTTAAGGTAAATAAAATAAATATATGTTCTTAGGAAATAAAAAGGAGATTTTATTTATTCAGCAAAATAAAATTTCTTTTTATGAAATAATAAAATAAAAAATAGAATAAATAATAAATTGAGTATAACATAAGTATGTACAGAGACATATTAAGTCGTCAATTTTACGGATTTAAAATACTAGGTTTAAAATTTATTTTCGAAAATCTCCATTATCAGAATTTATGAAATAATATATGTGGTGAGAGAAAACAGTTTCGTTGCAAAAAATTTATATGTTTGATTTATTGGAAAAAAAGTGAAATGAAGGCCGTTTTGATAGGCTTAAAATAGATTAAGCATTAAAATAGATTAAAACTTCTAGAGGTGGGGCATTCCAAAAATTGAAATCGGGACCTATCGCACCCTAAGCGAGAATCATACGGCTAGACCAAATTCCCTTTTTGATAGAATCAAAGTTAATCATTCTAATTGTAGTTTTTACCGTTTTATCTGATGTTCGTAGTCTCGCCTGCTTCTAAGCATAACCAACCAATAACGCTAATCTTTAGTAACTTGTAACAATTGTGTAATTTTAATGAATCAGGTCGTGAAGTTGTAAAAGGAAAACTAATCATAGATGAAAATGAAATCAATGAATGACTAATATTCTCAAAAAGATTGTCAGTAAAGTTGATGGATAATGCAATATCTTTACGCTATTTGTGGAATTTACACTACATCCTGTGAACAAAAAAAAAGTAATTAATTCTCTTAGTTGATAGTATGGTCCTTCAGCCTATTAGTTTTTCATTTTCATCACACCATATTATAGTTGGGGATTCGAGTACTCTATCACCCAACCTTGTCTAAATGTCTTTTTTTTATGCCTATGGATGAAGGGAGAGAAATATTTATTGCTGTAAATTTTATCAACTAGTACATTATTAATAATTTTATATAAAATGTGAGTTTTATCATTCATATGTTATATATTTTGAAAGTATATATTATTTTTATTTTAATATACATTATTGAGGTTTCAAATATTTTAAAATTAATATTTTTTGTCAACATGATTTATATGAAATGAACTTTTAATTCATAGATAAATTTGTCTAATTCAAATTCTTTTTTGAAGTATCTAACTAAAGATTGTTGAGTAGTACCTTAAAAAAATGTTGAGTAGTGTAACAATTGTGTAACTTACGTTAATATAATTTGGTGTGTCATGTTTAATCAATAGATAATCTAATTTTTTATATTTTACAAAATGTTATTACTGTCTATCCTTTTAATAAGAAATAATTTTTCTTAAAATACACTGATACTTATTTCTTATAAAAAGCACCGAAGGAAGCATTAAGTTATGCAAGTACAAAAATTTGACACTTTGTGTCAAATGATCACGTCTCTATATTTTATAATCAAACTGTTAATTTGAAAGTACTCTTAAACTAGATAAAGTTTATAAAATTGTACGCAAACAAAGATCTATTTAATACTTCACCACCGTAGTTCTTTATTCTAAAAAATATTAAGTTGTTTAAAATATAAGTAAATATCTATTACTATATAATAAGAAAAAAAATGTGTTTTTAGTGTTTATACCTTTGGTTAAACTTAGTTTTGGTTTATGTACTTTCAAATTAAAAAATTTAATCCATCAAATTTTAAAATATGTGAATTTAGTCCTTATTCAAATTTAAACTTAACATTTAGTTGTGATTTTGATATGTACAAATTGAAAGAGAGACTAGATTCATATATTTTATAATAGTGGAAGACTAAATTCATCAATTTAAAAATATAAGAATCAAAACCAAGTTTAACCAAACATACAAGAATCAAACACTTTTTTTTTACCAATAAGTATTTAATTTATGTAAAATTTGATTTACAAATCATAAAATGATTTAACAATTGAATTGATTAATTTCACACTTTACACAAACTTATTACATGGTGACTACAAACATTTAACATAGGGTGTTAATGGATCATGTCATATATATATATATATATATATATATATATATATATATATATATTATATTTGAATAGATTAAAATATAATAGAGAGAGAGAGAGAGAGAGAGAGAGAGAGAGTTTCAGGGTTGAAATCAGATCCGAGAAATGAAATTGATTAAGGAGCATGTTTGGCCCGTTAAGGAGACCTTGATGTCTAAGTTTTGTATACCATTTTGACAAGTAAGTACTTCCGACACTCTCGACCCATCATCACTTGTGAGTTGTGGGTTACGACGCAACTCAATAACCTTCAATTCCTGTTGCAAACCAAAACATAGAAAGGAAATGACACATTACCAACTCTGCTTTGTCCATTCAGATTCCACGTACCAAAATAAATGAACCCCCCCATCTCTTCTATAAATATCATCTTAATTATTTTTAAGACTATTTTTATTTTTAACATGTTAAACCCTTTTTTAGTTAACATATTTTTCATTTTTAAATTAAAATGATATACTACTACTGTTTTAAAATAGTTATTATTTTTTATATTTAAAGAATGCAAAAAATCTCTTAAATTGGTATCATTTTCTCTAATAAAAGTAAATTGTTAGTATAAATATTATAAATTTAGACTGATTGTATCATGTATTATATTAATATTTAATAATTTACTAATGCTGTATATAGTTTTGTTTTCTTTTCAAACGGAAGTGTTTGTGTTATTCTTAAGTGTCCCTTATTTTTAAATAATACACATATAAATCAGTACCTTTATACTAAAAATATAAAATTATTTAATGAAAAACAAATTATTCTTAAAATGTGTGTGTAATTTGTGTTCACCGTTTGGTGGTTGACCCCAAGTCAATAATTTTAGGCTTATTAATTATTATTTTTTACTGAAAGAGATAAAAATAAAAAATTATTTCAGTATGTTAAAAAAGTCTCACATTATTTAGAAGATAAGATTAATGACAGTTTATAAATATTTTTTTCCTTAACCCATTAAGAAATGTTTTAATAACGATAAAATCATAATAACATATCATTAAACACTAAAACCGACAATACACAATAAAATTAAGAACAAATTAGGTGGAGTAACATGTATAACTAATTAATTAGGCTTACTAATTGTTTTCCATTGAAGATGACGAGGTTGCTCAAATTAATATATATATTTTCACTTTGGATAAAACTGTGTGTAATTCAGATTTCATAACTTATTAATTTAGACTTTTATGTATTACTTCTTTTATATATACTTCAATATCTAAATTAATTTTCATTTTGTTAACAAATTAAAGGCACCCTAATTAAAAGCAAAAAGATAATAGTATAATACACTTTGTTTTGTTGGGTTTATCTTGTTGGGAAACCCCTAAGCCTAAAGTCCTAAACAATTGGGTGAACAAAAACAAGCAATCCATTCAAGTTCGTGCAAAATTGATGGTTGAAAAAAAGATTATGACCCAATAACGAACAATGATTAATATTTGAACATAGACATGGTTCTGCCGATTAGATTGAGATGTGTCTAACACCCGAAATTGATTTTCTAACAACCAACCCATGATTGCACGGTGTATTTTTTTTTTTTCATTTTCAAGAGAAAATTTAAATAATTCCTTTCATTATCTCTCACAAAATGGGCCACCATTTCTTTTTGTGTGTCTGGAATTAAGGGAATTCATCATAGAAGCTTGTTTAGGAGGAGAGTGGCAGCAATACATGAAAAGGTACGTAAGATCTCACTGTTTTTCTTCTGCTAAAAAATTAATTGACATAGTTCCACCACACGATTAATTAGTTGGGACTTCTCTAAATAATTTTAATCTTGTTCTTACATTTTATTTAATAAATTTTGAACCTGATCCATCAGGTTTGTATGAACCCCAATTAAGCATATGTATGGTTTTAGTGGGGTTTTACAAACACCACTGCAGTACTCTGATTCTCTGAAGTTGCAGTAGCATTCACATGTGGGCAGGGACAGTGAGCACTTGATGGCATGGATCCAATTAAGGACTAGGGAGATTGCATTTCTGTGTGCATTTTTGTTTTGTTATCTTATAAATTAGAGATATTGTTGAACCTTTATTTTTTTTTTAGTACGCAATTTAAAAGCAAATATTTTTCCTTTTTATCTTCTTAGTAATTTTTTTTTAATTCGTAAGAATCAAAATAGTTACTGGGAGGATTTATCTCCTCTAACAATTTTTTTATCGGTTAATTTACGTTTTATTAATATATAAATTACCAATATAACAATTCTTTACATGAAGTTAGACTTTTAAGCAAAATAGTGAATATTGTAGTTATCATTATTAATTTCTCAATAACTTTTGAGAGTTTACCGGAAAACCATGTATAGTGAAGGATCAGCCTAAAATAATTTATAATATTTATAAATATTATCACTAGACGGTTATTTGATTATTATTCTCAAATATCAGTACACTTTAGTCCTAATCTTTTTCCTGCTTAATCTCAGATCCCAAAAATATTCTTTTGTCTTCTTGTCAAAATGCTGAGTGTTTGTGTTGAATCATCATTGGCAAAAAAGTTGGGGAAATTATTGTGAAATATTAATATATATATATAAGCATAGTTTAAATAAAAATAGTTTAATTTATGAATATTTATTGGCAAGTAAACAAATTGTACTAATATTTAATGAATATATATAGTTAAAAATTAATTAATATTTATTACCATCCTCGTTTACTTGGTAGATGCATTTAGTGTCTAATTCCCCGACCTAATATAAAGATCTAGGGCTTAGGGGCTTTTTTATGTAATTTTAAGCTTAAAAAAACCACATGAGTAGGTCCGGCCGGTTTAATTAAGATAACCTTATCAGGATTCAGTGATAATGAAAGATCTTGAAACAAATCTAAACCTCAACTAAAATCTTTCATCTATAATTATGCTTCCTGAAACTAGTATTTAATATCCCAAAAAGATAATGACTATGGGCACCCACCCACTCACCCCTTTTTTTTTTCTCCTTGATGTTTTTCCCAAGCTCAACTTTGATAAAAGCACTTGCTTGTAGCAGTACGTGATGCCCCAATCGCAGGTCATTGATCATGGGATACCCTTTGTCTCCTATAATGGACCCACCAACTCTTTGCCTTTTGGAACTAAGCAAAGCATAGAGCAACTTTTCATGGCATACAATCCTTATTAGACACTCACTTGTGCAGCATCTACTCATCCTTGCCCATGCTAGTGTTTTTCTTTCTTTCTTTCTTTCTTTTATACAAAAAGTCAAAGAAATTCTTCAAACTAAAGATTTTTTAAAGACTTTCATTTATTTATTGTAAATTTAAATATCAACATATTATAAATAGGATACGACTTGTCCTTCGTATTTTCTTTTCTTTAATATCCATTATAATTAGAACTTTTGATTTTTTTGATAGAATCTCTATATTTTTTGTGAATTTTGATTTTGAGTACTGGACTATGAAACTAATATTTAATATAAAATTTAATTACACGTAAAGTTTTTTATTTCTCTCTGAAAATGAATTATGTAAAAATTGAATTTAAGTCTTCTCCATAAATTTACATGTGTAAGGGTTGATAGCGAAAATTCAAAAATTACAATGTCTCACTCTCCCCACAGTTTTTCACCACATCAAAAAGTAGCTTTAAGTTTATCTAAGATTTTTTTGACGTGGTCTAGCACATTTCTAAACATGCACTCAGTCATTGGTTTAATTTGATTCCCAATAACGGGACATATTATGAACATGTCAACATGGAAATTGAAAACATGGTAGTCAATTGAAATATGAAGTAGGACATGTATGTAAGGTAAATAATACTGAGTATTATTATGAGATTAAATTTGGTTACATACGTAAAAAGAGTGTGGAAAGCAAAGGGGTGGGAAGGGAGACATGGACATATGATGGGGGGTACGATGAATGCGGGCGAATAATAAGACTAAAAAAGAAACAGGGAAAAAGCTGGTCATTGAGAAGCAAAAGACAAAATCAATCGAGGAGACAAAGTCCCATTGATTAGAGAGAAAGAGAAAGAGGGATTATTATTGTGTTGTGTTTGTCGACCAGTGATTGGATTGTGAAGGAAAGTGACCATCATCAGTCCCCTACTACCATCAATAACTTCCTAATTGCTCAACTTAACTCCTTTTTTTTTTTTTTACTTCATTCATGTATAGAATAAAAGTTACTTATAACAATCATTACTTCTCTATGCATCATGTTTTTAGTTTAAAAAGTAGTGAAAGAGAAAAGTCTGTTCCCCATTTTGGGTCTCTTTACTAGAGGAAATGAAAAAGAGTAATCATATTAGTCCGTTTTAAATTGGGGTGGATTAAAAGAGAAAAAAAGAGAGAAGAAAATAAGAAAGTAACAAGAGGTTAAATTAATTTTTTTTATTATTTTAGTTTAATTTGATATTTTTTAAATATTAATTTATTTCAAACTGTTCATTCTATTTAATATTATTAAATTTGTGTACACGTGAGAAACAAAATTGATGAAGTGACTTTTCTATACAATTCAAATCATGTAATACAAACATATAATAGTCTACTCTCTTAAAATTTCTAATGTAATATCAATTTAATCTTCAATTAAGACATTTTATTTATTGATTCCCTAGTCAATGTCTTTAAAGTACTGGCCAGCTGGATCTGAATTTAACTTTACTAACTAAATGAACTGATTTACTTAATTACAGTAAATTACAATTAAAAGGTTGTAATAAAAGAATTGAAGGTGGTAAAAAAAGACTGAAGCTTAAAAAGAAAAAAATTGGTTCAGCCAACCCAACTGAAACCAACATGTCAGTTATCTTTTGTGTGTATTTGGTAGCAAGGCCCAGAAAGAGAAGCGTTTGGTTTTTATAACATAAAAGGGTCACAGAGACAAAACTTTCTTTGTTTCGGAGTCTCTCTGTTGAAGACTGGTGCAATGCAATGCTATGACTTTAATAAAGTGATGATATAGATGTCACTGTCTGAGCCACAGCTTTGAGCTTTCTGGTTTCTGGTTTCTAATCCCAAAAAGACTTCAGAGAAAACCACGGGGGACTGGCCGGGAATTTTACTGCCCCTCCTGCTCTGCTCCCACGTGCACCACCCAACAACACAAACATCCTTAATTTTCGTGAATATTATAAAAAAAAAAAGGTCCCTAAATCATCATGATCATGAATATCAACTTTGTAATTATGAATGTTTGCACAATATGCCGCATCAAAGTAGTTGTAGCTACTAGGACTATTCTTTCATTCTTTCTATTCTTGATTTTTCACCCATGACTCTCTTTAATCAAAGGGATAATTATCTTTTTTTTAATTAGTCTTTTCTCTTTTAATTTGTTATTTTTAGGTTTAATTTGATTTTTTAATTTTTTTAAGTTCAATTTAATCTTTTAATTTTTAAAATTAATTTAATTTAATCCTATTGTATAAATTAAATTGACAATGTTAAAAAAATTGTATTTTATAACGGTTTTAAACCAATATAATGAGCGATTTTTTAATATTGTTGATCCAATTTAAAGAAAAAGATCAAATTGAACTGATTTGAAAAATTAAAAGATCAAATTAAATTAAAAAATAAATTAAAGGATTAAAAAATTAATTTAACCATTTTTTACACACATTTCATTTAACCAATAATATCATAATTCAAATTTTATGTATGAATTGTTATTAATACGATCTTAGGGTCTTGATAGTAGTAGATGGAGATTTTTCCTATTTACTATAGTCTTAGGATCTTGTTAGTTAAGGATTTAAAAGGATAAACATTTTATTAAAAATAACATGAGAACATATTTTAAAATTATAGAAGAGTGTTTTCATGCATTCAATAAAAAAAAATATTTTTATTTTCTTAATCAGATCCTTAGTATTTGTCATAGCCTTAATAGACTCAAATAAGATTATTTTTATCATTAAATATGTGGACCAATTCGTGAACAGACTCGAGTTTTAGTTTAATAAATATTTTTAATTTTCAAATTCGAATTTCACATATATAATTATATTAAATATTTATAAGTAAAACTTTATTATTCATAATAATTCTACTTAGCTTAAATAGATTATTTTTAATAAAAGATACTCATGGTATAAAAAAAACATGATTATCTCCTAAAAATAAACTTATGATCCCAACCTAAAAAAATCTGAGTAGGGTGAAAAATAAATAAATAAATAAAAGAGTAAAATAAAAAAATGTAATAGATCTCGCAATAAAAAGAAAAGAAAATTAAAAAAAATAAAAAGTGAGTGCAAATAAAATATAAGAAAAATGTAAAAAAAAAGAGAGAGTTGTTATATATGATAAATAGGTATAAATTATTGTATAAAAGTTAAAATGAAGTACTAGTAATGCACACCCAAAATCATGTAGCCGTTAAAAAATTACAAAATAATTTTATTAAGAAAAGAGATTTTTTTTAAAAGTAAAAGAATGTCACTTAAATACTAAACATATCCACATGCAGAAGATTCCTTAAACTTGCATCATTCACACCACTTTTAATAATTAAGAGTCAGAGTTTGACTTAAATACAATCTGTCGTGCTACTATGCATTGACAACATTTAAAAATGTGGGCGTGTTTTAATGTGTAAAATTATTATATTGTTTTAATGGAGTAGTTCACCAATAAATGTTAAAAAAGTTACCATTTTGCATCTTTTAGATGTGACTCTCATAATCAACAAACAACGTCTAATAGTTTTATATAACAAAAAAAAAAAAAGGGTCATGTACGTGTAAAATGAGTTATTGACTAATTCCACCATGGCGGAAGTTCATATGAACTTGTATTAAGTATGCCTTGCCTAGTTCAATATCCAGAATTTTTAAGTTTTTATTCTATTTTAATAAATTTAATTTATATTGCTTTTAAATTTTAGCGTGTACCTACGCTGGAATTTTAATTTGATATCTCTTTTACGTACGTATCTTAGATTTATACATATATAAACACCACTCTCAGATATATTTTGTAATTCCATTAGGTGACATTTTTTTTTTAAATCCCATCTCAATTGTCACCAGGCAACCAAATTCTGTGAATTTGTAGTCATACTAAAAAAAAGCTAAAGTATGACACATTTCATGTTTTGCTTGGTTAGATCTCTTAGACATATATATCGATCAGGTTTGAGTCCTAAATGTGTATAAAAAATGCTTTATTGAGGATAAAGGCAAAGTTTATTTCAATGTTTTCTAAGCTTTTAAAGAAACTAGTCTCTAGTTAGAAGATATATACCTTGATTCACACACAGAAAAAATATCTTATAAACAATTTTGAATCTCGGGCCAGAAACAAATTGCAAGTTACAGAAGGTATATATTATGAAGATCCAATACTTGAAAATTGGAAACATTCCTCCACCCCCAAAAAGATGGAACCTATTGTAGAAGAATATTATTGTCGTCATCCTGATCAAGACCAAAATATATAATTTAAAGAGCTAAATATAGTTATATTAGAAATTTCTGTGGCAACACATCTAACATCTAAATTAGCTCTTGGATAGTGTTTTGATGAGGTGTTCTTTGTTGAATTTTTAAGGCCAACACTTGAAGTATTAATTAAAAGGATTAATGATCAGTATTAAATATATAAAACATTAATGTTAATTAATTGAAAGTTAATGTATGTTAATTACTACAGTTGATTTAGAAATGCAACACAAATTGATATACTTTAAGCAAAGTGTAAGATACTTCTTGTCGGTTACAAATTAGTACAAGTATAAAGCAAAACATAGTCGATTTATTCTTCTTCTTTTTGGGTTTTACCTTTCATATTGGCACACCAAAAGAGAAAAATGCAATCGCACCCCCCGAGTTTTCGTTCAATCTGTATATCCCCACTTTTTGATGTGGACTAAAGCAACTTCGTCTGAAACTTGCATGATTCTTTTTTTTGGGGGGTTAAGTAAAAACTTGTATGGCTTTAGCACGAGGACAGACAAAGCTTTAGGTGATGTCCATGTCGATTTGTTTTCTACCTATTTGTACAGATTTGAAGGTATATGCATATGTAATAAGTTCAGTGAGTTAATGCGTTAAGAAAAGAGAGTTTCGTTGTAAAATGGAATGAATAAAAGAGTATAAACTCGTGTGCTTGTGTGTGAGATAAAGTTGTAAATTACGTTTTGTTTGAGGATTTATTTTAAAAATTTTAAGATTTATAAGACATGATGTGTTAAGAAAAATATATTTTAAGATGTTATCGTGTTTTTAATTTTTTTTTAAAAACAAAATGTTGATTTGTTGTTTTTATTTTTTGGCCTGTTTTTTTTTTAATATTTTAAAAGAAATGTTTTTTAAATTTTAAGCAAACCGTATTTTTATTTTTATTTTCTGCTTTCTTTAAAAATAAAAAACACTCAAATCAAACATTATCATAATCTCTTTTCCATGATATTTTCATAATTAATGATTTTTTAAGTGGCTGGTACGTACGTTCACACCTAGATCTCTGAATGAACATGCTAAGATTTTATTAGTTTGCAAATGAGACTGCTTTATGGTCAATTCTTTCTTCATGCAATAGAGTGCTAAACATGATGGAGTAAAAGGAAAAGTACTCGTAAAGCACTTCGATATACACTCCATATATATATAATGAGAGATAAAATCATATCAATCTAATTTTGATAATTATTATATTATTTTTATAACTTATATAAAATATGTTTTTTATTTATTTAATCATTAAATTATATCTACATATATATATGATTAGTATGGAAAAAACTTTCAATCCAATTGTAAATTTTAAGAAAATATTATCTAGTTAAAAATTATAGAATAACATAATAATTATTAAAGTTATATAATATAATTTAATCATAGGAGAGATTGACACTGGTTTTGATAGTTATAAAAATGTTATTTTCTTTAAAAAAAAGTTACATATATTAACTACTGAGTAGTGTCTATAATGGATGATACTTAAACCTTCTTTAATTTAGTACTACTTTATTTAAAAATTGTCATATTTTTGTGGAAGCTAGGGGCTAGAAAAAGGAGAAAGTAGCGAAACTTCTTTAGTGGTCCAATAGCCTTTCTTTCGTATTCATGCATGAGCATGACAAGTAGATAAATACGACTAGTGTCGTTTACCTCTTTGAACTTTTATGAAGACAAATGGAAGCCCTTGAATCCAAACTAAATAGCCTGTAAATATATCTGGATTGGATTGCATCTTAGCTTATAAATCAACTTTTAATGCTCCACAAAGGTTGTTATATATAAAATATTAGACTCGCTTCTTTTTTTTTTTTATAACAAAAAAAATTATTGAGTACCTCAACTTTAATCTAGCCAATTAAGGGCATTAAGTTTAATTTTTAAAAACTTAAAATAAACTGATAATATATAGGACCTTTTATACCTTTACTTTTTCGGAAGTTCGTATTTCTTAGTGGTTGGTGAGTGCTATATTTCACTCTTATGAGATATAATATAAATGTACAAAGAATAATATATTTTAAACAAAAGACACATGAAATCATTAGTTGTTAAATGTTTTGTTACTTTCTTAATAATAAAGTACCAATGAACCACTTAATATTAATCAATTAAAAAATTTAGATCATATATATCATGATTTAGACTTATGTGTATTTAGTTACTATAAATATAACTAAATTTGATTTTTTAAATGTTGATGTTTTTCTTTTTGTACAATGCAAAAGATAGAAAAGAAAATAAGTAACTATATGTTTTTTATTTAAATACTCATAATTTTTTTTAAATAGTCTCTATCAGTAATAATATGAAGAGTTTAATATGTATATAATGCCGATGTTAAAAAAATTATGATTTCAATCAATAAAAAATTATTATTAGTATAGTTTTTATAATAATTATCATAAAAATTAATAAATTTATTATATTTGATGATTTATAATTAAATAATAATATAAAATTTGTTTATCCTGTCAACACACATTTATTATCTACTTTAATATGAATATTTTACATCAAACAAGGTGACATGTGACATGATATATATCTAAATACATGTCAAATTTTCAATAAATTAATTGAGATAGGAATTATTTTTAAAAGTTAAAAATTATGAGACTAAAACTAAAAAAAAAATTGAGAGATTACAATCAAATCTAATCATATTTACGTGAATTAAAAAAATATTTTTATACCCCTAATAAAAAAACATTTTTATCCTTTTGATTTATTATAAAGGTTTTAATCTCCGCGTAATTTCCCTCTACTTAATAATGTATCTAAGCAAATAGTTTTTTAACGTAAGTATACATTTAATCTTAATCGTTTACAGGTAAACTTGTCCTATTTGATAAGAGGTAATCTTCTTACTCGTTCGTATTTTTTGGAACATTTTATATTTGTTTTTTTTAAGTGCAAAGTAGCTAATATCTTAAGTTAACTATTCATTTTGGGGTCACGTTAGAGTCAAGGTCAAAGAACTTGGACTCTAGATCAGACTGACGAAAGAAAAGACTCGATTTGTTTTACCAGCAATAATATTTTTAAACCTAATTCCACAAAACATAAGTTCAATATTAGAATTAAACTTTAAATGTTTATTTTTTAAATATAATTTAAACTTTTGGTCAAGATCAAATAAAGGAACTCAAAAATTAATTTGTTTATATAAGCTTATGCTATAAAGCATACAAACAATTTCTTAAAGGGGCCAAATTATTTTGTACACCTTTATAATTTTACTGAATTTTAAATCTTTGTAAGTTAAATATATATATTGAATCATTATACTTTTTGAATTTTTCAAATAAATTACTACTCTTCAATAATGGTTATTTTTTGTTAGATTATAAAATTTTAATTAAAACATAAATAAATTACATAAAAACTACTCAATTGTGTTTTTCGTCAAATACTTAAGCTCCTAATTTATCTGAATATTCGAATAAACCATACGATTAACAACATCAACAAAATGTTTTTTTTTTTTTTGTAAATGTGAGATTAACAGAACATTAACAGTTATTTTTTAGTAAAGACTTACTAGTATTTTTTCAAAAAAAAGTATCAGGGTTCATTTACTTCTTTTTAATGATTGAGACTTATTTAAAAATTCAATAAAATTATAAGAGATTTATTATAGTACCCCAAAAAATGAATAATTTTAGTATAATCTTTTTTCTAGGCCAATAATTGAATAAACTTGAACTCACTAAAAAAAAGTATCCTAGTAACAATATCAAATCTCTTAAATTTCCTAATCTAACCTTTTTAAAGATTATATATATTAACTAATTGTTTCAAAGTTGGAGATACTTGTGAAGGTTCAAAGAAGGAAAGAGTGATAAGACTGAAGAATTGAGGTGTGTTGTAAAGGAGTGCAGTGCTGAGTGGAAAGGGATTTTGTGAGTCCATGACAACTAAACTAAGTCCAGGACAGTTACTGCCAAAACCCACACCACACTGCATTTTTCACAGTCCCAAAACCCTCACTTTCTTCTTTTTTAATTAAATGAAGCCCTGTAGCTATAGCTCTATTTGTCGGATATTCATGTTACACGCCTCCAAATCATATCAAATCAACTGAAAACCATTACTAACTTATTAATGCATATTTTATGTATATAATACTACTACTATAACAATATACTAGAATATAGACCATAGAATACTATACATATATGTATTTTTACCTTAGCATTATTCTGTTACTCATGCCTTGAAATTCACCAACCTATATTGTAGGTTGGGTTGTCAGATTATGTTTTCCTTGGAATTGTCTTTTTTTGAGAAAGATATGATATACAAATTCAAAGGAGGAGGTAAAGAAAGAAACCTTGTTAATGATTGTTTGGTTTATTTATCTTATCTTATACATTAACTTTTGCTGTCTACTAGGGGGAGGGCCTTAATCAATAATCCCCACAAACAACCACAGTGAAAGAAATTATAAATAAAAAAATTAAAAGATAAAAATAAAAAGCTAAGGCAAACAAAGCAAAGGAGACTGAGAGTGGGGAAGTGTGGGTTCTGTACTGTCTTAGCCTGTCCCCCCCACCCAACACAGACACACACTCTTTCTCTCTCTCTCTCTCTTTCTTTCTCTCTCTATCTCTATGAGCTTAACAGTCTAAATCCAAAAGGCACTACCACATTGGCTTTTCTTGCCTTTTGTTTATGTGCTTCCTATGCAATTGTCTATGTCTGCTGCTTCTGCTCCCTCTTCTCAGTACCTGCAAATGGGGGTGGAATCATACGTTGAATTTCTTGTTATTATTTAATATATATTCTTCTCTCTTCTTTTCTTATCTTTTAAAAAAATCCTGTCTTGGTATCCTTCTCAACATGACTTTCTTGTTCTTTTCTGTTCATCCAGTTCCACTTGATTTAACACTTCTCCAAATATGAATTCTTTCTCACAATCTAACCTCTTTTTCCATGGTATTTATACTTTCCACTTTCTGGGGTTTCCTTTTCTCAACTCCACTTGGTGACACACTCTTTGTTGCCTCCCTTCAAGTTGTGAATTTTCTCGTGGGGTGTTTTTGTTGCTTCCTTGTTCTTTTGGCTTCCATTTGAGCCTACACCACTAGGTGTTCATGGAAATTGATCTGAACCATGAAGTGACTGAGGCTGAGAAGAATGCATTCTGTGATAGGGAATGTGAGAAAGGTGCTGGTGCTGGTGCTGGTATTACTTGTTGGTCCTCTTCCACTTGTTCGTCCTCTTCAGCAGCTTGTGTGTCCTCTTCTTACCTTGAGCTTTGGCATGCTTGTGCTGGCCCTCTCACTTCTCTTCTCAAGAAAGGAAATGTGGTTGTCTATTTTCCACAAGGTCACTTAGAACAGGTTGCATCTTTCTCTCCTTTCACACCGTTGGAGATTCCCACCTATGATCTTCAGCCACAGATCTTTTGCAGGGTTGTCAATGTCCAACTACTTGTGAGTACTGAATACTTTTCTTAGATTCACTCGTGGTTACTGAGTTTCATTTGAAATCTCACTATTTACTTGACCCCTTGCATTGCCTCTATTGTTCACTTGGTTTTGCTAAATTGTCACTTCCTGGAACAGGCCAACAAGGAGAATGATGAGGTTTATACACAGGTTACTTTGCTTCCTCAGCCGGAGGTTGGTTTTCATTTTTGTTTTGGTGTGTCCTTAATTTTGTCCCTTCCAACTAAATAGACAAATTTTGAGAGCTTCTTTCATTGTTCAATTAGTACTTGGAATATTTGTTTCTATGAGCTGAAAATGTTAAATGATGTACCAATTGTTCCTTTGCTGCATTACATTAAGTAATTCTGAATACACTGAATTCTTTTCTTTTCAGTTGGAAGGGATGTATTCAGAGGGCAAAGAACTCGAGGAATTGGGAGCAGAAGAGGATGGAGATGAAAGATCACCAACTAAATCAACCCCTCACATGTTCTGCAAAACACTAACTGCCTCTGATACCAGCACACATGGGGGCTTTTCTGTTCCTCGTAGAGCTGCTGAAGACTGTTTTCCTCCTTTGGTGTGACATCTTTCACAGCATAATATTTGTTATAAACACTTACAAAGAAGAAAGTGAAAAGTGTATTCCACAAGTTAAAATCAACTTATGCACCTCAGCTTTTGGAAAAGTTAGATAAGAGAGATTCTTTAAAAGTTAAAGTGCATAAGTTGTTTTTAACTTCCTTTAAAAAAAAGAAGTTGATTTTAACTTATGAGAGAAACTTAACTCATTTTGTCCTTTTAGTTTTTTTCTCCTGTAAGTGCTTAAGTTTATTCAAACAGAACTAAAATCTGATTTTCTAGCCTTGCTTAAATTGCTGAACCCTTTTACTTTGACTACTACAGGACTATAAGCAGCAGAGGCCATCACAAGAGCTTGTTGCCAAAGACCTGCATGGTGTGGAGTGGAAATTTCGTCACATTTACAGAGGTACTAGAAAAACTAGGTGTGAGGTGTTGTGAGTGTGTGACTTCAAATATTGACTAAGGCCCCATTTGGTTTACATTGAGAATCAAATTATCACACTGTACAATATTCGAATATAAAATCTGTGGCCACAACTCTAAATCGTGTCCAACTGTTCAATTTCAATTCTACTTAAAATCTAATCCAAACAGACACTAATTGGTACACAAAATCAATGTGGTAACATGTCAGGTCAGCCAAGGCGGCATCTACTCACTACTGGCTGGAGCATTTTTGTAAGCCAAAAGAATCTTGTCTCTGGTGATGCAGTGCTCTTCCTAAGGTAGTGTGTTTTAGCCAAGTGTACGTTTATGTACAGAAAAAGTTTTAGCTACTCTCGAAGCATGTTTTTTCTTTTTGTATACATCTCTATCACCTCAGCTATGTGATTCATGATTGTCTCCTATTTTATTTATCCTTGCTTAATACCAATACATATATATTATTGTACCATAAAGTCTCTTGCTGCACCTATATAAGAATCCTTTGTGTGTACGTGTGTTGAACTGGACGTTTTAATTGACATTAATTCTTATATTGTTGAATACGAGAAGCAACCAACCCCTCAAGTCTCAAGCTCCTAAACGTGGATTAATCTCACCTACAATTACGAATTATTAATAATGGTCTTCCAATAATTTAGTAGAAAGTGATTATCAATTCAAATGGCAAACAGAAAAGCATGGATGTTATTAGTTTTGTTTATTTATTTGGATAATTAATAGTTTTTCTATATTGTATTATCAATATTAAGTGGTAGTTTTTTTTTATGTTGTATTATTAATATTGAGGAGCTTCATTGTCTTGGAGACCGTACAGTGCCAAAAAGGGAGTTGGAAGAAAATATGTACTTGCAAAAACATACCTCATAAAGTCAAAACAGATGGCCTTTTTTTCTTGAGAATCAAGAATTTAAGTCTTACCTAACTTTGGAAGCATGAAATATGAGTAATAATAATCATTTGGAAGCCAATTAAATCAAACTTGAGATTCTAACTACCCAGTCTCAGAAAAAAGAAGGGTCTATCATTCATTATAGTACCTTTCAGATCCTTACTGCTTATTAATGCCTTTGTAGGGGTGAAAATGGTGAACTGAGATTGGGAATCAGAAGAGCTGTTAGACCTAGAAATGATCTTCCTGAATCGGTTATCGGTAGCCAGAACTGCTATTCCAATGTCCTTTCTTCTGTGGCAAATGCAATATCCACCAAAAGCAAGTTTCATGTTTTCTACAGTCCAAGGTACTAATACTGATTGATCATGCCTTCCTGCTTTGCAAGATGAATGAAATTCACACTGTAATTGTTTGTCTTAGATTTTAGTTCTGGCCTGGCAACGTAAGGGCATGTTTTTAAACAGCTGTAACTTTTAATAAATAAATAAATAAATAAGTAAAAGTAAATAGGTCATAATTTCTCAAGTCAAAGTCAAATGTTAACCTAGAGCAGTTTTTAGAAAACACATTCTGTCCCTATCCACCACAACCCTAGCAGAGCAACCGGCGGAGAAGTTCTAGAGAGCACCAGAGACGTCACAAATTGTTAAATGAGAATGTTTGATAGACTACATCGAGGTAAGGATGAGTTATTTACGTTTGGGGATTAGAATGAACATATATAGGGATCCCTATAAGATTAATTTTTGGATATTTTGAGTTGTTTTTATAAAATTTAATTCATGAACCCTTTCAAATTGAATTGTTATCATTGAAATGAAAAATTTGATCTAAATAATTGTATTCCTTTTTGTTTCTAATCAAATTTTATGAACCACGCTTACGTACTTGGCTTTGTTGAGAATATTATTTATATATATATAAAAAGTAGATATTAAGTTTTTTTGGGTGAAAGTGTCTGTACGTTATTCCTTGTGGTATCGTTTTGCTGTTTGAGATTTCTATAAACGGTACCATGAGGAATCACGTTTGTATATGTACAAAACCAATGTACGCGTGGTTCATAAAATTCGATTTCAAAAACAAGGAATACAATTATTTGGATCAAATTTTTCATTCCAATGATAACAATTCACAGACACATTCTAAAAAATGGTAAATTACAAGCGCCAAACAACGAAAATCATACGCGTTAATATACAAAATAAATCAAGTAATAACAATTGACAATTTAAAAAAATTCTGATATACACTAAACAATATCATATCAATATGCGCTAAACAGGATCATAGAATTTCATAATAATAGATATTACATTCAATTTAGTGTATAAAAAATTCAATTTGAAAGGGTTCATGAATTAAAATTTTATAAAAACAACCCAAGATACCCAAAAATTAATCCTCTAGGCCCAAGCGTGAATAACTCATCCTTACCTCGATGTAGTCGCTCAAACGTTCTCCGTTAGCAATTGTGACGTCTCTGGTACTCTCTAGAGCTCCTCCTCCGGTTGCTCTTTTAGAATTCGTGCGTAGGAATAGAATGTGTTTTCTATTAATTAATTTTATTTATTTATTAAAAGTTACATAAATGACACTATTTTTTTATTGTTTTTTCCTCTTTATTTTTGTATAAATGTTTGAAACCAAAAACAGAATAAACTAAGGTGGTCTTCTCATATTAAAAGTGAAAAAACTGGAAACATTTTCTTAAACCAAATATGTGGTTTTTATGGTGGCACAACCAAAGTGTGAATGTGCGAAAAAATGATGCGGAACACCAACCGTAATCATACGGTAAAAACTATAGATGTTAGGATATATGTCTGTAAGCGTGTAGGTAGCAGCACTATGTCTATGAAACACTTTGAATAATGGATTGCCAAACACTCCAATGATGTTGATTGGATGGAAGAATAGGAAACCCTCTGATTTGGACAGAAATGGCTCATGTCCTTTATAGAAACTCCAATGATAATATCTTTGCACCTTACTTAACTAGCTTTGATCCTCTGATAGGCCTTCTTAGAAATGAAACCTTTTACCCTAATCTTTAATTTCCTATGGATGTAATTTCTTCCTTCTTTGGTTGCTAACTCTTGATTGGTAGGAGACTAGCAATAAATTTATAATGTGTTTGAATTTGATATAATACAGAGCAAGTCACGCAGACTTTGTTGTTCCCTACCAAAAGTATGTTAAAAGCATCAAGAATCCAGTGAGCATTGGAACAAGATTTAAAATGAGATTTGAAATGGACGAATCTCAAGAGAGAAGGTAGACTACAACATAATTATAAATCTTCACTCTTATGTCTTCCTTCAAAAAGCTTTTTGCTTGTGTCATGATACTATCTTCCTATCTTGCAGGTGTAGTAGTGGGACGTTGATTGCAACGAGTGATTTGGATCCTTATAGATGGGCCAAATCAAAATGGAGGTGTTTGATGGTACATCTTCAATTGCTTTGTTACTGATGCAGTACTCTTGTACCATATTTATACGTTTAGCATTGCTTAAGGACAGAAATTGTGTTTTTAACATCAAACTGAATTATTGTGAAGCAACTTTCTTTGTGAACATCACAGAAATCTAATTCCATTTCTCCAATTTTTCTACGTAATATTTGCTCGTACAATTTTCGTGTCTCTCTCTAAATAGTTTTACATATCATCACATCAATTTATATGAAGGTTGCATTAGCAAGCCACCTAGAAAGCTCATTTATGAACTGAGTGAAGGACCACATGATGATCTTTGCATTAATGTAAGCCTGCTGTGATATGCAACAGGTCAGATGGGATGAGGATATTGAAACTAATCATCAAGACCGAGTATCTCCATGGGAGATTGATCCTTCTGCTCCTCTGCCCCCCTTGAGCATTCAGTCTTCTCCAAGACTGAAGAAACTGCGGACAGGTCTACAGGTTGCCTCACCTAGTCACCTCATCACTGGTATGAGTCCTAACACTAAAGTAGAATAAGACTTTGTTTAGATAAAGTTCTCCATAAATACTTGTAAAATACATCGATCTTCTCGCAGAAGTGAAAATCAATTTATGCACCTTAGTTTTTGAAGTTAAATGAAGGAGCTTCTATAAAAGTTTAGTGCATAAATTCATTTTAGCTAGTGGTAGAAGCTGAATTCATTTTACCTTCTTATTTTCTTCTATAAATGTTTGTGGAGAAATTTATCCGAACAAGACTTACGTCAATAGTGTATGTTAACTTCATATATCCCTATTATCCTCCTTGTTCCATGTAGCAGCACGAGGCAGTGGATTGGTAGGCTTTGAGGAGTCTGTAAGATCACCCAAGGTCTTGCAAGGTCAAGAAAATGCAGGTTTTGTGTCATTCTACTACGGATGCGACACAGTAACCAAGCCACCAGGTTTTGAGATGAGCTCTCCGAGTCATCCAAATCTTGGATCAGCTGAAGTAAGAAAGGTTTCCTCTTCTGAGCTGAATAGTGTCCACCCTTTCAGTTATGCAGGCTTTGTGGAAACTAACAGGTTTCCGAGGGTCTTGCAAGGTCAAGAAATATGTTCATTGAAATCCCTGACAGGAAAGGTTGATTTGAACCTTGGTGCTTGGGGAATGCCCAATCTAAGTTGCACAACTTTCAACCTCCACCAGGCAACCAAACCAAACTTTCAACCTTCATTGTTTCCTTACGGGGATATTCACCAAGCCGGTCAAGCTAGCTTGTTTTGCTCAAAATCCACCACTTTCCAGAGAGAAAATGTCCCATTTAACAAGCCATCCACTCAGGCAGGGATCATTGTAAATGAAGTTGGAAGATCAGATCTCCCAAATGAGCATAAGCTGCAGGACAATATTTCTTCTGCTGCAAATATGGGGGTTTCTAATGACAACAATGTCCAGGGAAAGGTAAATGCCTGCAAACTATTCGGGTTTTCTTTGTCTGGGGAAACTACTGCCCAAAATTTACAGAACTCTGCTAAAAGGAGCTGCACCAAGGTGAGGGATGATAACAACAAAATTATGTTATGATATGCCTTTTTCTCTCTCAAGTTTTACCCACCTATATATAACATACACTAAATGAAGGTTCATAAGCAAGGCAGCTTAGTTGGAAGAGCTATTGATCTTTCAAGACTTAGCGGCTACAATGATCTGCTAAGTGAACTAGAGAGACTGTTTAGCATGGAAGGCCTTCTAAAAGATCCTGATAAGGGATGGAGGATTCTCTACACTGACAGTGAGAATGACATAATGGTTGTGGGGGATGATCCTTGGCAGTAAGTTTTCTTCTTTCTGAACTCAAATCAACACTTTAAAGAATGCTTCTTTTCCACCTTTTAATTAGTTATCAATGATCAACACATGTCTCAATATAAACTGATATATCTTGTATTCTTATCATATTTAAGCTATCTAGTGTCAAATTAATGTAATATACTTTCTAGGTGACACTAAAAAGTTTTGCATGTTTCCTTATGGCTGCAGTGAGTTTTGTGATGTGGTGTCCAAGATCCACATATACACCCAAGAAGAAGTGGAAAAGATGACAATTGGGATGATCAGTGATGATACTCATAGCTGTTTGGAAGAGGCACCAGTGATTATGGAGGCTTCAAAGTCTTCCTCGGTGGGTCAGCCAGATTATTCTCCAACGGCTGTTAGAGTCTAATAGTTTCAGGGTTGTCTTAAATATTTATTATGTTGGTCCTGTCTCTGTACAAGATTAATCTACAAATGTTTTTATGCTGTGTTTGGTTGCTACCCTGACCTTTGAGGTTGTAGGCCCAGCAAAAATTGCATGGTCAGAGCATGAAAGACTGACAAATGAGTGCATTAAATTAGCTAAATAAGGGCTAGCCTTGACATCATATAATACGCCATTATGGCTTACGTACTATGGAATAATGCTGATGGTGATGGGTTTCCAGATCTTCCATTCCACCATGGTTGCGTATTATTGCTACGGCTGTTAGGAACCTCTTTGAGGTGTGATGCGGGTTTAGAGGTCCAAAAATGTGGCCATAGAATAACGTGCAAAATATACTTTGGTAAAAACTTGAGAAATGCACTCTAGTTCTGAATCAATCAAATATAAATTTTCACAGAAACCGCAAAAGATAAAACATTCAATATCTATTACGTTATTTCAGCGTTGAATGTTTTTGTATCGGGTCGAATCAAGTTCGTGAGCTCTCATTGTAAGCCTTACCATAGGGATTGGGGTCCCGATGTGATTTGTAACGCATCTACACACATTACTTTTGGCATCAAATTATCGAATGTCAGACCTAAATTTTTCTTTTTCCAACATTGTTTTCCAAGATGAATGATTGCTTTGAAGATTTTCAAAGCATATAAAAATGTAATATGGGAAAAATTTTATTCCTTGGACCAAATGATCAATTCTCGTGACTATAGTTCTATCAGTTTGATGAATGTAGCATTTGTTTCACAAACATCTGCAAGGGAATTCCCCAAGTGGCTCAGCACCATCCAATATGTAAGGTATCGTGGCATGTTATTACTCCTTGAAGAGCTCACGTCCAATAATCATTCTTCTGATCTCACTAGTTCCTGCACCAATCTCGTAGAGTTTGGCATCTCTCAAGAGACGACCAGTGGGATATTCATTTACATAACCATTCCCACCTAAACATTGTATAGCCTGAAAATTTGGTGGGGGTAAAAGCACTAAAAAATGTGAATAAAAGAACAACAGTAACAACTATAACCGATGCGAGCAACTTTGTTTATTTACCTGCAAAGCAACCTGGGTTGCTCTTTCAGCTGCACAAAGTATAGCTCCAGCACAATCCTGAAAATAGTAGTCAAGACAGCATGCTTTAGAACTCAATGAATAGGGAAACAACCATGGCGCGAAACAGAAAAATAGAAGTTCGTAGGAATGTAGGATTGAGGACGAGGCTAAAACTGAGGCGAGTAAAATTGTAATGAACCAACATCTTAGCTTATGTTTATGATTAAGTTTTAAAACAATTGCAGAAAACATGAACATATCAAGAATTATAATGTTACACTTTTAATTGCATGTCACGACAGCATCATAATATTACTACTAACAGATGTCAATGCACATTGTATTCATGTTATACCAAGCAAAATAGACCCAAAACAAATAAACAGAGTGAAAAAACAAAACAAACATACAAAAAACAAAAACAGAACCAATGTTAATCCTTTCTGCAATACATGTAATATGTGAAAAAAAAGGAAGGTAGTTTTTTTTTTTGAAAGGCCAATGTTAGTTGTTAATTCATTAGTGGGAGGGATTCAAAACCACGACCTCTCGCTACCCCCTTCTCCCTTCAACTACCAAGTCAACCTTATAGCTCATAAAATAAAGTAGTTTTGTAAATAGAAAAAAAAAATCCATTTAAAGAACCCAATGATTAAGCTAAATAGTACTATTTCAACCACAAGATAAAACTGATAAAGACACCTGGATGCACCTTTGGGTCAATTTTTCCGTTGTCGCAGTCCCGAGCTACTGAATACACATAAGACCTGAAACGAAGACTGTTTATCTACTGCCATGCAAACTTATATTGAAAGAGAAAAGAGCACCATGACATTAGAATCTTCTACCTTGAGGACTGTAATGAAGTATACATGTCAGCAATTTTCCCCTGTAACCAAAGATCAAATGAAAATGTGATGGCTAAGATTCACGTACACATAAAATACACACGCAGGATAATTGCAAAAAACAATGTTGTGCATAAGAAACCTGTATAAACTGAAACTCCCCAATAGGACGACCAAACTGCTCTCGTTGTCGAACATAAGGAAGGACAACATCAAGACATGCCTGCATAATACCAAGAGGACCAGCTGCCAAAACAAGTCTCTCCAGATCCAGCCCAGACATCATGACATAGACTCCTGAAACAAAAGAATAAGTGGTAATAAATGACACTTGACATGCAACAATAACAAAATGTCCTTCTCTTTATCAGTATTTGCATGGAAAAAAGAGAAAGGAAAACTAGTGGCCCTACTTTGGAGAAGCTTCTTTTAACTTACACAAATAGTGCCACTAAAAACAAAATTCTGGCACCAAAGTAACAAAAATAAGAACATTATTTTGCAAACAATAAAGAAGACTACAAAAGCAAATACCTTTCCCTTCTTTCCCAAGAACATTTTCGTCTGGAACAAAGCAATTCTCAAAGACAAGCTCACACCTGCCCGCAGAATTCCATTTTATCAGTTAAAGTGAGGGAAAGTGGTTAGGAATGGATTATAAATAGAAATTTCTCACAGAACATGCATACATACGTATCACTTCCTCGCATCCCAAGTTTATCCAATTTCTGGGCAGTATTGAATCTGTAGTCAAACATAAATAATGTTAGATTTTCATCTTTCATCTCTATTTTTCTCACGGTTAGATTTGCATGTTATTTATGAGTGATCATGACTCTTTCTTTCTCCATCATTTTCAGAGAAGGATTTTTTGCAAGCTATTGGAGTATACTTACTCGATACTGTATTTTCTTTTTAGCTAAATCAGTAAGTCTAACTATAGTTAGTAGTTAGACTGCTGTTAGTTGTTAGTTAGGACAGATGTGTACAGCTGTCACTAACTAACTCAGCTTAGTTGACAGTTACATAACTATAACTGTTATATAAACAGAGTTGTAAACTGTTTTCAGTTGGGTTGAATTCCTTAATACAAATCTCTTACTCCTCTCTTATCTCTAAATTCCTTTATGGTATACAGAGCTAGGTTGATCCTAAGTTAATTTTCATGCTTCCGTGTTACATGACTCTATTGGTGGTTCGTCACCTCCTCATCCTCTTTCTCTGCAAGGTATCTTCTTCTCCGGCTACGTTCTCACACTCCATCTTTGAGAAGCTTACGACTTCCAATTATCTTTTATGGTAAAGTCAAGTGCAACCAGTTGTTAAAGGTCATGGTTTATCTCACTTTCTTGTTGCTCCAATCATTCTGTCACGATTTGCGACTATTGCCAATTGTGATGCAGGCATAGTGTCACCGGAGTATCTCAGCTAGGAGAAGCAAGATCAGCTTCTTCTTTCCTGGTTACAATCGACGATCTCTGGATCTGTTCTTCCTCTTCTTGTAGGATGCACTACTTCATGGCATCTCTAGGAGAAACTTCACTCACATTTCCATTTGATTGCTCGCACAAGGAAGCATCAATTTCAACGGAGCTTCGAAACCTCTCTCTCGACAATCGCAAAATCACTGACTATCTCCTTCATGTTCAAACGCTGGTTGATGCGCTTACTTCCATTGGTGATTCTGTTTTGCAAAGCGAGAAAGTTGATGTCATTCTTGGAGGATTCCGACAGAGTATGAGACCACAGTATCCTATATCTACAACAAATCTAAGCCTATGTCTGTGGATGATGTAGAATCACTTCTTGCTCATGAATCACGACTTGACAAACTCAGCAAGAAGTCTCTAGGTGCTGGAAATCGTACTGAATGAAACCCTAATTCTACCCCCAATTTTCAGTCTCAGATCAGTGCTGGAGTTAATTCTAATCCTCAAGCGTATGTAAATCAAGTTTCTAATGATGCTGCTAACAATTACAACAATTTTGGCAGCAATTCCGGCAGAGGTGGTGGCCTATCGTGGCAGCCATGATGGAGGTCGCAGCCGTGGTGGGGGTCATGGCAAATTTGCAGATGTTCGGTGTCAAGTTTGCCATAAATTAGGTCATGAAGCATCTTTTTGCTATCATAGGTATGATGAAAATTATTTTGCTTCACAACCTACGAATTACACCAATAATCAGACATCAACTCAGCCTTCACAGCCATATGATCAAACACCTACCCAAACCTCACAGTGATCTTCTGTCACTTCATCATCCTCTAATCAAACCCCAAACAGTACCTATCCACCACCACCACCACCTTTTAATCCCTATAATCCTTATCCCTTTTTCCCTTATCCACCTCAATACATGCCACCTCAATATCAGTCTCAGCCCATGAACCCTACTTCATCATCACCATCTCCACAGGCCCATGTTGCTAGTGTTCAACCAGTGCAGTCTGCAAACTGGTATCCTGATTCTGGTTCTTCTAACCATGTGACTAATGTGTCAAAATATTCAGCAAGCTACCCCCTTTGAAGGTCCAGATCAAATCACCATAGGTAATGGTCAGGGCTTGAACATTAATGCCTCAGGTGTTTCATCTTTTTATTCTCCCTTTAACTCAAAGATTTTTCCTACTCGTAAGAATCTTTTATTTGTGGCTTCTATCACTAAAATCTTAGTGTCAGTCAATTTTGCAAAGATAACTTAGTTTTCTTTGAATTTCATCCCTCCTATTGTGTGGTTAAATCTCAGGTTTCTAAAGAAGTTCTCCTTCATGGACTGGTGGGTCATGATGGGCTATACCATTTTCCTGACTTGCTTCAGTCTTCAAGACAATCTTCTTCATCAAGTGATTTTGTGCAATCCAATTCTTCCTTTGTAAATATGCAGAATAATTTTTCATTTGTAAGTGTTGCTTCCACATGTAAAGATTCCTATGCCATTTGGCATTCTAGACTTGATCATCCAAGTACTGAAGTTCTGAAACTAGTACTCAAATTGTGTATTATTCCACTCATTAATAAAACAAGTTCAGATTTCTGTTCATCTTGTTGTGTTGGCAAGTCTCACAGACTGCCTTCTTCTCCTTCTCTTACTGTTTACTCAACCATTTGAGTTAGTTTATACTGATCTTTGAGGTCCTGCACCCTTTACTTCTCATTCTGGTTTTAAATACTATGTCACATTTGTAGATGCTCATTCTAGATTTACCTGGATGTATCTGTTGAAAAACAAGTCAGAAACTGAGTGTTTTCAAACAGTTTCATACTATGGTTAAAACTCAATTTAATTTTCCTATTAAAGCAGTTTCATACTGTCACATTTGTCACATTTTTTTTTTCAAACAGTGTTATTCGTAGACTAATCCTTCCACATACTCATCACCAAAATGGAGTTGTGGAAAGAAAGCACAGACATATAGTTGAAATGGCTCTAACTATGCTTTCTCAAGCTAGTTTACCTCTAGAATATTGGGATAATGTTGTTGTTTCAAGTGTTTACTTGATCAATAGGCTTCCTTCATCTGCCATTCAGAATGAAGTTCCTTATCAAAATCTTTTTGACAAGCTGCCAGACTACAAGTTTCTAGTTTTTGGAAGTGCTAGTTTTCCTTTATTTAGACCCTATAACTAACACAAGTTTCAGCCCAGATCTCAGGAATGTGTATTCCTAGGATATTCCTTATCTCATAAAGGCTACAGGTGTCTCTCATCTGATGGCAGAATCTATATTTCTAAAGATGTTATATTCAAGGAGGCTAAGTTTCCTTATCCTCAACTCTTTGCTGAGCCAGTTACTTCTTCAACACAAGCATCAAACAGCACTTTATCTGTTCTGCCTTCTGTTTTGAATCCTGTAGCTCCTGCTATGTCTCAGTCTACAGGAAATAATTCCACACATGAAGTTTCATCTACTTCAGGGACTAATTCCACAAATGAAGTTTCATCTTCTTCAATTAGTCCTGAACCAGCAGCAACTAGTTATCTATCAGCATCTACTGATCACTTACCATCTCCTCAACCAGAGGTATCTTCTAATCCTGTGATATCTGCCCCAGTACCTCCTACTTCAGTGCACTCCCCTGCAGAATCTCCTCCTTTGCTGGTCAGAGCTGATAATACTCATCCAATGTGTACAAGGGCAAAAGCCGGAATTATAAAACCAAGGCTGCAACCAACTTTGCTTCTCACTCATGCTGAACCTAAGTCCACCAAGTCAGCTCTATCTAATCCTACTTGGCATGCAGCTATGAAGACAGAATATGATGCTCTTCTTCATAACAACACTTAGACACTTGTTGATCTCCCCTCCTCAAGGTCTCCTATTGGTTGCAAATGGGTCTTTAGGGTCAAGGAAAACCCTGATGGTACAGTCAGCAAATATAAAGCTAGGCTTATTGCCAAAGGCTTTCATCAAAGACTAGGTTATGATTACAATGAGACCTTCTCACCTGTAATCAAACCAATTACAGTCAGAATTCTTTTGACTCTTGCTGTTACTAACAAATGGAAACTTCAGCAACTAGATGCCAACAATGCTTTTCTAAATGGCATTCTTGAAGAGGAAGTCTACAAGACTCAACCTCCTGGATTTGAGGACTCCAACAAACATCTAGTTTGCAAACTAAACAAAGCTATTTATGGCCTAAAACAAGCTCCTAGGGCTTGGTTTGAGAAACTCAGAAATACTCTTTTTACCTAGAGTTTCAAATCCAGCAAGTGTGATCCTTCTTTATTAGTGTATTCAGACACTAGTACTGTGGTTTATATGCTGGTCTATGTAGATGATATTATTGTCACAGGCAATAATCACACCTTTATTAAATCTCTGGTTTCTAAACTCCACTCTGAGTTTTCTCTCAAAGATTTGGGTGATCTTGACTATTTTCTGGGAATTGAAGTCAGCTCTCAACCTAATGGATCTCTTCTACTCACTCAGTCCAAATACATTACAGATTTATTGGCAAAGACTACTATGGATGAGGCTAATTCTATCTCTTCTCCTATGGTTGGTGGCTGCAAACTAACTCAAACAGGGTATGAATATTTTTCAGACCCCTCTCTTTATAGATCAGTTCTGGGTGCTCTTCAGTATGCTACAATAGCAAGGCCAGAAATCAGTTTTTCTGTCAACAAAGGTTGCCAGTTTATGAGTAAACCTACTGACCAGCATTGGATAGCTGTGAAGAGGATACTTAGGTATCTCAAAGGGACTATCAATTTTGGACTAGTATGCAGCCTAATTTCTCTTTCTCTCACTATTCTGTTCATGCCTATTGTGATGCTGACTGGGCATCAGATCCTGATGATAGAAGGTCCACCTTAGGTGCAGCAATTTTCCTAGGACCCAATTTGGTCTCTTGGTGGTCCAAAAAGCAATCAGTAGTGGCTAGGTCCAGTACTGAAGCAGAATACCGAAGTTTAGCTAAGTCAGTAAGTCTAACTATGGTCAGTAGTTAGTTAGGACAGCTATGTTACAGATGTCACTAACTCACTCAGGTTAGTTGACAGTTACAGTTATGTAACTGTCATATAAACAGAGTTGTAAACTGTTTTTAGTTGGGTTGAATTCCTCAATACAAATCTCTTCCTCTCTGCTCTCTAAATTCCTTAACAAGACTCACTCAGGAATCAAATATGAACTATTTGATGTTAAAAGGTTCCAGCACTTTTTTATTTTTTTATTAAAACTATTTTGCATTACTTCTACAGCACATGATAAGTCCCACTGAACGAGTCTAGCATTAAATGATACATGAGAGCAACTTGGTTTAACATACAATTTAATATCCATTAGTTGGAGAAGCATCACTTGTCAAAGTGAAATTGCAGCTTAAAATCATGTGATGCCAGTAAAGATTAACAACCTATGGTGGCATGGCAAGTGGTCACATTATTGCCTAAAAATTAACTAAGTTGAAATATAGAGGTTTGTCCACTTAATATTGTATAACTTGTTGTCAAGATTTAGAGCAATTACCCAGGCATTCCCTTCTCAATGATGAATGCAGTAATGCCTTTTGACCCAGCAGTTATGTCTGTTTTAGCATAGACAACCTGATTCAATTCAACACAATCAAATACGTGTTATGCATTCTCAGCATATGTCTGAACTATAATAAAATATAGTTTTATATTACATGAGCATCCTGTTTCTTGATATAAGTCATAAAGATATTGGTCACAAATACAAAAATTCTCTTGGATCTGTGGATATTAAATTGAAAAATATGTTATCCCGTTTAAATATCAATTCCAATGGTTTACTTGGAACCCAGGCATTACTTTTTTTTATCAACTAAAATATGTATACATATTATTAATAATGAATAATAATTGTTAGCAGCACCAGAGGTACTATTTTCTGTACATACTACCACACTATTACCATCACTGTTCCGGTTGGGGATTCTAATATATTCTGAATGCAGTGTATATTAGAGTGCCAAAACGCTGTGATGTAAAGCATGATATATCCCACCTACAAAAGACCTTATCCCCCTCCACACAAAAGCCCAGCTTTAATATTGCTGGTTCATACATGAGAAGGTGTTTCAAAATCATTTTCCATGTTTTTCAGCCACAACCAACAAAAGAAAATCACCTCCTCCATCACTTTCTGATCATCAAATTCTTCATTGGAGAAAATCAACCCGTTCCTATGGTGCCATATACACCATGTCAAAGCTACCCACAGTGTTTGCCACCTATTCTGAATCACACCATCCATACAGCAGTATGAGTGCTGTAAGAAGTGTTCCTTTGGTGTCTGTGGCAATATTGTAGACACTCTCAGCCATGAGAGACACTCCCACCACATTGGTATTATCCTATCACAGTTAAGGAATAAGTGTGGAGCATCTTCATCCACAAACAAACACAGCAGACATCTAGACTCCTGCAGATCCACATTTCTTCCTAAAAGATTAATCCTTGTTGGAATTCTGTCCTTCAACAACCTCCAACTGAAATGCATGACCTTGCTTGCAACCTTCAACTTCCACAACCTGCTGTACACCCCATTGTCGTCCTCAGCCTCTTCCCAATCACCCCCATCTTCACAAAGAATTTTATATGCGCTGCTAGCTGAATACTCCCCACCTATGTCCCCCAACCACACCCAACTGTCCTTCTGCAAAGGCCAAATACAAAGAGCCTCCACTTCCGCCATGAAATTTGATGCCAAGGCCAGCTCACTTTCCATCAGATTCCTTCTCCATAATAGATTCCAATCCCAAGTACCATCTACCACTCGCCCCATCTGATAAATGAACTGCTGTCTTCGTTCTATCCATCATACAGATTCCTTCACCAGGCCAACCATCCTCCCAAAATCTTTTGATCCACACCCTATACTCTATTTTATATTCTCATTAAACCATCTTCCCTCCACATTAAAGCCACATCCTGCATTTAGATCATGCACCATATGGATTCTTTGTTACTTCTCCTCTCGCTAACTAGATTCCTCCATCCACCGTACTTCGACTCCAGTATTTTCCCCCATAACTCACCTTGGTAGTGGAATAAATTCCAGCGCCACTTTCCAAGTAAAGCGCAATTAAACTTTGTCAGTTCCGAATGCCCAGTCCTCCCCTCGCCTTTGGAAGACAAATTGTGTCCCAACTGATCCATGGGATCTTCCTATGCTCCACATCGCCACCCCAAAGAAACCTTCGCTGCAAACCCTCTAGCTTTGACACTACCTTCTTAGGAACCCTGAAAAAAGAAAAATAAAAGATAGGAATTGAGTTCATGACTGACTTTATCAAAGTCACCCTTCCCCCAAAAAGAGATGTCTTTGTTTCCACTTATTTAATCTCTTTTCACACTTCACAATGATTGTTTCCCATGTTTCGCTCCGCCTTGGGTTAGCCCCGATGGGAATCCCCAAGTAAGAAAAGGGCAGCGACAGCAATCTGCAATTCAACGTGTCTGCAGCATTTTTCACCCACTCCTCGGACACCCCGAAGGCCCCAAAGCAGCTCTTGGCAAAGTTGATCTTCAGACCTGAAACTAGCTCAAAGCTCCATAGCATAGTCTTGATGGCAGCCACATTAGACATGGAGGCGTCACTGAAAAAGATAGTATCGTCTGTGTATTGCAGTATACTGCTTCAACTTTATCACTTCCCACCTCAAAAGCATCATACAAATTCTTCTTCTGAACCTCCCTCATCAATCCCAATAGCATTTTCTTCCTTACATTTTTACCCATTCATGGTGTAATAATGGTTTCTCTTCATTTTAGCATTATGGGAAAAAGTGATTGAGCATAGATTAAGAAAAGAAACAAGGATTGCAGAGAATCAATTTGGATTTGTACAACCAATTATACTCTATGGTAGTCAATGTTGGGCTTTAAAACAACATGAGAGAAAAGTAGGAGTAGGGGAAATTATAATGTTAAGGTGGATGTGTAGTCACACAAAAAAAGACATTATACAGTATTGCATACAAGGAGATATTAATATGGCACCTATCAAGGAGAAGATGATAGAAAATCAGTTTAATTAGTTTGGATATGTGCAAAGCGGGTTATTGGAGGCACAAACAAGGAGTAGATTGCATTGCTTTTAGCCCTACAAAAAGGGTAGAGGGAGACTAAGAAAGACATTGGAAGATAATATTAAAAGAAACTCATGGTGAATATATCCTGGAGAATTTGGCTTTTGACCACGGCCTGTGACATTGTGTGATTCATGTATCTAACCTCACCTAATGGGATAAGGCAGTTGTTGTTGTATGGTGCAATAAATCCTTAAGACATTGATATTTTTCATCATTATTTTGCAATAAGGTCCTCAAATTATGATAAAGATATGCTGTTACAGTGAAAAATAATCCATTGAATTTACCAATTAGGGAAACACTGCCCTTTTAGTTTTCCAAAGGCATATCAAGCACGAATAAAGTCAATGCAAAGAGCATGGGAAAATGCAATGAAATTTAAAGAATCATACTAATGTTTGAGCAACTGGCCCATTAGTACACCACATCTTGTTCCCATTAAGTACATAGCCCCCATCTACACGATCAGCCTTGCATTTCATGCTGACAACATCAGAACCAGCTGCAGAAAAGTTCATTCACTTTGTAAATTCCTTGGAATATCTCAAAATGCAAGATATTATAATTCAAGTTCACACATCTTACAATTGGGCTCGCTCATTGCCAATGCTCCCACATGATCCCCAGAAATAAGCTTCAAAATTGAAGAGAAAAAAACAACTTAGCCTATAAATAGAGAGATAAATAGACACAGAAAAGTTGAGAAAGACTACTAATCAGCACAAGAAATGGGTAGAAAGCTAAGAGCATTTTTGGCTGATAAAGTCCATCTTTTACGCATCATCGGCAAGAGGGCTAGGCAGCAAACATTTCACTGAAAATAAATAAGATTAAATTGCACAGAACTAGAACCTTTGGTAAATATTTCTCTTTCTGAACAGGGCTTCCATTCCTCACCTAAACAAAACAGGAGGTAGCAATCCTGAAGACTCATTAGAAGATCATAAAGCATATAAAGAAAGAGACTTAAGTTCTCTTCAATTACCAGCTGATTGATACACAAGTTTGAATGAGCACCATAAGAAAGACCAACAGAACCTGAAGCACGGCTAATCTCTTCCATTGCTATACAGTGATACAAGTAACCTAGGCCAAGCCCTCCATATTCCTCTGCAAATAAGCAGAAATAGAATTGGAAAAGCTTGTTGACATACAAGACATGGCCATATTGTAAAGATTCCAAGTATACTACCAATCTTTAAGAACACCCAAAGAAGAAGAATTTCATAAAAAATGATTGTCCATATGACTCCATTTATAAAATAATACCGAAGAATGATGATTTGAGAATATATGAATAATTTGATTAATTTCTACTCAGCCTGCAAAATGAAATAGTATCTGGTACCTACCCTTTCTTTGGGGAGGTATATCAGACACCTTTTTCAGTGATTGGATGTTATGTGCAGAAAGAATTGTGCTTTGTTAGCATTTATTATCTTCACAATTGTATCACAAGATATACAGGGAGAATAACAACTGTCAAATGGAAGTCACGGTAACAGATAACACCAACAGCTTACAAATCTAAAAAGGAAATTTTTTCGACAAATCAGAAAATGGAAGCAGTGAAGCAAGAAAAACAAACTACCTGGTGCAGTAATCCCAAGGAGATTAAATTCTCCCATGCTTTTCCATAAGTTCACCTCCTAAAATTACATCAAAATGTAATCAGAATGTGTAATATACTATGAGTTATGTTCATTGGCATGATAACAAAAGATCCTCATACTGACCTTTGGGAAATAATTTGTGTGGTCTATTTTGGAAGCATGAGGGGCAATATTTTCTGTTGCAAATTGAGCAACACTTTCCTTAAACTGCACCATGCAATAAAACCTTCCAATCATTACAAGCATGACATAGCTCAACTTTTTAGAAGCTAGTACACAATACCATCTTAAGCAATAAACACATTCTGTAAAGCGTCTTGATGCAGAAAACAACCTTTAAAATGAAAGAGGATCTTAAGATTTTTCTCTCACTAAAATTCCAAAACCAAACAATTAAAGTTGTGTTTGGCTACCCATTGGGAAGCTGTTGCATGCATTACAAGTGAGAAAACATCAAAGGAAAATAAATCCAATGGGCCAAACATCACTTAGTCTCTATTGACGGAAAACACATGTGGGCACGTGCACACACACACACTCTAATTTGTTGTTATTACAAAATAAACAATTTGATGCAGATAGGGCTTTAGGTGTGGGGGGCTTGTCAATATTTTCAACGCAGTTGAACATAGTGTGAACTAAAGGGATATGCTTCAGCCAACCAAAATTCTCAAGCTAGCTTCTGTAGGTTGCCAAAGTACAGTAACTTATGGCAATGACATACATTCCAACCAAATAGCAGATACCAAGGTCAAACATCATGCTAAAAGTCATTGGATTTTCCTTTTCTACATCCTTGACAGACCAAGTGAAATGAGTTAAAGAGAAAATGAATAATTAGCCAGAGCTATCCACATTTAGTGCTCAACCATGTATCCAGCAGAATTGTCTCCTACAGAAGATACACCTAAGTAAGACCATCCCCCCCAAAAAAAAAAAACTTCCTATCCAGTAAAATAGTTCATTTATCTCATTTTATTGATCATATAATAATTTCAATCAAGACTCCATTTTTCACGCACCAGTTTATAATAACAGTGGTTTCAAGACAACCCAGATGAAAAGGTCATACATTTTGACTAAGCTTTTCAAACAAACACTGAATATGAAGGAACCTGTATCTGAGTTTCGTCGAAGAGCAAGGAGGTGGAGAAAGCAGCAGAGTGAGGCTGAGATTTCCTTCTGAAAACTGCAGAAAAAATGTACCCTGCGGTGCTGATCCTATGCATGGTGGCAATAACAAAGATGGGTCACAGTTGAAAAATGAAAATTGATCGATTATTGCCACTAATACTTAGCTAGTGTTACCACTCTGACACTCTCCATCGGTATGGCTTAATTATATATTCATTTTTGGTGCTAAGTAAAAATGATGATAATATAAATAAATAAATTCTAAAGAAAGTACTAATATATTAGTGGCAGTTTCAGATAAGGATGGAGGTTGTAGCCACCGTGGATCATCTTCAGAGTGAGAGAAAGTTATTTCATTAAGAAGCGTTTCTCAGTAAAGTGTCTAGCTACTTTCCTTGTCCGAGTCAGGAAATATATGAATTGTCTGAGATATAACTGCACATGTACTGTTCATATACTCACAAGAGATATATGAATTCTCTATAATGTTCATTTATCGATCCAATTGAATGTGAAACGAAAAAACATTTATTGGATCAGATTTTAAATTTGATTTTAAAAATCAATTCAAACCAAAATCATACATACTATATATTTTTATTCATAATGATTAAAAAAATGTTTCAAAAGGATATTAATAGTTAAGATTTGAAGAAAAAATTATATTTTTTACGAATACACATAAATTTATAAATAATTAATATCCTTTTGAAAATAAAATTATCATATAATTTATAATGAAAAAAATATTTAATTAAAGATAGTTTGCTAATTATTTGAGTTAAAATGTTTAAATATTCTATTATTAATTATATATTGATAAATAAATAAAATATTTTATATTTTATATTATTTTTTATTATATATCTTATCTTTTATTTTTTTTTTAAGTTAAAATTAAGATTAAAATAAAAAAAAATTGATCCAATTCAAATCATTTTAAATTGAATTGAATTTGATTAAAAATTTAAATTAAATAATTGGATGATAACTTAACAAAATTGATCTAATCTAATACATGAACACTCCCAATTATACCCACTATTCTCCGGACTGATGTCCTTAAATGGGACCCATCATTCAATCGATTTTCCATGCTCAATTGTTTAATATAACAGCAATTAAATCAGTAATGAATAAATAATATTTTAAATTTTTTTTAATATGATAGTAATATATCATATAATATTAAAAAGTTTTTTTTTATAATAACTCACATTTTATTCATCATCGGACTTGAATTGAACTTCATTGGTATATTAAAAAGTGATATAATATTTATTTTATAGGATTGAAAAAATTAAAAAAAAATAATATATACATCATTTATAAATTATTGTTTATAAGTTTTGATAATCAGTGTTTTTACGGAAGAGATATTTTGTTTTTTAATAACAAATATTTTCAGCTTGGTAAGAAGATATGGTCTTTTAAGTTTTAATAATAAAGAAAGTGTAAGTCAAATATATTTAGATGTTAATTAATATACGAAGGTTAGGAATAAGATGTTATTCAGTACCTTTGAGATAACTTTACTAATTGTAATCCACATATAAAGTTAGGGATAAGTTGTTTTAATTTCTATAAAGAAAGAAAACAATTATATATATATATATATATATATATTACTGGTGATATATGTAAATCTTCAATTCATACAGTAGTTAATATAATTTTCATATTATGATAGATTAATTATGTATTTGGTTGAGAGGATGAAAATAAAGATCAAAATAAGGGATAAATATTTAAATCAAAATAAAGTAGGAAAAGTATAAGACCTACATGGAATCTATCATATTTCTTCTCTACTTATCTCCTTCCCCCTCAATCAAACAGGGCAAGTTCAACCATTTTAAAACTTATTTTTCCTCCACCAAACATGCAAATTTTATTTTCATTCTTCCAAAAACCAAACACAACCAGATTAATATTGCAATGGTAAAATGGCATCATTTTGATTATTGAGCTGTTATTTTTTTTTTCTAAAATTATTAATGTTGTTTTGGTGCCTCCTTTTTTTTCCTAAAGACATATCACCTTTTTCCTTACCTAAAGTTCAACTAATGATTTATTTTGTTTCTTTTGTAATTTTTTGGTTGAATTTGTGTGTTGCTCCAGTTTATGTGGAAACTATACGTTACTTGCGATTTTTTTTTCTAAAGACATGTCACCCTTTTCCTTACCTAATGTTCAACATGATTTGTTTTGCTTCTTTTATAATTTCTTGGTTGAATTTGTGTTGCTCCAATTTATCTAAAAACGATACATGATTTAGAATTTATTATTTGTTCGACCAATATATTTGTTGTACTTAAATTGTATATTTTGAAATATACATTTCTATGAGCACACTTGCATTTTTAACAAAAGATTTTGACATTATATTAATTTGAAGAAGTATCATCTTTGAAATTTGAGGAATGACTTGTAAAATGTTGTGTTTTGATTATAATAAATACACCTACTTCAATCGCAGTGTATGTTATATCTATTTTTTTTTTTCAGCTGTCATATGTGAAAGACAAACAAACGATGATGTCATTGAGAAAGGAGTGCGACAACTCTTTGACAACAACAATAATGAGAGAGGAAGAGAGGCGAAGGAAATGATAGAAAAGAGGAAGAGGTTGTGAAGGCAATGAGGGAAGGAAGTGACATAGAGGAAGAGTGATTGGAGTCAACTAGGAGGAGTAGTTGTCAAAGTCTAGTGAAAGGAAGATAAATTAATATCCAATTGAGCAGGTATAAGAAAGGTGCTTGCAAGCCATGAAACTAGAGAATGAGAGAATAAAGATATAAATGTCCAAATTTTATTGAACAATCATACATGTAGGTTTCAATTCATTCAAATCTAATTCTTGACAAAAAAAAATAACACATTATAATTTTATAAGAAAAAAAACAAACAAGTTTTTTTACATAGACGAATTTGGAACTTTACCAATTTTCCAAAACGAAAAACATAATTTAACCTAGTTTTTTCTTAATTAGATTTTATTTTTAATTTTAATTTAATTTAAATTATTATTGTTGCTGTGTGATTTCATACTCTTCTCTCTCTTTTAATTATCCTCTTGTAAAAACCACAATAAAAATTAATTACATAAATTACATCACTCTTCACTCCAACTCTTGTTATTATTATCAGATGAGGAGTAAAAAATTCAAAAATAAAAGAAAGGAGTGAGGTGAGGGAAGAACTGAGTATGTAAATTGAAATGTGAAAGCTTAAACCCCCAAAACCAAAACCCTAGCGAGGTTGGTTCCCAATTCCCATGGTTTCTCACCCGAAATCGAAGTTCAGTGTCTATCAAAACCCTTCCTTTTCGGCGGTTCTCACTTCCAACAGTCTTCAACCTTCCAAGTTCACCATCCTCTCCTTCTTCTCTGCCTCCGCATTCGCTTTTCTCGCTGTCTTCTTCAGGTAATTCACTCTCACACACTCTTCTCTTCACAAAAATTCACTCTGTATAATATTCACACATTGCAGGGAAAACGGCTTCGTCCACATTTTGAGCTTCGCAGCTTTTTCCCCTGTCACAGCTTGTAAGTTTCCAACCTCAATTTTTTTAATTAGGGTAATTTCTGATCCCTTTATTGAACTTCAGATTGGCTTGCCAAGACGCTACAAGCTATAGTGGGTTTTATCTTCATTGTTTCTGCACTCTTCAAAGTTGTGTTTCTGCGTAGAGTTAGGTATGCTGGTGGAGGTGTTGTTGCGGCTAAGTCTCTGTCTGATGCTAACAGCGTTCATAGGAATGAGATTTTGCTAACAAAACATCAATTAGGGCTTTTAGGAGTGAAGCCAAAGGTTGATTTGGCTCAACCTGATTCAGCAAAGAAGCCCCCCAAGTCTAAACTTCAACTGCCTTCTTCAGATTTGCTTGTTCCCCTTCACCGGCCAATTCCCAGTCCCACTCAGGGTTCTTCGTCTAGCATTGATGCCGATGGTTCAAATTCTAATAGGGGTGGTGCTGCTCGTTCTATTGGTACTCCATCGAGGTAGTCAGGTTCGGTGTCATTCTATCTTTCGCCAGGTTCGGTTTCGCCTCCAAGGGGTTCGGCTGGAGTGGATTCAGCAGTTTCGAGTCCTTGGTCTAACAGGCAAGCCTCCTCTGTTACTAAGATAACGGCTGAAGAAAAGCTGGAGAAATTCATAGCTGAAGTGGATGAAAGGATCAATGAGTCTGCTGGGAAGATGTCTACCCCGCCTCCTATTGTTTCTGGTTTTGGCATAGTGAGCCCTATTACAGTTACAGGCTCAACCAATACCTCTGGAACTGCTAGGCGTACGTCATTGAGGCTTGTGAGGATGTCTCCGGGCTCGCAAAAGTTTAACACTCCCCCTAAGAAGGGTGAGGGCAAGTTTCCTGCACCAATGTCCATGGAAGAATCTGTTCAAGCTTTTGAACATCTTGGCATCTATCCTCAAATTGAACAGTGGCATGATCAACTCTGGCAATGGTTTTCTTTGCTTCTGCTCAATCCTTTGCTTAACAAGATTGAGACAAGTCACATTAAGGTTTCTTTTATTCTTCATTTCTTCTCTTATGTTCAAAGCAAGGTTAAACAAACAAGAAAAATATTGACTTTGGAAGTCAATATATGTGATGGCAACAATAATTTTCAATGACAGACAAAGTAGTATTTGATGTAAAATTTTCGTGGAGGGTTTCAGGACCTCTCATTCATGTGCTATGATAAGTGTGTAGAGCTGGTTTTGGAGAGAATTAATTTTGGGTCAAGTTTCTTTTTAGAGTGTGTTTATCTATTCATGTTATAAGAAGAATGAGTCTTGTTTGGTTAATTCGGAAAAATTACTTAAGGTTTGCTATGTAATTAATCACCAAGAAAAATGGATATCACTATAAAGTGCACTTTGCATTATTTGACTAATATAGATTATGGCTGGTAATACTACTGCAAAAGGTTGAACTTTCAAAGAGTTTTTCTTTTGCTGAAATATCAATTTTTGAAGTCTAAGCAGCTCAAATTAATGTGTGGCTGAGCCACCCAAACTAAGCAAAAGCAGTCAAAAACTCATTTTGGTACTGTATTCAAACGAGCTCTTGTTAATTTAAGTTAGAAGCCCTGAACATCCACAACATGATTGGGGCATCAACTAATTTAATTCATTTTCTCTGGCTCTAAGATTTCCATATTGATAGGTTATGCAAGCAGCTGCTAAACTTGGTATTTCAATCACGATTAGTCAAGTGGGCAGTGATATGCTGTCTACTGGCACCCCTTCTGCTTTGCCAACAATTAATAAGAATCAAGAGTGGCAACCTGCAATGTCTCTCAATGAAGATGGATTACTTCATCAGTTACATTCTACTCTTGTGCAGGCCATAGATTCTTCCAAATGTATGTTGCTTCACAATAATCAATTAAATGTGATTTTCTGACCTCCCAATTGTATTATATTTGCTGATAGCTTCTGATTTTTACAAATTCCTCTTGGTTTATATTTATATACAGCCTTGCTTGTATCTAATATGCAGCAGTCTCCACAGCAGATTCTCTAGTTCCTGTTATGCAGGATTGTGTGGATGCTATCACTGAACACCAAAGGCTTCAACCATTGGTTAAAGGAGAGTGGTTAAAGGTTTGCTACCTCAAAGCAGTGTCCGTGCTGATTACAACGTCCAAAGGATCTGAGGTTGATAGAATTATGGATATATTGCTCTTATTTGTCATTAACCTTCATCGGATTTCCTAAATAAATTGAAGCAGAAATTAATCTAAGATTGGTTTCATGGCCGGCATACACCAATGTAATCTAACTTTAGTTGCCTTGTCTTAATTTTTAGAGCTTGCAGAACGAACATGCTTGAAGAATTATGAGTACCTGGGAAGTGGTGAGGTTTATGATAAAAAGAATAAAAAGTGGACACTTGAGTTACCTTCTGATCCTTACTTGCTGTTGTATCTGTTCTGTGCTTTCCTAGAACATCCAAAATGGATGTTACATGAGGATGCCATGTCATATGCTGGAGCTCAATCTGGCAAAAACCGGCTATTCTTGGGAGTCCTTCCCCCAAAGGAAAGGTTTCCAGTGAAATACATTGCTGTAGTGTCTACTGTCCCTTCTGTGCTGCACCCAGGAGCATGTATACTAGCAGTTGGAAAGCAGGGTCCCCCAATTTTTGCCTTGTACTGGGATAAGAAGTCGCAGTTTTCTCTTCAGGTCAGTAATGCCTGTGTAGCCCCAACTCATGAACTAACATCAAATACTTTTGAGCTTTCTTTGATGCTACTATTATTTAACTCATAATGCTGTTATTTTCCAATACATATTTTGTCCATTGTGAGCAAGAATGCTACTAGCCTACTGTTATTCTTTTATGTTGGTTTGCTAACAGCCATGGATTTATGTCAGGGAAGAACGGCACTTTGGGATTCCATCTTGCTTCTGTGCCATAAAATTAAGATTGTGTATGGAGGTGTTATTAGGGGCATGCATTTAGGCGCTTCAGCTTTAAGCATTCTCCCCGTTATGGAAGCAGAATATGAAAGATAAAGTCTGTATGATTGACAAACCACTCTGCTTCTATCAACATTCAGCAGGCGGACGACAACTTCTGCAGTAAATTGCATTTCTCAAAGCCAGACATTGCAGGAAAGAACACGCTGGAGTTGACCTCCTGATTGAGTGTTGATTTGAATTATGCTGTATCCTGTATTGTAGAGGCCTTTACAATTCCCGGCTCAACCATTTTACTGTACCTGGGAATATTGCACTTTGTCAGAAATGAAATTTGGATAGCTCATGACCAAAAGATTTACAGAATCTTTGTATACCCTTCCTTTCCAAATGCAGTTCGCTACATACTCGATGCTTTCCTTGGGGAAAACTTGTCCCGTGCCATGTGATATGGTCGATAAAACTAAAACAAACAGCAACTAAACCGGAGCATATTTTAATGTATTTATTTGCATTTTTCTGTTTGTAAACATGATATAGACACCTTATTTTTTAGGCAAATGCTAACAAGTGCCCCAAGGATACTAGTTAAGGAATTAAAAGTAGAAAGTTTTTGACTGGAAGGTGCAAAATTGCGTTTTCTACTCCTATGATTTACATATTAAAATTTTTCTTCGTTTAATTTTTTAACGAATGTCCTTAAGGTGCTGGTTACTAAGATCTTATTATTTGGGTAGCAAAGTAAATGTTTCACTTGCCATAATAACTGAATTAAATTATACTAGTTGTAAGCTTGGAATGTGGATGGCCATAGGAAAAGAAAACCATAGGTTGGGTGGATTTTTTTGTGTGCAAGAAACAAAGATTTAAAACAACTCATGCACCCGGTCATGGGTTGGGATTTTGAGTTTATTAACAAGTACATAGTATGAGAAATGAAATTATGATTAGTGTAACTAGAAATGAAATAATTGGTTAGGTGCTTTAGTTTAAATGGAACTAGGAATTTCAAAGCAAATCTCTGACTTCTTAGTTATGTGCAAGATCAGTCATGATATTTTATGGGTCCAAGACATAATAATAATAATAATAATAATAATAATAATAATAATGACGACGACGACGGTCCCTTATATACAAGTAGTAAAAAATATAAACATGTATTCCTTTAAAAATAGATACAAAATTTCACTAAAATGATGTTTCATTACATTAACTGATTAACATGATTTTAATAAATCTCAAGAAATTTCAATTTATTCATGTTATCATCTATCATTTGATTTACACCTCCAAAAACAATTATACACAAAAAAAAATTGTACAAGTTATCCTCTAAAAGAAAAAAAAATACAAAATATGTATATATAATTTTTAATAATGATTTTATGCAATTTTTTTTATAATTTCTTCTCTTTTTTATTTTCTTTCTATGTCCATCTTTTTTCTCGTCACATCTACTTGATCTCATTTTTTTATCTCTTCCACAATATGGATACGCCTCCTAAAAAATATATATAATCATCATGTTCAATAAGTTTTAACACCTCTATTTTTTTCTCTAAATGTTTCTTAACAAAAAAATATTATTCCATTGTTTAAAGTAGAGAATATATTATTCTTATTATTATCAAGTTAAAAATTAAATTTTGCTTTAATAAGAATTGAAGGTCAATTATGTTTATAAAACTTTAAATGTGACATCTAAATATAATAAAATAAAGTTTTTTTATCATTAGAATTGTTATCTTGAATTTTAAAACAATCTCCGTTATCCCTTTGTAGCGCTATGATCTTACACCTTTTGTTTAATTTATGTAAATTTGTTTTTGTGATGTGGTTAATTATTATAATTTTTTAGTTGTTAGCTAAATTTAATATATTAATTTTAAAATTAGAATTTAATTTTTCTATTCCCTCAAAGAAAATGTTCTAGCTGTCTGTTGACAAAATATCATCATTTTTAAATTAAAACTTATATTTATGTTCCTTATTAATAATATATTAACTTCTAGTTTAATTCTTTATAATTTAAGTTTTGATTTGTGTTTTTTATTTTGTTAAAAAAGTAAACAATTTAAGTTTATTATTATAGATTCATTATATGTTGATATCATAATTAGTTAAAAATTATTTAACATGAATTTTTTAATATAATCATTAGAGGAAAAACTAATGATGAGAAGAATAATACTATTTAATAACTTGTCTTACTTTAGTTTGAATAAAAAAATATTTCTTTTAGATGATAAATAAAAAAATCAATATATTAATGAAAACAACATAAAATATTATTACATAACTTTTTTTAAAATGTTGATCCCTTTTAATCGTGGACACTGGTTGTGTTTGAACATGTAACATATAATCAAAGAAATAACTCATTCTACTCAATAAACTGAACTAGACCCTTTGATCAATTTAATTTAGTGATAAGTAACAACACAAATTAAGTTTAAAAAATATTCTCAAGATATAAGGAATTTAACGAAAAACGAGTATGCTAAATTTTGATGACAGGGTAATGTTTAATGAGTTTGCAACTCATTAAAAATGTCCCAGGAGGTCTTTGGAATATCTATGAGAAGCTTAGAAAATTTTCTCTTACTCAGCATACACCCCTATTTTAAAAAAAAAAATCAATTACTTATTCAGACGTGCCTCTAGTGTGTCTCAGCGTCTTTTTCATAGCTTATCCATCATCCTTTCCTTACTACGTATCAAAAAGTTACAAAAACTTGAATTTAATATAAATTGAATTCACTACATAAACAACCAGCACTAAATGAACAGAAATGGCAATGGTGACCATAACCAAACGATGTTCCTCCAGTGTCTACTTTTTTATACAGCAGATATCAACCTATATTGATCCGCCAAACGAGCTTAAAATAATAGCTTAATCAATTACGTTTCGGGGGCTCTTTTCTCTTTACTCAACTATGCAAACAAAGAAAGCTCATCTGAAATCAAATATAGATCCTTACGGGGAGGCATCACAGATGCCTACACATGTTAAACAAATATCAACGTCCAGGTGTCATGAAATAGGCGTTTACCATTCTTGGCCAATCATGAGGCATGATACTGACACAACAGAGTATTCTAGAAAAATGACCAGAAACAATATCTTTGATTTCACTGTTGGATCTGATATGGCTAAACATTTACAGGTTATTGCTCTTAGCAGAGACAAAAATGCAGATATAATGTTCCACCCAACTTTTTTGAAAGTTTGAACTACCAGATTTGAATGATTAACTATACAATAAACCAGCACTATAACCCCGGCATACACCCTCATAAAAAATTGACGGGAATAATAGCTCTTAGCAGATATAATGGAGAGTTTTTGGCTGATAAAGTCCATCTATCAACATCTGCCACAAGGACAATTTAGATATCAAGCATAAAGAATCATTACGGCCACAACATCTTTGCCAATGGGGGTGGGTGCAAGCATTTTGGCACAGGGTAATTTGTAGCTCTGTTCCACCAGAGATGCCTCAGACCCATTATCATTATGTATTAATTGCCATTTCATGAGGACCAAAAATGCCTCTCAACTTTCTTCAATTTTTCTAAATTCGAAATCTGGTGTTAAGAGTACCTAAAATTCTTGAGACACAAGGTATGACCTTTACTCTGAATCTGAATCAATGGAAAGGTACAAGCGGGGCCTTACTGAACGTTTTTGGCGAGGAAAGGAGAAAGGGCTATCTGATCTTTGCCTTCTTGCCCTGTCAGATCTAACATCATTCATCCCAAGGAGTAAAGAAGCTGCATAAAGAGGAATAACTAATCAAGAAAAGTAATGGAAAAGTAGAATTTCAAAACAGCATTAATGATCATTAACTCAGGTCAAAATGCAATTATCTGATAGGGAGGCAAACAAAATGAAGGTGAGAAGAATGGAGGAAGGTGCAAAATGCATATAGATGTAGAGAACACCAACCTCCTCAACTTTATTTAGAGATTAACATCCTCCACATTTTCAAGTAATAAAAATAACCATTTATACTTTCTGATTTCTATGTAAGTAAACAGATTATGGGCATTTGGGTGATTTTAGGAATAGAGTTCTAAAATTTCTTTTTCTGACACAAGGATATGATGCATCAGCAGATTAACACAGCCATATAGTGTATCTTGACAAATCCACAACTAAACATTTGAAGGTTTCTAACCATTTAACAGAAGGTATAGCAGTGCTCGATGCAAAGAAACTGAATACCCAGCTTCCAATCCTCCTTCATAGCCCCTCTCAAATAAACTTGATATGAAGCTTAGGGATGTACTAAAAATCACGCATGAAAGAATTAAAAACTCTCCATCTCAGAAGAATTAAAATCTACGGTAGAGACACATAGATAGCAGAGACAGGTGTCCAAGAAAAAAAATTAACATGCTTTTAAGAATGCATACATTTTCAAGTGTTAAAAGGATAATAAATATTCTTGTCCCAAAACTCAATTGTTAAGGCCAATATGTTCTATTTAGCAGAGTATGTATTTTATCAAACTACTTTATAATTTTTTATTATAAATTACATCTATCTAAACTAAAATACATTATGATGTATTACATATATAACAAGGACATACTTTTATTTTATAAAAAATCTGCTATTTATTTCTTTTTACTTTTATTAATTTAAAGGATATGGTCAATTTTGCTTCATTAAATATATTTTATTATTCTCTCCGTTGAAAAAATGCTCCACTTCCTAGCTATAGTCACACTCAACTGCACACTGCCATGAAATAAAAACTAGTTTCCAACAAGAGTAACTTCCACTAAAAAATAAGGAACATTTCAGCAAGGTCAGAGAGCAACAAACCAGTATCATCCAAAGTATTCGTGGCACCTTCTCTGGTTGGGATTTGATGTCTAGAATTCAACCCATTTTGAGTGGAAGCATCACCATTGTTACCACCAGTCCCACCTCCAAGACTGAGGGATATCCAATCCTCCTCAGTGCAGACACCATTAGCCACACTTGCTTGATCTCTCAATTCATTGTGCATGGATGAATCTGCTGGTCTTGTGGGGAGAAAAATCTGAAGTGAGGGATCATCTCCACCAAAGGCCAAAGGATTGTCCACCAAACCACCATTCAAATCAGCATCTGACCGACCAGCAGAGGACTCTTGCAAGATACTACCAGATCCCAAAGCAGTATTGGGAGCCAATGCATAACCATTTAGTGACGAGGAGCAATTCATAGGACCATGCTGCAGATGGACCAACGCATCAGACACATCCGCATCAGAACCAAATAACTGGAATCCAGGACCAGCCTGACTTCCAGAAGGCAATGACCACAGGGAAGACATCCCAAATTCATCATCATTAGGAAAGAGTCCTAAGCATGAATTTCCACCAAGATTATGCTCTTCAGTATATGAATCAACAATTACAGGTGGTGGTACAGAGTAACCATCTGTAGCATCATTTCTGTTGTTCTTATAAGCAATTGCAGGAGATACCAACAAATCATTGTCTTCTTCAGAATCACTAAGAACAATAACTTCTGCACCACCCACCTGAGCAGAAGTGTTGGGTTCATTATATTCATATGCTAAATCAACATTATTGAGACACAAAGAATCCATCTCAATCCCATTTGTAGTGGAATGGTCAATATGCCCACCACCACCCTGATTTACACTAGGGTCGTCACCATCCCGACCACTTCCAGTGGCACTGCTGCTCATTGGAATAACAACCTGTTCGGGATTTCCAAAAGCCCCTTTCAATTTATTACCAGAAGAGGTGTTTGTGCCCTCAGGTTTACTGACTTCCCAAACTCCATTGCGATTCTTCCTTATGCCAAGTTTTAAACCAGCCGGACAGTCTGAAACACCTTCCTGTTTAACCTGCTTCAATGTATCCACTCTCTTGACATCTCCAGCAGTTGACACACAGAGGGTTCCATCAGGAAGGCGCCACTGTGCTAGATTCCCTAATTCCAGGCGTTCACTTTCACTCTTTACCTTAACACGCCAAGAACCATCAGGCTTCACCTCAATCTCTGCAATTTCTTCGCCACAATTCATCATCTGTACCACCAATATAATTTAAATAACTACAGAATTTTGTCGAATGGAAGATTTATGAACATAAGAAATTAAATTTTCAAGTAACTACCATAGAAGTGATGCGATTGAAATAAGGGTCAATGATGATATTCTCCAACGCATAGTTTTTGAGACATATAGGACATTGCCACTGAACAAACAATTCAATTCATCAGACTTAAAAATCACAACTTTGGGGAGTGGACACTTCATGCAATATAACATTTGTTAGAACCTTACCTTCCTTGATCGTTGGTTCATTTCCACAAACACTTCAAGATCAAAGCAACCCATGTGAATACAGGGTTTAAATCTTCCAGCAATCTTCATTCTTGAACCACTCATCTAAAATTTTCACCAAAAATAAAAAACTGATTAGTAGGACTTCATGAATTGCTAAAATAATTCATCTATTGATGAAAGCCATACAGGACAACGAAGGTTGACAGTGAAAGTATCTGAAACCACTTCCAAATCACTGTCACTATCAGCATCATCAACTGCATTTCCACCCCCAACACAACGGCAGACACGTGCAAGGGCGTCTTCAAATTTCTCACCATCAGACTCCTTTGGGATTGAGTTTAGGATCTAGATAACAAAGACTCAACTATTTAACAATTTACAAGAGTAACGGAAGGGAAGAAGTTGTATGTAAGCATATTCACAACAAAGTAGGAACAAAAAATTCAACACCAACATTTAAAAACAGACTGATAGGACAGTTCAACAATAGACAACCAGGCTTCCAGTCTGTCTCAATAACAAAAAACAAAAAGTTGAGCCAAAAGCAAGTCAACCAATTAAAACCAGAAAACTTGGTCAAAACCCAAACCAGATCTAGTTATCATTATGTGAAAAATTCAACATTTTTTATTCAAAAAAGTCTCATAAGCCAGACAACTTAAGCCAAAATAATGCTCAAGAAACTACAAGACAAAAATCAATACAAAATAACACTTTCTGAAGCCCATACACATGCTTTCCAATTTATAGTGGAAGAAGAAACATCTTCCAAGGTTGAGTGTGGTTAGGTGTTATTCAAAATTGTCAATAAAGATAATTGCAAAAACATGTCATGATTTGTCAAGTTTCAAATTTTAAGAAATCAATCAAAAGGGACCACATCAGGAACTTTGCCCAACATCATACAGGGAAATACTTCAAACTTGATTATTCAATATCACAAGGATGGATTAAGGAACCAACAGTAATTCAAAATAGTTTGCTTATAAATTTATCAAGCCAAGAGAACAATCTACCTGCTGCATACTGCGCCTTTTAACAATACGAACCCCTAAACAAAAAATGCGAGCATCACATCCTGTTAAGGAAATCTTATTAATTCCATCTTTTGTATATGGCGTGATCTGACAAAGGAGAAATACAAATAAGAAAGTGAATAAAACAAATACAAATAGTAAATGAACTAGTGTCTCACAATTTTAAATAGTTGTACAATTCATAACTGTATATGACAACAAACTTACAATTGGACCGTCATCCCGACCATTAGCCCCAAGCAACTGTGAACCAGGTCTGTTAGTTGCACGAACAGGAACACCTATATAATCATAATGGTCAAATCAAGGAAAATAGATTTCATCACAAACAGATATTTGGTATTTTACTTTAAAATTATGTGCTTCTAGTCCCATAACATACCATGAAAAATAAACTAGACTTCCAACATGAAATCTAACTCCAAATTAGTAAGGAGAGCATGACTTAAAACATACCATTGACCTGCAGGTCTGTATACTGTGGCCATTGCATCCTGAATGGAACCTTGTCGTTCAGGAGCATACACCAAGCCTACAAGTCATTTGTTCAATAAGTAAGCAAACCAATGCATAGAAGAATATGCATTAATATACATGCACTGAAAATCCAAACAAACCTCAACATCAAATTCTGGTTTTGATACCAAGTCCTTGTCAGCTCTAGTCAGTTGAAATGTTCTCTCCACACTCTGCACTGGGTTGTTTCTGAAAAATTCAGAAAGGAATATGGTTAACTTAAGTCATTCAGGAAGAAAGCCACATTGAAAATTTGGTTTTAAACATCAATGCAGATAATTATTTGCACGGGGTTGTGTCTTGGAAACAAAATGAAGTTTAATAGCCAAACTCCACCTAATAAAGATTTAAGGAAACATTGAGATAGAGATGAAAGAAAAGGAGAAAATGTACAATAGGTTATTTTCCTGAGTAAATTCCACCACAGAAAAGCAAATTCAACACCTAGAGAATTTTAATTAACAAAACATACAGTGCACTGCATCAACATAACTCAAAAGCAATTAAAAAGCTTATCATCAAGCCAAGGAACTTGCACTCGTGCTCAAAAAGAATTAGACAATTCCCCCCACTGCACTCCCCCCCCCCCCCCCCCCAAAAAAAAAAGAGGAAGAATTCAAGCCAGAATGAAGGACATTTTAGTCTCTTATATGCAAATTAGATAACAAACAGTATATTTAAAATCCAAGATATATATTAACAAGGCATTCAGAAATAAACCCAATTACACCAAATTAATTTCAACAAACCCACACCACGTGTACTCACCCATCAGTTGGATTACTGGTTGTGGTCAACTTCACAGGATGCAAAGGGTGCGCCACTGAAACCCAAAATCTGTAACAGAAAAGAGCAGAAGATACAAAAGTTGAGTGGAAAAAATATGAAAAATAGTAAATAATATGTTCTTTGTCCATTAGGCTATTTTTTCCTCCAGGGGGTTGCACTTGTTTTAGGCTAATTGAAAAATAGTAAATTACAGCAACACCCCTTGAACTTCCAGCTTTTATTCAAAAACATGGTGGGGTTATGAGTAACAGAAATCACAAACAGAAGCCCAAAACGAGCGTCGATAAGGCTATTTTTTCCTCCACCACTGAACTCGCTGACTAGCCCACAAACTCACGAGTTTAAGCAATTCTACTCAAGTCTGCACGAATCCACCAAAAAACAAGTTTGCTTGCGAGTTCACCCGGTTGGTGGTTGTGCACTCGTAAACTCGTGCAATTCTACGAGTCAACTCATGAATTTGATAACCATGCTCACAACTACAGAAGCCCAGTTCATCATGCAATCATAAGGAAATGTTAACCATGCAACCCAAGAAGAAAAATGGCATGCTAAAACCCTTTAACATGAAATTCAAAAATAAAAATTCATCACAAGGAAAACCCAGTAGACAAATCATTATTGCTCACTCCGCATATAGCTATTAGCTAAAGTAAGAAAGAAATTTGACATACGGATCTGCACGAGTGAGACGACAGAGTTCACAATAAAATTTATCAGGAACTAGTGGGATGCCTTCAGTAGGTTTCTCTGGAATAATAACGCAACTGATGTGTTGCCACACATGGCATCTTGCATCATCACACTGCAATACGACAAGGAAAATTAAAATTCCAAAATTATCATAGTAAGCAACATATAGGAGCTATAATGAAAAGTGCATCTGAACACCAAAAAAGCGGATGGGATTATAAATTGACTGAATAAATAGTATCTGCATGTACTGATGCAAAGTGTTTCTCTTTATCATAAAGAAAGAAGAAACCATATTTAATGGTACACCTTGACCAAATTCTCTGTTTCCAATCTACTTCCACATAGACAGCGAATCTTCACATCTGGTTGAAAGGCATCATCAAATTCACTTTTAACCTTTACACTACTGCTATCTGATGCACCCTGTCCCTTAGAAGCTAGATCAGTGGCCCCTGATATCTGCATTTTCCTGCATAAAAGGAAATACAAGAATGTGAATAAAAGATAACAAAGTCAAAGACAATAAATTACAGCATATATGGAGCACTATAATCGACTTAAACCAGACCTAATAGTAAGGTACCAGATCATTTATGTGAACTCAGCCAAGTATGTTACGTCACTGCATGCATCTGAAGCATACAAAAGCTAGAGGAAAATATTATCAAGAGTGTTGTTGCTAAGACTGACCTATATGTATCATCCACTAATTTTGCTACCTGTTCTTTTCCACCACCAGCATTCTTCTTAGCCCAGATTTTTGAAACTGGGAAAAGAGCAACAAGTTGCTTAGTTAACAGGAAAAAGGAGGAAGGAGAGAGAGAATGAGGCATGTGAGCAAACTGTAATTGGACACACTACAAAGTAAAGTGAGCCTCATATTTATTCCAATGTATAGGCACAATCACAACTCAAACAGAAGAATTGTGAAAATAAAACAGAATTAGACCAAAGGTTGACTCCTGTGGGTCTGTGCATGTGTGTATAATTGTACCTTGTTCATCTGAGAGAACAGATAATATGCGATCAACAAGATCCTACAAAAAAAGACAAAACACAGCATCAGTGTATCATCCAAAAACTGAAAGACAGCATATTAAATTTAGGATTAAAAAGGAAATAATCCATGGAGTCCAAACCAAAGATACTACAACAATATAATGAAAACTAATGTCATAAATTGACAATATCCATATATTTTATGAGTTATGAAATCACATTATTAACCATTAAGTATGATGTCTAACCATACAGTCCAAATACAATGATCCATATATTGCATGTAACATGTTGAGAAAATGCAAAAGAAAAGAAAATTATAAACAAAAGAACTCATTATAAACAGCAATCAGGGAATAAATGATATTCAACAGGGTGTCAGTCAGTACAAGCGTTCAAGGTTTCATCATAGAAAAAGCCTCACAATAACAAAGGCAGACTAGGTAATAGTATTTTATTATCTCACCTGCTTCTTTCCCTGCTTTGAAAGGTGTAACTGAGTGAGCACATCTTTGAGCTCTTTTATACGAAAATAGTTTAATTTTTCCTACAAAGAGATGTCAATAAATCAGGAAAATGAATAGTATACCCCAATGATTAATACAACAGTACACAAAATCCAATACTCAAATAGAAAACATTAAAAGCAAAAGAAGAAAACAAAAATACCACCGTTTGCAGAAGTAATGCAAATGAAATTCAAGTGTAGCTAAAAAGTAGTGCAGGATCAAAATTGAATAACTAAAAAGTATCTAACCATGGAATCACATTGTCCACAGAGTATCCAATAATATCATTATCAATCACAACATAAATAATGTCAAAATAGTAAGTACTGAGTAGTTAAAATCGCAGGAAAAAATAAAATCAGTTACAGGATACAAACCAAAAACTATATAAAGAACAAAAAAAAAGAGCTAGAAGTCCAACCAATCAACAAGGCTCATGTATAATTTTCCAGTAAGAAAAGCCCCTTCATCATCCGTGCAAATCCAATTTTAATAACATACACAATTTGCTTCATCGTGTACTTCTGATTACCAAATAAATCATAAGTGTTTATTTTTATGAAAAGTACAAAGCAAAGTTAATTAGCAACACATGCAAAATCAACGCGTTACAAAGAATCCCCCAGCGGAGGGAAAGTGCTTAATTGTTCATCTATAAGTCAATTCAGAACGAGCGTGCGTAAGAGACACTAAACTTAAAAAATCAAGGATGTATCGAATCGTATACCTTGACGCTCGGTACCAAATCCATGCCGTCAAACCCAAAAATTCTGCCCGAAAAGAATCACGAGAATCACCAACCAAAAAATCGACGACGAAGCTAGCGCATGCTGACCCCAACAGCACTCGGTCTAATTAAAAAAAAAAAAAAAAAGAGGAGAGAGAGAGAAGCGAATTATGGAACAGAGCGAATTGAAAATGGAACGGTGAATGATCGATGGAAGGGAATGAGTTGCTACCATAGAAACGAAGGATTGGAGGTGGTGGCGATTAGGGTTTGGGGGTTCACACCGACTATTGTTTGCACACGGCTTGTCTCGTGTTTGTTGGGGGTGACTGGGTTTGCTTTGCGTGTTCTTTTGACCGAGGATCAAAACAATACCAGAACAAATCTCTCTCTCCCCACTTGTAAAATTCGGACCTATCGCCAGATTATCCAATCCGGTTTTTCTACGGCAACACGTCCGGGTTGGGTTTCGGTGCGCTCACGTGTACGACCACACCTATGTCAATGTTATTATTTTAAAATAATAAATATTACTAATACGCTTCCAAACATATTCTTTTATTAGTTAAAATTTATTGAAAATTAAAAAAAAATTATTGGATCTTATATTATACTTAATGATTCTTTTTTCTAATTTTATAATTTTCAATGAAAAAAATTTTTAGTCTATTGAGAATAATGTATTCAAAAAAGTAAGTAAAAAATGTGTAACTAATACTTCTCTTTTCAATAAAAAACATTGATCAAGATAAAAATGTAGAAAGATAAAAATGTAGAAATTAATAAAAATTTGAAAATGATTGGTTAAGTGGAACAATGCATAACTCTGTACTTTTAATGTTATAGAGAGGAGTGTTGCCATATTGGATTAGATTGAATTAGTCTTAGAAAAAAAAATCATCTAGTCCAATCATTTTAGTTTTTTTTTGGGTAGTAAGTAGGGGTGTTTTTATATTAGATTCGATTGAATTAAACTTGGATGAAAAAAAATCATTTAATCCAATTATTTTAGTTTTTTTAAATTCATCATCCAATCAATTTTGTTTAAAATTTTGTTTTTAATTTGTTTTTGATTGGATTGATTTCCTATTTTAATCATGTTTTTTTAAAAAATATATTAAATCATGATAAAAATTAATTTAAAATATCAAATATTTCATTTATAAATCTTTATGTAACTAAATTTATTTATAATTAAATATATTTTATAAATAGGTATTAGTTATGTGATAATTCTATAACTATACAAGAAATAAAATAATATAAACATGAGTGATATTATCAAATTATGAATAAAAATATATGCATATACATGCAAATTTGGTTTGTTGAATTGGGTTGGATTTAAAAATTAAATTTGATTCCATCCAATAAAAAATTTCATTCGATTTACAGTTTTTGGATTAATTTTTTCGATTCTTATTATATTGGACCGGTTCATGAACAGTCCCTGGTTGCAAGTTCAAGTCCTTACCTGGCTCTCCGGGATGACTTGCTTTTACGTTTTCATGTTCATTGAACAGTGTTGTCTTCATTTCTTCTATTTATTCATATTGGGCTAATTTGTGATCGTGTCTCATATTTGAGTTGTTTTTTATTTCATTATGGACCATTAATAGATGATGGGCGTACAGAGAATTGGACGCAACTATTGGCACTACCAAATTGACTAGTGACACTACCAAATGGAGTAAAAAGACATCCCTGCCCATGCCTATTTATCATCCACCCCTCCATCCTTCTCTTTCCCTTCACCTTCCTCGGACCTCCTATTCTTCTTCCCTCACGCAACTCACGTCATCCACACCAACACATCCCACCGGCGAGCTCCAAACAGAGTCACCTCCTCCAAGTTGCCCCCAAAGACAAAATCGCACTTGTGTCACACCCCATCGTTGAGTTCGAAGCAACCATTGAAACGTTCCCATCAAATCAACATCGCCCCACACCGACCATCACCCAACAAGATCGGTGTCACGCCGCATCGACCTCCTCGCCCCCACCATATCTATGTTGTGGTGCATCAAGATCTAGGTCAAGCCACCTACGCCATCAAGATCCGCTTAGCACCACACACCACTTGCCCTGTCGAGATTCAGCACCCGTGCTTCTCGTTTTGGGATTTTATTAAAGGTTTTGTTGTTATTCAATTTATGTTGTTGTCAATGGTTTTGGGATGATGCTTGAGTTTATGATGTTAAGGTAATTAGAGATGTCGAGTCAACAATAAAAATATGATTTCATTATCATATAACAAAATTTATATTTTCATTGCACACATAGAAATGGAAAAATAAAATAACAAAAATACGATTATGCTATACATTGAATAACAAAATTGTATTTTCAATATTGTTTTCCACCCCACTCAACAACCAAAACCAAGAAATTGTTTCGAACAAAGACAAACTAAAGGGAGAATTTTTATTTAGATATATTTATATATTTATGTCATTTTATAAATATATTATTTTCTTGTTCTCTCATTCTTTTCTCTCTTTTCTTGATCATCCATTTCTTTCTCCCTTTGAAGTTAAAACAAATAAAAATGGTCAAATAATTTTTATTTTATTTTAAATTTGCCAAATAAATCTTCCGTATTTATTTTCTTTGTTATACGTAATTTTTTTTCATCAAATATTGGTACCAAATTGTTAGTTATTATCAATTATTAATTAATTAATTTCAATAAAAAAAGAAATACCAACTGGACTTTTTTGTTTCTCCCAGTCCCATGCAACTCAACTCGGGTGCTAATTTGGTGTGGCGGGTTGGGCCGGGTATGAAGAAGCTTGCCCAAATACGGTGCCGTTTCAGCCCAGGTTTCATTCCTTCCCTTCTTTTCCCGTCCAAAGACCCTCCCAAGTGACGGTGACGGCGCTCGACGGCGACGGCACTCTGTTTCAGCGTTCTAACTTGTAAATTTGTTCTCTCCTATTCTTTTTATTGATCCTTTTGCTTCCTCGTTTCCATTTCACGCTATTATTGAAGCTGTTCAAATAACCGAAATTTAAAATTTCGTTAATCGAAAACATTCTCGTGCAATCCTCGTATAATGATGTCTATGCATATTGCTTTTTTTCTCTTAGCTCATACTCATTTTTCCTAATAATAATTTAATTGCATCCTTTCACTGCAGACTGCACACATCCCAATCCCCTCTGTTTTCGTTTGGATTGATTAAGGTTGTCACAGCAATCAAGTAAGCACTACACAACCACACTCACTTTTCCTGCTAAACTAAACAAAAATGTTATCCTTTGGTAGAAATTGCTGCTTCAAATATCCTGGTACCTACTTCAGGAGGGGGAATGCCTCAAATCATACTAATACTATACTCTCCACAAACTCATTTTGCCCCAAATTTCCTGACCCCAATTACCCTTTTGGAAAAAATCCACGGAGTACTCATTTCTTTCACCATGCCCACAAACTTGACCTCTTTTTATTCCAAATCAACACTAGTTACACTCAATTTCCCATCCCATTTGCACCCTTTAATTCTCACTATTCAACGAAGGCTCCTTCAAGATCTTACCAAAGACGAGCTCGAAAGAGGTTGTTAAAGTCCTCCAAGCCTACACTAGACCAAGCCCAATTTCAGCTGGCTCTGTCCCAACTTCCCCCGAGGTTCACTCCTGAAGAACTCTGCAATGTGATTGCTCGACAAAATGACCCTTTAGTTTGCTTAGAATTGTTTCACTGGGCGTCTCAGCAGCCCCGCTTTCGACACGATGTGTCCACGTTTCATATCACCATAAAGAAGCTTGGCGCTGCAAAGATGTACCAAGAAATGGATGATATTGTGAACCAACTGCTTGCAGTTCCTTTAATTGGTTCAGAGGCATTGTTCAACATGGTTATATATTATTTCACTCAGGCACGGAAATTGACTAGAGCTGTCAATGTGTTTAAGCACATGAAAAGTAGAAGAAATTTGAATTGCTTTTTTAGGCCTTCTATCAGGACATATAATATTCTTTTTGCCGCATTTTTGGGTAGAGGGAGCAACTCTTATATAAACCATGTGTATATGGAAACAATTAGGTGTTTGTTCAGGCAAATGGTCAAGGATGGCATTAAGCCTGATATTTTTTCATTGAATTCTATGATCAAAGGATATGTGCTATCTCTTCATGTTAATGATGCGTTGAGGATATTTCATCAGATGGGTGTGATCTATGATTGCCCGCCCAACGCACTAACATACGATTGCTTGATTCACGGTTTGTGTGCCCAAGGCAGAACAAATAATGCTAAAGAATTGTATTCTGAAATGAAGACGAAAGGTTTTGTTCCTAGTAGTAAATCTTATAATTCGCTTGTCAATTCTTTGGCACTTGGTGGAGAGATTGAGGAGGCAGTAAATTATCTGTGGGAGATGACTGATAAGCAAAGGTCAGCTGATTTTATTACATATAAGACTGTACTGGATGAGATATGTAGACGAGGAACAGTTCAGGAGGGCACGAGGTTTTTGCAGGAGTTGCAAGAAAAGGACCTTGTAGACGGGCATGCTTATAGGAAGCTTCTATATGTGCTTGAAGATGACTATGGGAATTCAGTGAGCAGAATTGATTCAGGTACTGTAATCTTCCATTCTTTTACTATAGTTGGCTTTTTCTTTAGTTTGAAAGCCAGGAGTTATATTTACAATTTTGCATGCTATGTGCCAAGTTCATATTGTCTTTTTGATATCACATGTATAGTAAGGCACATCCTAATTTGTGTGGCTAACAGTGGGTTTATAACTTCTTGGGCTGTTTGACTAGCTTCCTTCCTATCATCCCTCTTCCCGTCTGCAAACACCTTGCCCTCTTCTTGGGCTGTTGGATGATGGGCTAGTCAGGCTGCCCAATAAGCTGAACATGCTGAGGCTAATGTTGACAATCAAGTCCTGGATCAGATCAAATGCCTCAGAATGGAGTCAAATGAAATAGGTTCAAACCTTAATGGATGAAGGATTATGAATATGAAGTACTTTAGCCTGTTTTAGTGGTGAATTTGGAATAAAAGATATGGTCTGCGAGGAGTTGTTGGAGTGAGTCCTGAAAGGAGTTTGTTAGGGTGGTTATTTTGTATTGTTGTATTGTGTTGTTTGCTTGCCTGTAGGTTGTATTTATCATTAGAGGGGTTATTCTTATGTAGGTGATGCAATATATGGAGAAGCTAGTGAATGAAAATATTCATTTTCTCCCATTATTGTTTCACTTTTGTTGTGAGGAGTCTCCTCCCCTCAGAGAGTTAGTTCCCTTTTTTTCCTATCAGATGCCACCTTCTTGGTCAGCACAGAAAATTGACCTTACACGTGCTTTTCATGGAAGCAGTATTGTTGAAGAACACAAAGGTTGTATAGGATGGTTCATGCCTTATATTCTGTGCTACACCAATATGCACACCCACACACCCACACAATGAAGGACAATGCCTGAAATGTACAGCTTGTAAAAGTTCATTTACTGATTTAGTTGTTTTCATTATGCTTAGAGCAAATGCAGTTTTGAGAAAACTTTCTTAGCATTTGGCCTTGTTGAACATTTACACCTTGCTTTGACTCTCATCCTATCAGCAAAGATGTTGAGCTAATCCAAAGCATTAACTCGGGAGAGTGTAATATTTTCCTCAGTCATTTCTGCTAGTAGTTGTTTTGTTATGGATGAACTGTTAGTTAGTGAATCTGTCAGCTTCTCTAATTCTGTTATAGTAGTAATTCTCTCGAGTTAGGGGCTCAAATGTAAAAAAATATGAGCATCTCAACTTCTATTGTATCTGATTTTTCAATTCAGAAATACATTTTCTCAGTTTTGCTTACAAAATATCTCTATTTTCTCTGAACTCAAGATCTGTAGTATAGCTCAAATCTATTCCTCACACCACCCTTGGCAAGAAAATATGCATTCCTTTTACTTTAACTCAACGTTTATGGAAAAATGAGGTTCCCAATGCCTTGCCAAATGACTATTACGTAGATGATCACATTCTAGAGTGTGGAAAATTAACATCACAACTGTATCATGAATACAGCTTAATTAAATATTCAGTTTATGTTTTTTTATTGAGTGGGATTTTTATTCACAGCTTATATGTGAACTTTACTGAAATCAGTTAAAAACAAATTATTTTTGTAAGTTTTCTAGTGAAGTTTATTAAAATAAACAAAAAAGAGTTTATAAAAAGAAGTACTTGTTTCTAGCAATCGGAGGACCACTTTAGAGTTAGATGATTAGATCACTCGAGTTCAATCATGGCCCTAAGATAGGCCAGGGTTGCCAAAAGCGTTGCTCTCATCATTTATTGGTATTCCTCACTGAAATAACTGAAAACCAACTTAGACAAATGCTATTGTGTGATATGACTTGTCGTAAATTTAACGTGGCAATATCTTAATTGTTCGTGTTAATGAATACCTTGATTTTTAGATAACAATTAAATTCATTCAAGCTAATAAGTAAAAGCGTTTATCGGTGTAAGCAATCTTAATTACCATTCAATATATATGAACTAAAGTTAAGAATTTAATTTAAATATATTGATAGTGTAAATATTTTCATCTAACTATCGATTGTTATGTACAGTAATTTTATAGAGTTTTACGACAATTTTGAAAGTCATACTTCACATAATTTCTGATTAGTTTGTAAGTGTAAATGATTTTCCAGTAATAATGCATGAAAATAAAACTCAAAAGTTAATGAGTAAAAACTTTTATATTGTTAGTATATTAAATCAAATCATTTTGTTATGCTGTGTTTTTTTAAAAATTAATAAAATGTATTGACCTAAACAGAAGAGAATAGTATATTCTACACAAGGTTATATTGAAAAGACTTTTTCTACCCAAACGGTGTAATTTGTTTTCAAAATTAATAAATTAGTGTATTTTTTTAAAAAAAAAATTGGGATAAGTGGTAGTTGATGAGTATAATGTTGGATCGAGTGGCCTTATAGAATAATTAAGAGGGGGAGTTGAATTAATTATTCCTAAACCTTCACTAATTAAAAAATTACTCTTCTAAGGGTTTTACTAAATTGTTAAGAGAATGATGAGTAGAAGAGAAACTTAACAGAAAGTAAAAACGGAAATTAAATGCACAGCAGAAAGTAAAAGAGTAGGAAAGAAGAAAACAAACACACAAGAGTTTTTATACTAGTTCGGCAACAACCCGTGCCTACATCTAGTCCCCAAGCGACCTGCGGTCCTTGAGATTTCTTTCAACCTTGTAAAAATCCTTTTACAAGCAAAGATCCACAAGGGATGTACCCTCCCTTGTTCTCTTTGAACTTAGTGGATGTACCCTCCACTAGAACTAATCCACAAGAGATGTACCCTCTCTTGTACTCAGTCAAACCCAAGTAGATGTACCCTCTACTTGTACCACAAAGGATGTACCCTCCAATGTGTTGAGACAAAGATCTCAGGCTGTTAAACCTTTGATACTTTGTGAATGGGGATACAAAAGAATTCTCAGGCGGTTAGTCCTTTGAACACTTTTGTATTAGGGAAAGGGAAGAATCAAAAGAATTCTCAGACTATGTCATTTTGAATTCTTTGACAAGGGAGAAGGGAGACACAAAAGAATTCAGGCGGTTAGTCCTTTGTTCTTTTGAAAAAGGGAGAAGAGAGACACAAAAAGAATTCAGGCGCTTAGTCCTTGGCGAATTCTTTTTGGCAAAGGGAAAAGAGAATGAAAAGATGAATAACACAAGTTTTCAAGGTTTGGAAAACCAGAAAACTTCAGAAAGCTTTTGGTACAAAGAAGAAGAAGAAGTTCAAAGAGATTCAAGGCTTGTAAAGGATTGATTGGAAAAGTAAAGTATGAAAGAATGAATTGATTGAATTTCTTAAAAAATACAAAACAAAGTCTTGCTTTTATAGACTCTTCATGTCAGGTCAAGAAGACCATTTAGAAGAGTTATAATTTTTAGGTTAACTTAAAACCAATTTGAAAAAGTCAAAAACTTTTTTGAAGAGTTACATCTTTTGATTTATCAGAAACAATCACTGGTAATCGATTACCAAATTAGTGTAATCGATTACACAAGGCTTTTAAGTGAAAGGATATGACTCTTCACATCTGAATTTGAATTTCAACGTTCAAGGGCACTGATAATCGATTACCAAAACATTGTAATCGATTACAGCTTTTTGAAAATAATTGGAACGTTGTAAATTCAATTTAAAAACTTTTTCAAAACAATTTTGCTACTGGTAATCGATTACAACAATATGGTAATCGATTACCAGAGAGTAAAAACTCTTTGGTAAAGGTTTTGTCAAAAACTCATGTGCTATTCAAAGTTTTGAAAAAAATTTTAATACTTATCTTGATTGAGTCTTTTCTTCATTCTTGAATCTTGAGTCTTGAATCTTGATCTTGATACTTGAGATCTTGAATCTTGATTCTTGATTGTAGGCTTTCTTCTTGAGTCTTGAATTCTTCTTGATTCTTGAACTCTTGACTTGTTCTTGATTCACTTAAGATGTTCTTTGATTCACTTGAGTTGTTCTTTGATCTTTTGAGTTTTTTGTTCATCACCTTCGTCATCATCTTTTGTTGTCATCATTGTTATCATCAAAACATCTTTGAATCATTTTTGATTCATCATGAAGCTTTGCTTCCACATATAATTCTGTGTTTGTCATATATATATATATATATATATATATATATATATATCAATTTCTTATCAAGCATATAATGTAGTCCTTATGCATATTCCTTATATATGTAGTGCTTTATTGTTATGTCAAAAATCATATTATGTAATTGAATAAAAACACATCATTGTATATTCAAATAGATATGCTTGATAACGAGTAAAATCAAGTTTATTGTTTCTCTTGGTGCTTGTCATATTCTTCACAACTCAACTTTCTTAATATTTTCTTAAAAATCAGTCATATTTGATTAGGGGTATTCAACTGTTTGACTCAACTTGACAAAAATCTAAAGATCGAAACTGAATCAATTAAATAAGTTTAAATTCTTAAACAATCCAACTTAAACTGAACCACTATAAGCCAATTGTAATTAGTTTAGCTATTAGGTTGGTGTTTTGTCAACCACCCGACTCCAGCGGAATGTGTATTCTATTATTAATATTTTTATTACTTTTTGGCTTTTTTTTGCTATTATTTAGTCGTGTAAACCAAATATAGCAAAATATGTTGTTTATACCTCTTTTAATGACATGCTTATTTGTGAATTTTGGATAAAATCATATATATTTTCTTTTTTTTCAAAACAGAATTTTGCATTTTGTAAAATAGGGGATTCTGTTGATTTGAAACAACCGAACACATTTTTTTATTAAATTGGTTTAGTTTGGTTTGCATCGAGATTTTTTTTTTTAAAATCCAAACTAACCAAAACCAATAAAAAAATGTTTGATTTTAATTTCATTTTCTCCCAAATTCTATCCCATGGAACCTGTAAATCACCCATGTTTGATATAAATGAAACAAGAAATTAAGAGTGTAACTTGAGCCTGAAAATTGAGATTTCAAATATGTAAGCTATATGCTTGACGTTTGAGCCATATATCTAAGACCTACAAATGGCATTAACACTATCAGCCAGACAAATAATCCCCCAATGGAGAAATTTTGACAAAATGAACAAATTTAACATCACAACATTGATCAGGTCAAATTGAACTCCGCCCTCTACTAAGTTACGTTAATGATGTACATATACACATACAATATCTTAATAGGAGAATGGGAATTAATGATTAAAAGGATGAACTTTAATTTCACATAGTTAAACAAAATAAAAAGATATAAACATAACAAAGAGAAGCCAACTTAAACTAATAAGATGTACTTATAATTAAACATGGCAACAATAAAAGTTGATAAAAATCAAATTCATATCCTATAAGGATATGTGTTTGAATCACACCAACGATATGATGATTTTGTTGATAGGTTGTGAGTACTCCTAAATATTTTTTTAAACTTGGAGGCCTACTATAATTCCAGCAAATTTTCGAAATACAACCCACCCACGACAATAATACAACACAAATAGTAACATAATAGAGTCCAGAAATTAATAGTGGTGAAGAATTAACAGGCTATGGCGCTATGCAGCTTTTGCAGTTAAATCCAGGTAAGTATGAAACAGATCATGCAGGATGACGTCATCAAGATCTCCATATTCCACAAAATCACTTTCAAAGTTGTTTCTGTGGATACCCTTTTGTTGATTTGTGTGCATAGCACCTCTTTGCCTCTTCATGGCCTTCCTCCTACGCTCATGATCTGCCATCCTACACCATCAAAGAGCATGAATCAATTAGAGAGAGAAAAAGAAAAACATGGAGGAGAGTGAGAGGGAGTTAAAGTTATTAGTAAAATAGTGTACTCTTTAGGGAGAGCAAGAGGGTGAGTAATTCCAGAGAGACAAAGTGGAAGGCCATGAGTTGCACGAAGGTTTAGCATGGACTGCATTTGAGTTTTGAGGGAAGGACATGGACAGAGAGAAAAAGGTAATAAATAATAAGGACAGTCTTTGATTGATTTGTGAGCATTTATTTGTTTGTGTGTGACGTCTCTCTCGTCCTGTCCACCCAGTGTGTTTTTATGGCAAAAGGATCACATTTTACGATAGCTAGTAATTATTATTTCTGTAATTTTGGACCATGGGGCATGGTAAAATTCTTTTACCTTTTTTTATTTGTTAAATAGCAATCAATCAATGACATGTCTGTCGGTTGGTTGGTTGGCTTAACATTCAAACTTCACCACAAAATTGGAAATTCTAGTCTTTTACTTTAGGCAACTTTGTTTAAATTTAAAATAAGTAATTTTAAAATAACAAATTTGCATTGACGTGAAAATTAATTATGACTACCCTGAGCTTGAAGGCAATATTTTTGGTGAAACTATACATGTTGGCATGACACTGATGCCTTGATCAATAGTAACATTATTATTGTTTTTTCAGCAGGAAATTTCTATGCACCTTCTAAAGATAAGGTCTCTGCTCTCTAGAGGCAGCACAAGAGATGGAAGGAAAAAAGCACGTGCAGTTTTGGGCATTTAAAATTCACTCTACTCGCATACCAACATTCATGTCAATCCAAAGGGAACGCAGGTATATACCATGCATGCCCCACAAGATTTTTTTAGCTGAATGTGCGTATAACTAGATTACTCTTTTTTTCTCAATTGTCTTCACCTTTCTCATCACATGATTGTGAAACAGGAGCTGCTATGGTAAAGGTACAAGTATTTTTTTCTCTTCAGCAAAGACAATGGTATCCTAAGGTAGGAAAAACAGTGACAAATCTAGAAATTTACTTTAGTGGGCAAAAAAATAATTTACAAAGAAAAATATTTAATTAAACAATTTTTCAAAAAAATAAAATGAAATCTAACTTAATGAGTCAATTCAACCCTCCCTTAATCCATTGGGTTGATGAGTAATATAGTTTAACGAGTTGAATCACATAAATGACTATTTTGAAAAAGGGATTGACGCGCCAGATTCAACCTATTTTGACATCCTTTCCTAAGATATGCTCATGAATAACAGATTAAACCTTGATCCATAGTAAAGTTACCATATTACATTAAGACAAGATAATTTGCTCCTGAAAGACCTTGGTTCTGTATCAGATAATCTAGACCAACTCAATGCAAGTTTCTATAAATACAATCAACGTTATTATAGTTTGTGAAAATTTATTACATATTATCACTTTGGTGAAATCATTATTGTCTTGAACATGAAATTTATTTCACAAATACTCAACTCTTGCTCACAATGTCTCAGCCGCTCCATGCACAGAATATTATCGTTTTTAACTGGTTCAATTGCTGCCTATTCAACAAAGTGTATAATAAAAAAGAGATAAAAAGAAAAATGACATAAAAATATATAAAAAAAGAGAAGAGAAAAAGGTTATCCAATACCAGTGAATGTCGATAAATAAACATTAAACTAAAAAAATAAGTTACAGGAAAATTTACAAAAAAGTATCGTATAATATCTCTCCTAACACAATCATACTGTCGCTTTTAATTAAATGAAAAGTTAAAGCTTCACTTAATCCATGAGTGCACAAGCATTTAAATAAAAGAATGATTATGCCAAATTCTCTGATGCCAAAGACACAAGAAACATTCATCAATCAAAAGGAAGAACCAAAGTATAATTATTCTTAGAACCCTACCATCAATTCCAGGTTGACTATTACCTATAGAGGATGTCTGCTAATTTATCGTACCACCTTATATATTCTGTACACAAATTGTTCCTTATGCAGAAATGTACAAGTAGATGTTATAAGCAAGCCAGAATCCCGAGTTTCCGAAAAAAACTTGTGTACAAGCATATTTCTCAAAAACCAAAATTCCAAGTCTTTCAATAATCCAGCTGCATCAACAGAAAGCCAAAACTAATTCTTCTTGCCAAGCATAAGAAAAAGATTGTTGGAAAAGATATCTCTCATTTCAATGATTTTTACGTCTCTAAGTCCAAAACTAATTCTTCTGGCCAAGCGTACGAAGAAGACTATTGGAAAAGTTGGAAAACGTATCACTCATTTAGATGATCTCTATGTCACTATGTCTCACTTGTGACTTCCGATTATAAAAATGCCTTGCTTAAAAAAAAAGAAGCAAAACTAGTTCTTTCTAAGAAGAGATCGAGTAGACATAAAATGAATTCAATTGAGATAAATGAATTCAATGCACAAAGAAAGTAGATTTTATTCACAACTCAAGAACACATCACACATCTCAACCAAATAAAAGGAACAAAAAACTCAAAACAGAATTCCACTAGGCACTAGCACTACCAAATAAGCCCTATTCGAAATAAAATGATTAAATTAATAAACATCCATAACCACATCATTGGCAAAGCTTCTAATAGCCTTAGGCAGCATGTGCACCTTCTCTTCTTCCATCTTTATCTTCCCTGCATCTTCTGGTGGTGCAGCCCATGCTGATGGAAGGATCACGGCCACATGCTGAGCATCAACGGCACGCCGCAACGTGCCCTCGCTCATCCCAAACGCCGCCGCAAGCTCAGGCCCCATCATGGTCCTGAGAAGGGACACAGCACCAGCCAGAAACTGTGGCTTGTTCTTCCTGGCAGAGGTGGAGAACCCAAAGAACTCTAAGGGTCCATCCCTTGATGCTATTTGACAGAAGGGGAAGTATCTCGGCACAACAAACACCTCCCCTTGTTTGATTTTAGTGTTCATTGCTTTGCTTCCGTTTGGAAACACTATATGAAGTTCACCATAACCACTCAGCACTATGCTATACTCATCTGCTCTTGGATTAACAATGAACAATGGATGTGACAAATCACAATTAACTTGTATGAATTGTTAGGACAAAATTTCAATATAGTACTTTAAGTATATTTGTGTCATTCTCCAATACAAAAATTGGCATTGTCCAAATTAATGAATGTCCAACGTAATAATATTCAAAGGAAAAAGTGTTTCTAATTGGAGTTTCATCTTATAACCTATGCTAAGATTTAATGTAAACCTTTATTAGGCTGATTAGCTGATTACCAAGATAAAACTTCAATTAACTTCAATTCTGATCGGAGAACACCAAAAGTACCTAAAAGAAATGCATCTAAGTTTTGTACATATTCAAATGCTAAACTAAACCAAAATTGACATTTCATCTTGGTAACTATGATTGGATAATGAAGTACTTGTCCAAGTTTTGTTAAAGTTTTTACTCCTAAATATTGAAGGACTAGTTTGCATACCGCTGTGAGATTGACATGGAAAACACCGATGTCAGGTTTGCTGAGTGGATAATACTCGCCTCCATGAAATACTCCATGTATTGATTTTACCAAGTTGGCATCGGGAAATGCAATCCCCCGCTAGAAATATAGAACTGTATTATTATTTCGACATAATAGATTATGCATTTCACTACACAAAGTCTAAAGCATTAGAACAAAAACCTGAGTGAAGAAACCAACATGGATCCAAAAATCAAATAAAAGATTTTCATACTCTGGGCTAAAAAAGCTTACACCGCCATTATCAATTGCCATAACATAAATTAATTAGAAACAACACTTCCAACTTTGAGCTTGTCAGCAGCCAAGACATACGAGACAGGAACCACCTGTTTTGATGAATCATGCGAGATTTCTCCCTCAATTTTATTGCCTCCCTCGTCAATACATTGATCATCTTTACGTTCTACCTCAATTAGCTTTTGCTTGCTCATCCCAGTGTACATTTTTCTTCTTACCTCCTTTCGTGCTTCCCTTTCAGATAGTTTCAAATCTTCAAACTCCTGCTCAAACTTCACTTCATCCTCGGGTGAAAAGAATACAACCTCCTTATTGCCAAGCTCTTCATACAACTTCTCAATCTTAGCCTTCCAAAGGATGCCCATTTCAGTGTCCATCTTGTGATAAGGAGTTTTCAGCAAGTACTCATCAATCCCACCTGCCTTGTCTATGCATCGTAGGGCATGGGTGGTGACTTTAACACGAACGTGACGATCTAGGATATAACTAAAGAGCCGCTTTTCCTGGACATTAGGTTTCCAAGTTCTCCTTGACCTGTCAAAACCATCAGAGAAAGAACAAATTATCATCAATACTTTCTGTTTCATTCTCTCTTAACATATTTAAAAGGTAAAAGAACTTCCTAACATAAAATTGAGCAACCAACAAACAACATTTAAGTTCTGAACTATTTTGGGATCACTAAACTAAGAGAATCATCCAGTGACTATCATGCATAGGGAAGATCACACAAGAGATATCACACATACTGCAAGCAGAACTTTTGGAATCCATATTCAGTGTAACAAATATAGGCAACTGTTAACAGTACATGTAATTCCAAACATTATTAGTACAAAACATCAACAAATCACTGATTCTATTATTTAACATCTAAGACTAAAGAATTGAGAGGACCAAGTTTCTAACAACGGTAGTAGATATAAACAATGACAGGAACATGTCAATAACAAGTACAGTTTAGAACTCAATCCGAATTATAACCACTGACAAAGGGTCCATCGAAGAAAATTTAGCCAGCGTTGGCCCCACTTGGAGAGTCCAAGAAATTGACAGTTTAAACTAATGATTGCAACCTTCCTCCATGGAAAATGGAATTTCCACAATTCAACATTAAGAGAGTTGAGAGAAATTAAAAGAGAAGAGGAGATTGAGATTGAGATTGAGAAAATCAATATTATTCAAAGCTGTTAGGCACTAACCGACTAAACTATCAACTAATAACAGACTAACTACTAACTACAGTAGTTAGAATATCAGTTAGCTGACAGAAACAAAAAAGAAACACTGCAAGTAATGTATACACTCTTGTACTCCCTCACAAGCTCATGAGGGGTTGGAAGAATGTCTTTCAACTACTCTGAGCTTGAACCTGAATGAAAGAAATGAAGAAGGGGATAGTATTAAATTTTATAGTGCAACCAAGGCATCCGAAAGGTCCCCTTAAAAACCGGTTCATAAGGGGGTGGTCTACCCAGCTATATAAGCACTTATCATGTTCATGAATTACCCGATGTGGGACTATTCTTAACACGCCCCCTCGAGCCAGGGCTCGTCACCACAAAGCGAGGGCTGGCGGCACCCACTGGACAGAAGTAGAAGATGGCTCTGATACCATATTAAATTTTATAGTGCAACCAAGGCATCCGAAAGGTCCCCTTAAAAATCGGTTCATAAGGGGGTGGTCTACCCAGCTATATAAGCACTTATCATGTTCATGAATTACCCGATGTGGGACTATTCTTAACAGATAGAGCCTTGGTCAGAATATCAGCCAGTTGATCCATGGCAGGAACATGAACAACATTGAATTGTTTGGTGAGAACTTTCTCTCCGACAAAAAGAGATCCAGGTCTATATGCTTGGTTCTTGTGTGAAGAACAGGATGATGAGCTAATGAAACAGTGCTGGTGTTGTCACACAGAATAATAGAAGTAGTGTAAGCTACTGAGAGTTCAGAAAGAAGAGACTGAATCTAGGTAACTTCTGCTGCAATAAGAGCCATGCTTCAATGTTCTACCTCAGTACTAGACCTTGCAACAACTAATTACTTCTTAGACCACCAAGAGATGAGATTAGGTCCAAGAAAAATAGCAACTCCAGAAGTAGCCTGATAACTGCTAAATAAGAGTTGTTTTTTTTTTATGAAAATAGAATTAAAATACCTTTAAAAATAATTATTTAGCAGTTATCCATGCTTAATTGTTAAGAATTGATATATTTTTTATTTACAGCTTGCAGATATAAAAAATGGAGGGATTAAAAGTAAAAAGATGCAGAAAATATGAAAAAAGATGAAGGTTTGAGCATCAGGCCCATCCCAAGACGCGCAGCGCGCGCTAAACGTGAAAATTGGTACCTGTGCTAAGCGAGCAGAGCGCGCTAAGCGCGAGTACGCAGGCCCAAATCCACTCTAGCAACTATAAAAACGGAGTCAAGCCAAAGGGAAAACACAACCCCGGAGACTCAGAGCTCTCTAATGAATACATCCTAAGCCTGGGTATCTCTAATAGGGGAAATCCTTCTTTTTATGTCCTTTTTCCATCCCTTCTCCTCCATCAATTTCTATACCCCTTTTCAAGTGTAAGGCCCCTTGTGGTTATGAGAAGCTAAACCCCTAGTTAGGGTCTGGCAGGCCTAAAAAGCCAAAAGATGTATTGTACATTTCATATTTATCAATGCAAACAAATGTTTTCTTTCCTATTATCCTTTCTTATTTTAATTTCATGTATCATTATCCTTGCATCATCTTTAAGGGTTAGGTGCTCGACAGAGGGTAATCCTTAATAGAAAAACAAGGAAGGTTTTGCATGCATCTGTTTTAGGAATTAGTCGCTCGACAGAGGATAATTTCTAATAAAACTAAAAGGAAGGGGTATCTTAATAAAACCATTGCTAGACATAGAGTGATTGCATTATGCTCATGCATCAAAGCAAACATCTAGAATTAGAACTTCATGCATTTTATCTATTGAGTTTTTGCAAAGACATTTGGGAGATAGATAGGTAAGATAGGCTTGTCATCGTGAGACATCAGGGACAAGTATTCTAACAGATGTGGGTAGGAAAAAATTCACCAAATTGATAAAAAAAAATATAAAATAATACATCTTAGGCAAATAAGACAGGCTAGGTTCCAACATTATCACATTCTAAATTTATCTTTCTTTATCTTCATCTAAATCTTTTTTTTTTTTCTTGTCTCTTACTTTTCTTATCTTATCTTTTTTATCTTTATCATCTTTTAATTTAAATCTTTTATCTTTTTTATCTTCTATTTTTATCTTTAAATCTTTATCTTATCTACTATCTTCCTGCATCTTTTATTTTAAATTCCTTATCTATTGCTTGTAATTTGGGTTTGCATCAATCTAAGTACAAACAAAGTCCTTGTGGATTCGACACTTGGACTTCTGAGTACTTTACTACTTGTGAGAAATTTGGTGTACTTGTCAACGAGTTAACAAGACCTCCTATCATCAGGATCAGAGGCCCAATCTGCATCACAATAGGCATGAAGAGGAAAGGGATGCCTAAGAGAAGCAGACTCTGAAAGTGTAGACTAGACCCCAAGAAACAGTACCCTTAAGATACCTTAGAATCCTTTTCACAACCAACCAGTGTTGCTCAGAAGGTTTAGACATGAACTGACAAACCTTGTTGACAAAGAAACTAATCTCTGGTCTTGTAATAGTGGCATTCTGCAAAGCACCAACTATGGACCTATATAAGGTAGGATCAGAAAAATCTTCAGAACCAAACTTGGTCAATTTACAACCCCCAACCATAGGAGAAGAGATAGGATTTGATTCATTCATTTAAGTCTTGGGCCCATAAATCTTTGATATACTTTCATTGAGTTAAATTGATAGAACCATCATTCTATCTTTGAACTTCAATACCCAAAAAATAGTCCTAGTCACCAAGATCTTTGAGGGAGAAAACAGAATTCAGTTTTGAAACAACAAATGAATCAAAGTGGTGTTGTTTCCCGTTATAACGATGTCATCTACATAAACTAAGATGTAGACAACAAACTGATTCTCAGAAAAAACAAAGAGAAAAGGATCACATTTGCTTGAAGAAAACTTGAAGCTCAGAAGAGTAGCTTTTAGTTTGTCAAACCAGGCTCTAGGAGCCTGCTTTAGGCCATAAATAGCTTTATGTAGTCTGCATACTTGAGGCTTATTGGAAGACACAAATCCAGGAGGTTGAGTCATGTAAACCTCTTCCTCAAGAATGCCATTAAGAAAGGCATTGTTGAAGGGGCCAATTGTGAGAAATAGCAAGAGAAAGAATCCACCTAACAGTCACAGGTTTGATTACAGGAGAGAAGGTCTCCTTGTAATCAAATCCCAACTGTTAGTGAAAACCCTTAGCAACAAGCCTAGATTTATACTTGTTGACTGAGCCATCTGGATTTTCCTTTACTCTAAACATCCACTTACACCCAATTTCTGTTCTAGTAGGACAAAGATCAACCAAAGTCCAAGTACCATTCCTTATTAAAGCATCATATTCAGATTGCATAGCTGAGTACCAAGAAGGATCGGCAATAACAGCTTGGGTTGATTTGGGTTCAAGATGAGCTAGTAAAAGAGTAGGAATAATTCTGGGTTTAACAATGCCAGACTTTGCACGGGTACAGATAGGATGGGTATTAAGAGGTCTGTTTGGTCTTGTGGTATAGTAGTATTGGTCTGGTCTTGTGATAAAATGGGATTTTGGTCTTGAGGTAAGTCAATATTAGTGACATTCAAGGGTTGTGAATGGGAAGTGCTAGGAAGTTGTTCACTGCGAGAAGCATGCTGTTCACTGTGATCAGGTGAAACAGATGAAGGAAGTGAGGATAAGGTGTTAGTTTTGTTACTAGATGATGATGCAGGCTGAGATGAAGGTAACACAGTAAGGGTGGATGTAGTATCAGGAACTTCAGAAGTTATTGAAGATGGCTCAGGAAATAGGGTAGGATAAGGGAAGCTATTTTCATTGAAAATGACATCTTTAGAAATATACAATCTGCCATCAGCAGCTAGGCACTTGTAACCTTTGTGCGAAGGAGAATAACCCAAGAATACACACTCTTAAGATCTGAATTGAAGCTTGTGCTTGTTGTATGACCTTAGCAAAGGAACTTCATTATTGATAGCAGATGAGGGCAATCTGTTGATGAGTTAGATGCTTGAGACAAAAGCATGATCCCAATAATGAAGAGGTAGCTTGGCTTGAGATAAAAGAGTGAGACCCAGCTCCACTACATGTCTATGCTTCCATTTTGGTGATGAGTATAAGGACATATTAGTCTATGCTGAATACCATGCTCTGTCAAGAATTTGGTAAAAGGTCTGAACTCCCCTCCCCAATCAGATTGAACAGCCTTGATAGACATATTAAACTGATTTGAAACCATAGTTTTAAACAGTTTGAAGATTTCTAAAGTGTCAGATTTATTCTTAAGTACATCCAAGTGCACCTGGTATTAGCATCAACAAAAGTAACATAATACCAAAAACCAGAAGGAGATGGGGTAGGTCCCCAAAAATCAGTAAAGATAAGATCAAAAGGTTTTGCATAGACAGTATGAGAAAGAGAAGAAGGAAGTCTATATGACTTTCCAATACAACAGTGATTACAAAAATCTGTTGGTTCTTTATTAATATTTGGAATATTACAAAGTCGAAATACAATTTTCCTAGCAGCAACACTAGGGTGACCAAGCCTAGAGTGCCATGTTGCCAAAGAAGTAGCACTACTAGTAGCTGTATTTACAACATTCTTATCTACAACAACTTTATTGGATGAAACATTGAAAATCAGAGTCACTAGTGATTGTATTTACAACAGGACTTTGTACAGAAGCTTTAACAGAATTGCAAACATTTGAAGGAAGCTTGCACTTGGGCATAGAATCAAGAAGTTGAGGGAACTGATAGAGACCATCACTCCCCACAAATCCTTTTAGTAGAACAAGTTTAGAATCCTGTGATTTAACAAGACAAAATGATGAGTGAAACTCAAAAACACATTATCTTCGCAAAACTAATTGACACTAATGAGATTCTTAGTAATAGAAGGAACAAATAATAAATTAATAAGAGTAAGAGAAAACTGAGGATTAAAGGGAGAGGAAAAGGTGGAAACATCTGAGGAGTTAATGGTGAGGCCCTGACCATTACCAATAGTGATTTGGTCAGGCCCCTCAAAAGGTGTCACCTGTTGTATGTTCTGTGACATATTAATCACATGATGGGAAGCACCAGAATCACGATACCAAGTCTGAGTCTGAGTGGGAGCAAATGATGGACTGGTCAGATAAATCTGAGGATTGGACTGCTGTTTAGAAGATTGCTGATTAGTCTGCTGTGGCTGCAGATACACATACTAAGGTTGAGCAGATGCCATGAGTGGCTGCTGAGGTGAAGCAAGCACATACTGAATGGGTTGAGAATACTGAACTTCCTGAGAAGTCTGAGCATTGGAAGCTTAAGTAGATTGAGTAGGAGCAAGTGAAGTTGGTGGAGGAAGAGTAGGAACATAATTCTCCTCTAGTCTGTGATAGCAATAAGAAGCACCATGACCAAATTTGTAACAAATTTGACATTTTACATCAGCAAACTACCTCTATCACCACCACAGCCTGAACCACAACCACCACGGTTGTTCCAGCCAAAATTCCGACCACCACAACCACTGAAAAATCAATTTCCATTGTAATCATTTGCAGAATTGTCCTCAGAAGAGGTCTGAGTGGTCAAATTAACTTGAACTTGAGAGTTAGTGTTCATAGACTGTGGATGAACAGAATTATCAAGAGAAGAACTTCCAGAGTTGAGATTAAAAGATCCTAAACCTTTAGTAAGATTAATAGAACCTAAAGCTCGCTTACGAGATCGACCAATGCGCACTTCACGCGCGAGCAACAAAGTTTCAACTTCATCAACAGTAAACAGATCATAACGACTAGTAACAAGAGAAATATATGATTCATACTCATTAGGAAGACCATCGAGACTTAGGTCAAGATGTTCAGAATTGGAAACAATTTTACCAATCGTAGTCAACTCATTAACAAGCATCTAAACATAAAAAAAATAATCAAAAATAGATCGATGATCGAGAGATTTCAAAGCTCATTACGAACTTGACGATCCTTAGCTTGTGTTAGGGATTGAAAGTGAGATTGAATCTGATCCCCAAGTTGCCACAGTGATTGGCATCCAATGACTCACAAAAGAATGTCACTGGAGATGGTGGATTGCAACCATGCAAGAAGAAATTGGTCTTGTTCGTACCAAACACTATACTCACTGGTGACTTTATCAGCATTGCGATCTTCAATCGAAGCATACTTTTGTGGAATTTTTGGACTAACAATGTAGCCTTCAAGATGATGACTACAAATAACAGGTTCAACCTGTAGAATCCAAAGAAGATAATTCTTCATGTTCAACTTTTGAGAAATGGAATGTGCAAAGTTCTTCGAAGAAGCATTCATAGCACTCATTGACGGAGTTGGCTGCGGCAGTGGGGAGGAAGGAGGAGAAACCAGAGAAGGAATTGATGTGGAAGCCATGAACACAAGTTTGGGTTTTGACCTAAGCTTTGAATACCAAAAGAGTTGAGAGAAGAGGAGATTGAGATTGAGATTGAGAAAATCAATATTATTCAACCCCAACTGACTCATTACGAAGATGAATATACAACAAGTGCAAAGGCAACATGCAAATCAATCATCTCCCTTCACCAACAAAAGCAGCCACCCACTGAGCTGGGGGATGCAAGTCAAGTAGGCCACCCATGCAAAAGATAGAGGATTTAGAAAAGAAAGGGGGAAACAAAGAAAGAATCAAAGAACTGAGTTAGTACCTACTGCAGGCAAAGCCATGAAAACAGGTAAAGTCCCCATGCAAGCAATATAGCTTGCAATTAATAACAATGACCATCATGCTACTTAAGAACTATACACAACAGGTCTGTGTTCCACACTCCATAATCATGGGCATCTTACGATTGACAAGATGCTCATCATGATAGAAGCAAATAACTTTACTAACCAGTTACAGAAATGCACAATAAGTTTTACATTGCACAGCAGCTAAATATGTTTCTGAACACACTTTTAGGGAGTTTCTGGGGGAACATTGATTTGCTGACAGTTCTTGGAGCAATTCTTCTAGTTCAGCTCCAGGTGATTTGCCAGGAACAAGTTGAGCAAAATGTTACAACAGTGTACTTTATACACTGTTCTATGGTGCCCTAGTCAGAGAGAAAATCATGGTCTTTTGGGGAAATTTTTTAGCCTGAGACATTTTTAGCGACAATTGTTTTCATGGCGCTCCACTTTGTTGTACTTTCTGAGGATCTTACCTCCTTTGAAACACAAAAGGATTGAAAGACACTGGAAAGCTGCATCTGTATCAATGCTTTAGCTTTGGTTATGTTATATAATTAGGATACCTTATCCTTTTTTTAATCCTTGAATCTCTTCCCTTCAAAGTTCAAACTATTTATTCTTTTATCTAGAAACAGCTTCTTCCAAAACATCCCCCCTAGGGCAACTGTTTTGACTTCTTCAACCCGAGCTGTTCCCTCCCCCATAGATGAAATGTCGAATTTATTACTTCAATGGAAGAAAAAAAATACTATTTTCAGAATTTGATAAGAGTCAGAAAACTTAACTAGAACTCTAGAAGCTGGCCTTTGAGCTGAAACAAATTGAGACCATCATCAATTCACCACCATTCAATCCGTGTTTAAACGTTATTTAGATAAATCCATTTCAAAAAGTAACTAAACACACAGTTACTAAACATCAGAAGCTGTAAAAATAGATATAATAGAGTAACACCAGAGGCCACAACATGAAACATTCCACCATTACTCATAAGAGAAGCAACAAACACCAAAACGAAAAATGAATGAAGAATTGGATACAAACTTGTTACCGCCATCTTCACTGACACGATTCCCAAACTGAATGTGTTTCCCGGCGAAGAGACCGCGTTTGGCGCGATTCATCACAATCTTGCTTCGAGGCAAGCATCTCTCCAACGATTCCTTTTCTCTTCGACTCAGACCGTTCTCTCCCACCGTCTTCAGAACTTTCTTCATCATCTCTTTCCCTCTGAACGCCATTTTCCTTATCTCTTTACACTGAGGAAAAAACACTTTAGTCAATTGCGTGAGAGTGTTTTCGATTAACGGAATTTGAAATTTCGGTTATTTGAAAATCTTCGAGAATAGCGTGTGTATCGAAATGAGAAAGCACGCAAAGTGATAATAGAATGGGAGAGGAAGCGAGAACGAGAGAACGGATTTACATATCAGGTCGCTGAACAGAGTGCCGCCGCCGTCACCACCGAGCGCCGCCGCCGTCAGTCGGTCACTTGGAGTGTTTTTGGACAGAGGAAAAGAAGAAGGGAAAGAATGTAACCTGGACTGAAACGGCACCCTATTTGGGCAAGCTTCTTCATACCCAGCCCAACCCGCCACACAGAGGAAAACTAAAGTGGTCCTGTTGGTATTTCTTTTGAAGGAAAAAAAATTATGCATGCCATTCCATCATTAATTATTTTTCTTAACTTTCATATCAATTATCTTAAGATTCATATTAACGATATATTAACGATGACTTGTGATTGAAAAAAAATATTAATGTATTATCATTAATCTCATTTTTTATTGAAATTAATAATAATTTGATACACGTTATTTGATAAAAAAAAATTACCTACAACAAGGAAAATAAATATCTAAGGTTATATTTGACCCAATATTTTATTTAAAATTACAGTTTAAAATAAAATTGATCAAACCTATGGAGTGGCATTATCAACTTTAAATAATTAGTTCATAATTATAATTGGCAACAATTTGGTAAAAGTGAGTCATAAGAACATTGAGAGTGGTGCAACTCATTTTTGTTGCTTCCATTGGTTTTTAAGTGTACACATCACTCATTCTCATTTTTTTAATACAATCACCTTTTAAGCTTTAAATCTTTATAATGGTACACTTTCTTTTAAATGCTTCTAATGAGTCTCACAAAAAACTTACTTCATTATATGTTATTAATAACTTATTTAATAGTTTATAGTTACCTTTTTTTTTTATTGATCACACTATTATCCAACTCAATTTGGATGAAAAATATTAAAATTTGAAACTTGGGTACAAAGTCAGATGGTGTGTCATTTTTTTTCATCACATTTGTCACCACTAATACCTATTGAAGATCCTTGATCCATGAAAAGTGATTGAAACATATGGAATTGATATGGATGAGATGGGATAAATACTGAAAATAGGTCATGTTAGGATTATTTTTTGGGTTGAATAAATTTGAAGAATTTTGAAAATTTTATTGATAATTTGACCTCAAATTTAACCACTGAATCATATGGAATGAATTTTGGTTTTGATCCATTGAATGAAAACAAACCAAAGTAGAAGTTGAGAATTTTTCAAGAATGAAAATGAGATAAATTATAGAGATTTTGATTGTGTAAAAATAATTGAATTGCACTCTATGTTGTAAAAGAATATATTTGTTGCTCAACAGTATATCCGTTGCCAATACATCCATTGCCAACAATATTTGTGTACTAATTATTATTAATATAGCCGTTGGAATGAAATAACATTGTAATAATAATCACATGATTTAACTATTATATTGATAAATTTTACTTTTTTAAAAAAACTTATTATTAAGTGTCATTTACAAAATTTAGTACCTGATGTCAATCAATTTATACATACACATTCTCACGCACACGTCCAAAATGGTTGCAACCTCCTTGAGTAGCTTCGCAAAGAATTGATTACAAGAGTTTAGAAAAGTGCTTTACCCGAATTCATATCCGGTTTCAGCAGTTATTTGAGACAAATATCTTCTGCACAATTGCTCTCGTTGTTTTATCAAGAACAGAAAAATATAAGCATTATATCATCAAATCACATTGTTTGGAAATCAGATGAACTAATTGTATCATATCTCACTATTAGCAAACGCATGTTTTGTATTTCAATAGTGAAGAAGGGGGAGGGAATGAGGTCGTGAGACTGTGGGAGTTGTTCAGTAAAGGACTCTAAATACAACATTTGTAGGACAGACATGTTCAACGGCCCAAAGAAGGGGCAGAAACACTTATTTTATTTTCTTTCCTATACTGCTGCATTGGAGATGAAGCAAAACTATACGGTATTTACATCATAAAATTGGGATGTTTCGCCCAGAAGAATGGAAAAAGAAAAGGGCATTTTTATCCTATTATGTGTACTACTAGTTTGTGGCATAATCACCATCTTTTACTACTTATTACTGTTCAATATTGGTTTCTTCTAGGGTAGCTTGATCTACTTCTATAGAAATGCTGAGTGGGCCTTGTGGGGTTCCAAAAAGTGTGGTAAATATCTGTCTGTGGCATTCATGACAAAAGTAGATATAGGTGAAATGACCTTCATATGGGAGTTTATGTACAGCAGCTCCGGGCAGCAAGCGGTGCACAAAATCAGTCATCGATGGAGGAACCACTTTATCATCCATTCCCTGTAACATTGCACTACAAGTCATATTTCACCTAAAAAAGAGTCAAATGCTGGTGAATATAGAATTAGAGCATGCAAATAAAAATATAGTTTTCTTTTTTCATTTTCGTTTAGTTGAAATGTAAGTCTCTTGATGAAAACACAAGAAACGTGTAAAGAATTTAAATTTAGTTATCATCTACTCCAAGGGAAACATCTACCAGATGGAACGATCTCTACTTCACAAGATGAAAATGCTATCTTAAATTCTGTCTAGCAGAAGGTACAGTAAGACAACAGCAGAAGTGAAACCCAACAGCATCAAATGGGACTGTTACGAAACAAAAGTGAAAACTTGTTTCCTGATTTCACTGTATGCAACAGTTAAATGTTTTCCTTTGATGTGCTCAATAGAGTAATATGCTCGGCTATTAGGAACTTAAAACAGATCAGGTGTCAAGGAATGTAGTAAAAGTAATGATAACTGAAAAAGAAGTGGACTTATGACAAGGAATGGGAAAGATAAGCAAAAGAAGAAAGTCATAACGAGTTGCTGTAATAGAAGATAAAATGGAAGAAAATGTACCTTATATGGTCTGAGCATTAAAGGAAAACTAAGAATAATTAAAGTTAAAACTCTGATACTCAAAATTTTCCCCTGGAAAAAACATCCAAATTGATTTCTAGAACACTTGAAATGAATCTGAAAAACAAGAAAACATCTCAGTGCTGAAAATTGGCTTGAATTGTCTATAAAATAGACTAAAGCAAGTCTGAACTCTGAAACCATTCAATAGTTGCATAGTAAATTTTTTGAATATTTGCATAGCATACTTTTTAGAGAAAAAGGGTTATACACTGACAATGTAAAAAATTTTACACTGTCATCCAATCACAACTCACCATATATGATAAGTTTGTTGACTTTTAAAATAATTATCTTAAAGTAATTCAAACGGTGATTTGTGACCGGATGACAGTGTAAAACTGTTTTACACTGTCAGCGCATAGGCATTAAACTCTATTTTTTATGCATATAATTACATTCATAATCTTTTTATTTAACATACTCTACTGTACCTGTATCCTATATTATCAAATATTTTTTATATCTGCATATTGCGACATTGCTGTTATGTGTTTTTGTTAAAATTGGTTGGATAGAATAATGCATGCAAGTGATTCTGATAATATCATGGATGATTTATGTGAATGAACACACAAGGGAGGAGGAGTCAGGGAATTAAAACATAGATGTACTCACTTGCCATATATGTATAGGGCCAAGAAATCCCATATATTCCTCAGTTTCAGTGAACATTGACTTAAGCCAACTGAGCAAATTACTGCTCTGTTTTCTCTTCTGCAACTTGAGGTCTGAAAGGCTGAAACCCCAATTTGCGACCTGCAAAGCAGCTTCCTCCATGAAGGGTTTCACATTTCTTTGTCTGTTTGATTCTTCCACATCCCTTTGCCAGAATTCCCCATAGATTGGATCTTCCATCAGTGCTTTATCCTGAAAGGGACATTGAGATCTTCCATGAGAGGATGTACAAGTAATATAAATATACATATAAAGGAAAAAGAAAAAACTCTTGATAAAACATGAGCCCTCAGAACCTGCCTTTTGGATGTCTAAAATGCCCTCTTGCTATCAATTTTCCATGTTCAACCAATTGCTATCAATCTCTAATAATCCATGCTTTAAATTTGGGTATTTTAGCGATGTCCAAGCAGAGCTAAATCATATTTGAATATGCCAAGAATTTACTTAATACATCTAACTGGGATATAGGTGACAGATATAAAGTGGACATCAATAGAAATGTTGAATACTTGAAATCGTATATGGATGTCAGTCAAATATTAGGATTTGCCTCCGCTCAAGTGAATGATACAGTTTAGAGTACGAAGTATGGAATTATAACCATTGATTTGGAAAACCAGTGGTTGATTGTGATAAAATATATGCATACACATGACAAACTATGAAGTTAAAATCTATCCCCTTGACTTTCTAATCGAGAGTTATAACTCTTACTTTATCTTTAAAACTGCATCCCTTTTACTTTAAAGGAGTCAAATTCCAAATATTAGACATGTTGACTCAAAGACAAAAAGAGATAAGTAAAACTTCCCTTACCCTATTTCCCAGAGATAATGACAGCCACCTATCAATCTGACCATGCTTTCCTGACAAAAAGCTCCGCCGATAGAAGAAAGCAAGAAGTCTAGGAAACCTCCGAGCTAAGAAGTACATGAATTTTCTTTTTCGTGTCCATTTGTTCCAAGTTCTTCGTCTCTCTTCCTTTGTCATTATAGGATCATATGGGTTCACCATGGGAGCAAACATGGCTGCACCTGGAGAGTTAACAAACAACAGATTCATTTCATAATGCATGGCATGGTACTTACTTTCTCAGAAAAAACTCGGTTCTATTGATGTGACACACATATGACATGTAACATTTTTTCAAAAGGCAGTACTTCATCACTAAAAGATGCAAAACTTATAACAACTCACTTTAAACAAGTCATTCAAGTGTTTTTAGACGAGGCAAAAGAACAAAAGGCCTAAAACATTAAGTAATGACTGTTGTAATTTAAAAAGTAGATGTACAAGAGAGTAACTAAAAAAGCTCCAAATTCCGTCAAACTAAACAGATTGAAAAATTGCATGAAAATAAAAAGATAAAAACACAGAACAAACAAATAATACCAGCAAGCCTATCAGGAATGTATCTAAGCGCAGCCCAAGCATGCATGCTGCCACTTGAGTAACCAACCACCCAAAACTTGTCCACATCAAGAGCATTTGCTAAAAACGCCATATCAGTCGCCGAGGATTCCAGATTCCGGTTGGGATGAGGATCACTCTCACCAAAACCAGGAAGATCATACGTCAACAAACGAATACCAAACTCTTCCAACAACGAATCTTTCACTCCAGGAATCCCTAATTTCAAACATAAATCCAAAAAAAACCATTAATTAAAAAAAAAACAAAAAAAAAAAACTATGCTCCAACTACAGGTAAACACAAAAAAAATTAACTGCAAAAAAAGTTAATAACAACACTTAGAAGAAAAAACAACCTGCAAGCCTGGAAGAAAGAAAACTGTGGGGAGCAATCACCGAAAACCTAGCTTTGTGAGAAGAAACGCCTTGCTCCTTATACGCCATGTACCTTCCATCAGGAAGCACTACGCGAGTGGCACTAGGAGGATGCACGAACACTTGCTTCACCGGCGCCGCGGCGGCGTACGGATCACATTCAAAATTCGCGTACAAAGCTTAAAAAAAAACAAAAACAAATCAATGACATCCACACTCACGCACACACCATTAATTAAAGCTATTCCTATTTCCTAACCTGATCTAATGCGAACTTCAAATATTAAAACTATTTCCTAAATTCGAAGTTTGTTGTTACCTAAGAAGGCGAGTATGGAAACGAAGAAAATAACGGACCAAGCGTGGAGAGGATCCTTGTCCTCAGGTAAGTACTCGTTGAAGAAACTCAATTTGGCGAAAAGCTTAGCGAAAGGTTCTCTCACTGTTTTTCCAATGTAGGAGTCTCTTCCGAAGTTTTTGACGATGTAGGAGTCGTCGTTGACCAGACTCTGTTTGACTATGTCTCTGCAACCTTTTCCGAACTCCACCGTCATCTCCGCCACTCCAACCATGAACTCTCTCGCGTACTCCTTCATCTTCACCCACTCCATCGTGCTTCTCTTCTTTTCCGTTTTCCCCCCAAACAATCACATTCTCGAAGAAACAAAATAAAAATAGAAACTGATTGGAGCAGACAAGTGCAGATTTTAGTTTTATATTTTGGGATGCGAGGAGAAAACGAAGGTGCAAATGTTGTATTATTAATATAATTTTTGGTTTTTGTGTTTATTTGTTTTATTGAGTGATGCTGAGCGTGTGGATGCAGGTTTCACTTTCTAAAAGTGTGCATGAAAAAAGTTTCTTTAGAAATGGTGAAATTTACTTTTGAAGATTTCTATGATTATTTACAAAAATATACTTGGTTGAGGAAAAATATCAAAAAATAAATAATTAATTTTATTATTCAACTAGAACTAAACTAAAAATAAAAAAATAACTAGGTGTAAATCACATTTATCTTTTAAGTAAAACAGTCTTAAAACAATCTTATATGAATTAATTAATGTATTTTATTAATTATTAATTTATCTTATGATAAGTTAGAGCAATTATTCTAATTCAATTTCAAAAACGTTAAATATTACACTCGGTTCCGGTGTATAACAGTCAATAAAAAATCATAAAACATTAATCATATATTGAATTAATTATTTGAATGATCAATTATCCTAATGCACTCAAGTAAGACAATTCTATGCAAGAATTTCTCCACTGTCAATCATAAAATTGGTATAAGCATTATCCATTGACATTAACAAAAAGTTATGGCTGATAAATTAGTCGTTGCATGAAATGATGATGATAATTACTGTGTGAGTTTAGGTTTGCCGTGGGCGATAAAGGGCCTCATGGCATGGACCATACCCTTTTTTTACACTTGCGACCTTAACTGCACCACTTCAACCTAACCCTCTCAACCAAAAGTTCAACTTTTTTTATTATTATTCTCTACTACTACTATATTATAGAAATATTATACTCAACTAAAAATGATTTTATACCATACTTTTAATTATAAATCCAAAACATAAATTATATATTGAAATTTATTTATTTATTAATTATACATTTTTAATTTTATAAAAATAAGCATTTTTATCCTATTTAATAATATAATTAAAAGTAAATGTTGCGTTGAAGATGTGTGATACATCATACATTCGTGATATGATTGAACGCAAAAATAATTGTCATGGCCTATTGAGTATTGACATATGCTGACGATTTCTGAATAGGCAAAAGCTATAAAGTTTTCAACCCTACGTTATAGTATATTTAAGTCTTTACCTTTTTTTAACAATTAAGTCTTCACTTTTAGAAACAATATAACTTTTGTATTACATTTTTTTCTTATGCAATTACATTCTCTTTCCATTTTACAACACATAAGTTATAAACTTAAACACGATCAAACCAGTCTAATATTTTATAAAAATGGATTAAAATCAATATAAAACTTAACATTCTGACATAATTCATATTTTTATATAAAATTTAATTTTATAGATTGAATTGGTAAATCATAGATGTTCATTATTTCGATTAATTATGTCCAAATTTATATATATATATATATATATATATAATATTATTAGATTACTTTTAAATATTAATTTATAAAAAATTTAAATCTAAAAGCTTTTAGTTTATTTGATAGATTAAGTATTAATTTTTTTTCTCCCTGGAAGGATGTTTTTATTCTGCCAGAAGCATGTAATCCCACTTAATGCAACAAAAGATAACGCCGACAGAGTTATGAACCTTTTCACAGGCAAGGAAAAAACACATTTGACACAACCTCATGCATTGTTTCTTTTCTGAAAATTTAATTATATTTGGCTGAGCTCGTTGACTAATCCTACGTTGTTAGATTAACAGATGGCTCCCCACATAGGCATAGCTTGGCCACTTACATGTATGGTAGGATTATGATGGGTCATTGGGTTGGAAGAATAAAAAACACTTAAAATATTGTATTGTCGATTATCTAAAAAGGTTTTATATTCTCCTCTAATAACAAAATATTATTTGATGATATTTTTTTATCTAAGGAGGAATCAAATTAGAGTAATTTTAATTGATTTAGTCTTCATCTTTACGTAATATTTTCATTTAATCTAGTTGTTTTAACAAGTAACTTATTTGTAATCATAAAAAAAAAAGAATGAAGATCACGGATAACTTTTTTAAAATTATTCTTAAAATAAATTATTTTCTCTTTTTATTATTTTTATAATAATTATTTTTAAAATTTTACTTAATCTAATTTTTAATTCATTTATAGTACATTTTTCACACTAATAAAATATAAAAATCAAACTCGCAAACAAATTGGAATATTAGGTAAGAAAAATGATATATGGCCACCTTCATACTTTTGAAAGCAACCACCTTCATGCCTATTTAATAACTATTATTTCTTTGCTTTTGTCATATTATATAAACTATCATACTTACACTTCTATTTTTTTTTATCTCTATCTCGGTGTCAATTAGTTTTGAGGTGTAGCTCGTGAGTGCTCAATCTCTTCAACCCAACACCTCTTAAAAGTTTACTGAATGAATCTCATCAATAATCATGCATCCTTATATTTTATTAATAATTTATTTATTAAGTTATAATTATCTAATTTATGCAACGATAAATTTATTAAACATTAAAAAAAGGGGGTGTGTTCATAAAGCATGTTTTTCTTTGTAATGAACTTAAAAAAGTGGTGTGTTCTATTCGCTTGTCTCAAAGTAACATGTTCATTAGCTCTGCTGATGACACTATTATGTCATTGTCAAGTTTCCCTCATCAACCACATCTATTATGGTATATTTGATTTTAAAAATTTGAAAGATAAGAATTAGAAATAAAAGACAATAAATAAAAATGAAATGATTTGTAGGTTATTTGATAAGAAAAAAAAAGTAAAATTTTCATTTTTCTCGTGTAGTTGTTTGAAAAGAAAGTTAAAATGTTTGACCGTTACAACAATTCTAACTACCAACCAAACATACCTTACATAATATATTTAAAATAGAGAGAAAGAAGTCTAGGAGCCACACTATTTTAAAAAATTTCCCCTAGAATATAAACTTCTCTCCCACAACGAAACCACCCCTTAATATCTTAACTTTTATAAAACCATCCAAGAAAGCCATGTCAATATTTGTGTGCCTTTTTTCCCCATTAGTAATTTCATTGCCATTTCATTATATCTTATCATTATATCTTATGGTTATTTTGAAGTTAAATGTTTGAGCTTTATCGTGGTCGTCAATCCAGTATGATCATAACACCAAGAGTGGGTTTGGTTGTGTGAAAGAGAAAAGAATAAAAAAAATTAAGAAATATTTGAATTAAAGTAAAAAAAAAAAAAGTGTAAGTGTTGACATATTTATTGTGCATGGACATATTGTGCATGGACATAGGCGAGGGCAACCATGTTAGAAAAGATGCGAAAGGAAATGGAAAATAAGGAGAAAGAAATCAGAAGACTAACATTTTGCTTACCAATATATATAAATATACGAATATGAATATTTACTAATTGTAAAACCGTCAACCTGGTCAAGCGGCGTCAGCTACTTAATAATAATAACCATCAGAATAATCAGAGTTATAATCATCATCATCATCATCTTCCAACTCTTCCTCGTGATCATCTAACCAAATATTGTCCTCGGCCCAAAGAGGGCATGCACATGTTGCTTTTTTGTCCTTCCACTCGGCTCCACAATTATAGCAAAATTCGTAACCACATCTGTGATCACAAGGAAAGCAGGGAAGTGATATAAAATGAAAACATGGAGTAGAAGTGAAAGTAATAATGGGCCAACATATCATTGCTTCCCATTGAAGATACTGCTGTGATTCAACACTAATGGCTTACTTCTCCATTCATGGAAATCTGAAAATTGCTTAAATGAATAGTGTATTACAAACTAAAAATATTAGTTTGGGCCATCGCTACTGCAATGAATATGAGAATTATTTTCCTTGTGTAATTTACCGAACATGGCAAGGATCACAATACACAAATAATTTCAAAACAAGATTTTTCTGAACATTGTCACGTTGAATGTTAACAGATATTTGTTGGCTTAACGGTAATGGTGTTTGTTCATGAAGTTCAAGATTATGATTTAAGACTTCATATGCATGTTTAAAAAGCACAAGGAACATCTAATTGTATAAACTACATAGGGGTAAAACTTACAAGTCACTATGTAATTAAGGAAAAAGATAATTGAGCATAATTAAAACTTACATATGGTTTTTATTGATTTAGAAAAAAAACATGTATTAAGTGTTGAGAAATATTGATTTAAGGAAAACTTCAGAAAAAACTTTTATTGATTTAGAAAAAACATGTGATTAAGTGTTGAGAAATATTGTGGAAAACTTTAGAAAAGAAAGTTATTCATGCAACTATACCTAGGCTATAAAAGCCATGTATGACAAGATAATTACTACTGCAAGAACTCTTCGAGACTAAGGACTTTCCTATAAGAATAAATTTACATCAAGGTTTAGCTTTGAGTTCTTACTTATTTAATATGGTCTTTAATGTGCTTACCATACAAAAGATTACCCATAAATGCATAATTTTTGCAGATAATATAGTTTAGATAGAGGAATCAAAGAAAAAAGTTATCTGTAAACTTGAGCCTTAGAGATAGGCATTGGAATCAAAGAGTTTTTGCTTAAGTGGGAGTAAGACAATACACACACACAAGCGCTTCCACCATTTGCCACAATCCATCTACCATATTCATATGGCAGATTTTTAATTGGTTGCTATAATTTGTCATCCATCATCTTCCACCATTTGCCACAATCAATCTACCATATTCATATGGCAGATTTTTAATTGGTTGTTATAATATGTCATCCATCATCAATAACACTGGACACGGGATACAAGATAGGTAGTTAAAATGGAGAAAGACATCGGAAATTATTTGTGACTGTAAAGTAACCATCATGTTCAGAGGAACATTTTATTGTACTTCTACACAACCACTTTATGATAATGATTAATGAATGTTGGGCTTTAAAAGGTCAACAACAAAAAAAGTGATAGTAGCATAAATAAGTTCAGATGAATGTGTAGACTGTTGCTACCACTCCTCTATAATATAATTTGCTGCTAGGTTAATTGTTAACAGTTATACCTACAGGGAATTATGTATGCTCACTCTATTGCTAGGGAAAAAGAAAGAAAAAAAGATTTTAGAAGAAGGATTATTATAACCGGTTAAAACTAAGAAAATATTATTACAGTACCTGCAAGTCATGTGATAGCAACCTTCAGCAAGTTCAATCATATGGTTACACTTCAGACACTGTCGCCATAGGCTCCTTGATGCAAGAAACTTCAGCTTCAAATCTTCTGCAGGAGGATTAGGATTCATCCTTTTGTAAGTATTACATGTCATACCACTATGCCAAGGGACCTTGCAATTAAAACAGAAAAGACCATGACATTTTAGGCATTTCTTGACTCCAGATTGTTCAGATTGATCGATGATATTTCTCGAGTACTCTAAAACCTTAGTTTTTGACATTAATGCAGAGCATCTAGGATAAGGGCAATAAATTTTTTCAGCAACAGGAATTGAAGCTTCCAATTTTCGTTGCTGCATGGTCTCAGTTAACTTTTGAGTCAAGAACTTCTGGCAGCTGTTGACTAGAAGCTCATACTTGCACCCCTCGTGAGGGCACTTTGGCACCATTCCATGAAGTAACTTCACCTCCACATGTTGTTTCATGCACGAGAAGCAATAGCGGTGTTGACAGCCATCAACTGAAAAAATCTGACTGGCATCAGTTTCCTCCAAACATATGACACAAGTTTCATTCAAACTCCTCCTACTCCCAGATTCCGCAGGCCTCGTGGACTGAGACTCAATGGCATCTCTTGCAAGCTTAAATGCAAACTTGACATTATGTCTGGCCACAAGCCTTGGATTGCAGTATGAAAACTTCCTTTGAAGCAGATCCACTTGATCAACCAACATAGCAATCTTCCGCTGTTTTGCAGGCCATTTTCCACTCACCTTACCAGCAAAACAAGATATCAAAAACCTCCACAAAAAATGTATAACATCATCATATCCTCATGTTAGAAAATTAAAATAAAATAAAATAAATAAATAAATAAAAAATACAAAGTCTTGAATTAAATAACAAAATAACTTTAATTGATATAATATGAATCAACAATGTATTATATCATACAATAAGCACAAACAAAAAATAAATTAGGGGGAGAAATAATTAACGTGGGTTGAAGCATGCAAATTTTATTCTCAGAGAAAAAATGTCCACACTGCACTCAATCTGACGCTCCTCTCCCGACCACCCGTTTCCGATCGTGTGCAGCCAAAGAAAATAAGTTTTTATAAATAAGGAAAAGACAAAATCTTAAAAAATACAAGAAATTTAATTTTACATAACTGAACCTATTCTAGATTATTTTATAAAAATAGAATTAATATAAATAATATATTTTTATATATCTTAAATTATAAAACAAATATTTCCTAACACCTCACTCATTCCCACCATCATTAACCCATGCAACATACAAAATACAATTCAAGCCACATCATGTTCCAAACACACATAATCTCTAACCCATCAACAACCACAGCTAAGCTAAAAGAGGACTGTTAACGGGGACTCACAAATTGGAAAAGGGGATAATAATCGCAGCAATAAACGACGCGCTTCAAGTCCAAAGCAATGGCGGCATTGAAAGCCTCAATTAAAGCCTTAATCTCTGCAGCGACCTTGCTAGTGTCATTCCCAACGAGCGACTTAGAAACCTCGAATATCAGATTATCGCCTAGGTCACAAATCGCAACCCCGATCCCAGACAACACGACATTCTGCCCCCTCACGTTTTCCTCGCTCACCAAACCCTTGAAGTAAACCCTAACAACGCCCTCCTCTCTACTCCCCAACGAAGAGGACGAGCCCTCTCTGAACGGTTTCTCGAAGTTGTCGCCCCACTGCTCCCAGTCCTTCTCGGGAATCGTGGAAATCTCCCTCGCCACCTTCTCGTCGTGGATCCGACGGCAGAGTTCCTCCCTCATTTTTTGCGTCTCCGCCTCGCTGTGTTCCCGGTCCTTCATCTCACGCTCCAGACGAGCCAGCTCCTGGCGCTGCAACGTCGTCGTCGTCGTCAACGACGACGACGGGTTGTTCGATAGCTGCGACGGAGGAAGAGGAGGGCTGGGAGGCGAGGGAGGCCGCAAGGGCTTCCTGTAACTGGAGGCGGAAGGCGAAGTCGAGGTCCGATTCCATGGCTTCGGCGGTGGCGAGCTGGCGGTGTTGGTCCGATAGGAGAGAGTGCAAGTCCATGGGGAGTGTGTGAGGCTTAAATAACTTTCCCCAAGACATTTGTATTTGGGCTCGCGGATGATACAAAATAAAGCAAATCAAAAACAAAATAAGTAACTAGCAAGTGCTTGGTCCCAGCCCTACTATTCTTGATCCGTTAATAATTTCTTAAGTTTGAATCTTTTTGTGATTCAAATCATGAAAAGAAAAAAAAAAAAAATATATATATATATATATATATATAATCGAGATATTAATAAAATTCATCATATTTGATATGCATAACATGATAAAAAAATCAGAATAAACAAATGTACATGTTATCGATAATTAGTTATCTCCCTTTATTAAATACATATTCTTTAATGAGTATTCATTTATATTAAACTAAATTATAATTTTAATTCTCTAATAATTTTAAAAATGTGATTTTTATCTTGTTAGTTCTAAATCAAAATATTTAGTTCATTTCTAAATTAATATGTAAATTTTTTTTTATACATAAACAATACAACTTTTATATTAATTATAATAAGTAATAAATTTTAATTTTTTTAGATTATTTAAAATTTACATAATATAGTATTTTAAAATAATATATATATATATATATTAGTTTATGTAATTTTAAAAAAAATTATAATAAAATAAAAACAAATTTTTATATATAAAATTTATTAATTTATATTAAAATATATAATAAAAATTAAATACACTTAAATACTAAATATTTTATTTCAATTTAATTTTTTAATTATTAATAAAAAAATTAATAAAAATAAATACATGTAAAATAGAATTTATGAAATTAACTGAATAAAATAAGTACCTTAATGATTTGTTATTTTGTTCTTAATTAAGAGGTCATGAATTGAGTTTCTATTAATACAATTTTTATACATTTGACTTTGGATGGTCAACTAATGGAATAATCAAAGTTGTTTATTCTGAAATTTAGAAAAATTAAATGTTTTGATTTAGAAATAAGAGATCAAAATTATGAATTTAAAATTATAGGAGGATCAAAATTATAATTTTTTCTTTATATTATTATTAAGTTATTTTTAGGAGATATTATTAATAAATTAATGAATACATTTATTTGCATGAGAAATCATTTAAGCACTGTTTAGTTTCTTTAAGCAATGTTTTGAATTCGAGCTTTTAAATCAATAAAAAAACTCAAATTGAATGAGACATCTATTATAAGTGGTCAAGTTTTTCAACATAAATTAATTAGTGAATACTTCATAATAGCATGGTTAAAAACTTCAAAACAAGTCTTAAACATATCATTTATTTAATACCATTAATGTAGTATTTGTAAATAAAAATATTTAAGTTTATTATTTTTATATTATATTATATTAATTATTTAATTTTTAAATAAAATTATTCAATAGAGTAATATCATTAAAAAATATATTTATCAAAATATAAATATTAATTGAATTTAACAAATATATGACTTTTCAATATATATATTATATATAGAATATAAATTAATAGTAAAATTATATTATTAAATTAAAAGTAAGTGAAATAAAATTTAATGTCTAAACATGTATAAATTAAAATATTCATTATTTTTATTATCATCTAAAATCTGGTTTATGAAACATATTTTAATATATAAATTATTTTATCAACATCATTGGTTTTAGTAGAATTGGGTTCAATTTTTTTTTTTAAACAACGTCTTAAGTTTGAGTTGTTTGAAGGAAAAAATATATATGATTAAAAGGGAAATTTAATTAAAAAAAATCAATCAAATTTTTCGACAAAAAGAAAAAGTGGGTCATGTAAGATAGACTTTTTGTTTTTTTCAACATTGGTAAATTGCACTTAAAAATATTAAGTCATTGACTCGAATAACTAGGCTAAATTTTTTTAAGTGAACTTGGGTTTGAATATTTTAATTATGCTCGGCGATTTTAAATATAGCATATATATATATATTTTAATATCAATAATTTAATACCTAAACATATATAAATTTTAAATATTCATTATTTTTTGTCATGGTTTAAAAAAATTGTAAAAAATATTTTTAAATTTTATATATATTAAATATAATATGCTTATTATATTCAATAATATTTACTAATTATAGTAACAACTAGTACACTTTTTTGACAGAATAATTAATACACTTATTAAATGTAATATTTATCAAATAAACAAATGTATTAGGTTTATAATACCTAATCATTTTTCTCTCTTTATTTTAATTTGTGTGTTGCATGGATTTATTTAAATTATAATTTTTTTATTTTTTATATGTATATAATTAAAACTATTAATTTTTAAAATATTTAATAGCCTAATAAATATTTTTAAAGTCATATATTATTATTTATATTATTATTATTATTATATAAATTGATTTCATATTTAGTTGTTACCAGTAAGAAATGCAAAAAATATATATATAAATCTAATGTTTAGGATTTATTCATGAATATAATTTTTCTTCCGAAAGAAAACATAAAAATAAGTGTATATTGTATTAAATTATTTTATTATCATAATTAATATTAGTGAAATAAAAAGCATTTATTTATAAATTTATAAAAATACAATTAATAGATACATTTTAAAAAACTTAAAACAAAACAGATTGATTCAGTTTTATACTCTACATTCTTGGATCTTAATTGAATTGAATTCAAATTTAAAGCATTAATTCTATCAAAATTCATGATGATATAATATTATGTTGTGTATTTATACGTAATGTAATTACAATTTTATTAAGTAAACCTTGATAAAAACGCTATCATAATTTCATTATGTATATAAGCTGTAATTTCATTAGGTTTACCTACAAAACACAATTGTGATTATGTTATGAATATAATTTATTTATTACTTTCTTGTAATTACTTATCAATTATGATATAAATTAACTTTTTGATAGTAATTAAAACAATCATGATACAAATTATCTTAATGACGACACATACAAATAGACTACCTTTTTTACTAACAATATAATTAACTATAATAGAAAATACATTTTTAATTAAGGTTTAATTACCCATTTAGTCCATATAATTTCCAAACTTATTCATTTTAGTCTCTATAGTAAGTGGTTTTTTTAGTTCCTATAATTTATTATTTAATTCTCGATAGGTCCCTACTGTTAAAATTGTTTAACTTATTGTTGTCAGTCATCATTCCTGGAAGCTCCCTCTCTTTAAGGAGGCCCCCACCTCCCCCCCGACACTGCACTTCCACCCCACCCCCGACGCCACTTTTGACTAAAAAAAGGGGGTTAACGTCTATCTACGGCCAAGTTAGTATATGAAGAAGATAGGAAGTAGATTATTGAAGTTGAGTTAAATTCATACTTGTGTTCTGTTTATACATGCACG